>NW_027184076.1:342500-685000 GCF_041296385.1 Aphelocoma coerulescens
TGGGATGAGGAGCAGGAGGGGAGAAAGGAGGGATACAGGAAGAACTGCAAGGGGATTTGTGCTTTTCTTTTACTTTCTGATCCATTTTATGCAAGTCCTGAAGCACTAGAACTAGAGGAAAGAATTTTTCTCCAGAGGAGTCCCCTTTTCGCTTTAAATCAGTAATCTTATGCCCCACAGCCTTCCAGAAGGCAGGAGATTTTAAATTTGCTGGAGACACTTGAGGAAGGTAAAAGAAAAGCCAGCGAACTGTTTTAACAGACCCTTTGAAAATTTGAAACCAGTAACTGAAAGGAATTTCACAACTTGGAGAAAAACCTCTCTTTGGGGCTGAGAGAGTTTGGATCCCATCTCTCTTTGGGCACTTCTTCCGCCCACCACCTGAAAAAAGAAAAAAGAAACAAAATATCAGGGACCAGGGATACTCGCACAAGTTTCAGACATCAGCACAAATTTGTCTGGTCCCAAAGTAAAAAGCACAGGTTGGGTTCTCTGAGGCACGCCTGCTCTCCAAAGTCAGTTCAGTGCAGAGTGAGTGGGAGTTAGCAGCCTTCTCTCAGGGCACTGCTCCTAAAACAGAGCAGACTGCTCCGAGAGGCGTTAGCAGTCCAAAGTCGCTTCTTATCGCTGTCCACTGACAGCCACGATGTCACAGGGATCCACTCGTGTGAGCCCCGTGCTTGGTGCGCCAACCTAACCAAGTTCTTGCTGCTCGGGGCACGAGCTCTGGCGTGCCCCAGGTCAGAGACAGCCCAGCTGCGTTACTTCTGCCCGCCGCAGAAGCGACTTCAGCATCAGGAAAAGAGCTGCTGGCTGAATTAGCTAGCTGGCTTCTCGGCAGAGGAAACATGGCAGGAGCCAATGGTATCAGCTCACGTTAGCTCGGAGACAAAGGAAGAGAGAGGCTGTTCTGGTCTGGCTCCTAACAGATTTCTTGTTAGAAGTTTCGCAACCCGAACGAGCTGGGAAGGGATGGAATGTGATGGGATCCTCCCTGAGGCTTGTCCGCAGTTTTATAGAGTTTGAAAACCGCGGGGAAAGGGGAAAACAACCAATGAGTTACAAGCCAGGGGGAGGAAACAATTTCACAAGAACCACTGGGGGAAACCGAGAGGTGGGAGTTATAACAGAGAACCAGTGAACAACCAAGTAACCGAGAATTTTCCCGAACCGGGGGAGGCGGCTTGTACCCGGGCACTGCCCAGGGGGGTGCGGCTTAGGCTTCTGAGCCGCCCATTGACCCATCCTCTGAGTCTGCCTCTTCGGGAAACTCGATCCAGTGGATGGGTTGGTGTAGTGGTTTGGTCCAAATACTCATTCCTGTTTACCTTGTGTGAGATAAGAATTAGGAGAAACGCAAAGCAGGCACCAAACTTGAAAGAATATAAAGAAATTTATTAACAGACCTAAAAGAGGGGGGAAAAAAAAAAAAATCATACCACACCTTCAGAACACTTCTCCTCCCCCCCACCTTTCTCCCATCTCCCACTGACAATGTAAAAAGACAACCCTTGAGATGTTCAGTCTGTTTACCACTTCCATAATTGTTCAGTCCGTTTAGGAAGAGGAGTCTCTCTTGCCCATGCTATGGAGAAATTAGCACAATGAGACAGCTGCCCGGGTTGGTTCTCTGCTCACATGTGAGTCCCTTCCCCTGACATGCAGCTTTTCCCACAACTGCTTTCGAGGGTCCACTCTTGAATTACTGGGGTACAAATTGAAGGTTGAGCCATTCAGAAACAGAAGTTCTCTTCAGCCATCTCTGGGAGCATTTCATCTCTAAGAACAGAGGCCCTCCTCCTTCCCTGGGAGCAAAGGGTCCTCCTCATCTTCATCTCTAGGGCTATCTCTGGGAGCATCTCTAGGAACTGAGGTCTTCTCCTTTTCCATTTGGAGCAAAAGTCCTCATCACTTCCATCTCTCCCTGTTCAAACTTCTCCTCAAATTACAGCTGCTTCAGCATCTGCCTATCTCAGCGCAGGTGCTTTTGCTCACAAGTACAAGTTGAACACTCCACCCCCCCATGCCTTCATGAAATTACAACAGGTACTCTGATACATCATAGCTTTACAACAGAATATCAGCTTTAAGCATCTCGTCTTTCTTCTCCCTCAGGTTTTCAGCTCTTCACAGCACTAAAAGGGTTAATCTCACCTAGGCCTTGCAGCTGGAATTTCGCTTATCGCTGTTGGTCACACGATCTTTTGCCGGACAGCAGGGCAGCTTCAGCTGAATCTTGGCCGCACTGGAGAGGGGGAGCCGGGCTGCTCCGGCTGCCCATAGCAGGGCTGTGGGGGTGTTCCGCGGGTGGAACAGGGCCCACCGGCTCCAGGATGGCTGTGGTGCGGCCCGGCCTGGCCCGAGCAGGGCCTGGGCTGGGCCCGCTGGGCCCCCGCACAGGGCCCACAGCCTCCTGTCCCAGCAGCAGAAACGAGAGAGGGCTCTGCCTGGGGTGTGTCTATCCTTAAGTGTGGATCACAGAGGCCACAATTTTTAGTGGCTTCAAGAATTGTCCATATTCAAACTGGCCAGCTGATAGGCTCTGTCAGGTCACAGAGGAAGCTGTAAGCACCCCTTTGCAAGAGCATCACTTCTGGGATTATGCTTTGCTAACCCATGACAGCTGGGATTGATTGGCATCACGCTGCCCCAGCCCCGCAGTGGGCTGGGTCACACCAACAATTTCAACTGTTTGTTTCCTTACCTGAGGAAAATCGGATGGATTTCCTGTCTTTTCTTCCAATTACCATTGTTTTCAAGAAGAGGATAAAAAGCTTGATGAGTTTTGTTTAATGGAAGCTGCGCTTAAGGGACCAACAAGAACTGCAGAGATCCTTCTCATGTAATAATCCTTAGAGATAGTATAGATAGTTAGTATAGCAAAGTCCCTCTTCCAAACTGCCTGTCAAGCTGGTGGGAATCTTCAGAGAAGCAAAACGTGCTTTTGCTGATGTAGTTGCCCCTAACTAGGTCTGCCAATCAAATCAGCTGCCAAGGCAAGCTCTGCTGACTCTTGGAAAAGCTGTGGCTGCTTTGGGGTCTGAGTTTTTTGTTGGTATAGAAAAGTCATCTCTGCCTCTCTGCCAGGGCAGAAATTGCCACTGCAGAGTGGGCTCTGGGAGAGCATTTACAGATGTGAAAGAAGCAGGTGGAGCCTCATGTTTCCTTTTTCTCCAGGCTGAACTCCTGATAGCCACAGGAGGGAGACCAAAGCTGCAGCAGCCCAAGCTATTCTCAGTTTCGCTGCGCCACTTCCTGAGCTGCTGCCTGCAGACAAAGGAGGAGCGGCGCTGGTCTGCCAAGGAGCTCCTGCAGGTAAAATGCAAAGGGGCTGCAGGTCAAACAGTGTCCGAGGATGGGCTCCTCCTCCACTGAAGCCCAAGGCATAAGATGAGCCCCCTTCCTCCTCATCTCCACTTCTGGTTCTTTTTAAATGAAAATGGTGAGGAATCCTAGGCTGGGCTGGGCTGGTAGGAGCCTGTAAAGGTCATCTGGTCCAAACAGCCTGCAATGAGCAGTCCCTGCAATGAGGGACAACTTGAAAGAGATCAGGTTGCTCAGAGCCCCTTCCCACCTGACCTGGAATGTTTCCAGGGAAGGGACACCTACCAGTTCTCAGGACAACCTGTGCCACTGTTGCACTATGCTCCTTAGACCTACTCGGAGTAAATCCCCTTTTCATTTAAAAATATTATCCCTGCCTTTGAAGCACTGAGCTTGGAAAGTCATGGTTCATTGTTCTTGGTTGTTTTTTTTTTTTCCTTTGGGCAGCATCCATTTGTAACATCAGCCAAGCCTGCGTCCAGCCGGGCACCACTCATTATTTCAGTGAAGAGGTGGAAAGAGAAGAAAAGACTGTGACAATCACATCAGGACTGTTTTCTCCATGACCAGCTTAGTGTAGGATTGTAGAGTAGGATTGCAGAGTAGGATTGTAGAGAAGGATGGCAAATAATTAAAGTTTCTGAAACCTCAACTCATTTGGAAGATTTCCTTCCTTTTTACCCTGTGATTTAGCTCAAGATTTCCTTCTCAATTGTCCGTTGTTTCTTAAAGTTGGAAAGTGACACTTACGGCTTCTTTGGTATGGTTTGTCAGTGGGGCAGGCTCTTCTTCATTCATCCTCTCCAGACCACACTGCCTTTGCAATACGGCACACTGGCCGGTTTTTGTCCAGCCATTGTGCTTGTAGTTGAGGCAGAAAGGGCAATGGCATTTGCAGGCAAAAGCAGACGAGGAGTTGTGCAGCCAAGACATCCTGTGCAGATGTAGGTGTTGAGCTGTGACTCGAGAGCATTGGGGTTCCTGCCACTTGGATTTGTATCCCTAAGTGCAATCTCTTTGGCTCGGGGAGAGTCTTGCTCAGCTGAGAAAGCAGAAAGCTCAGCGAGGGTGCTCTGAAAGGTCTCGTCTGAGGCAGAGCTGTCAGCGAGCGTGAGGTGAGAGCGGCCCGGCCTTGCCCAGGCCGGAGCCCCAGCAGAGCCCACGCAGAGCCCAGAGCAGCCTGAGGCTGGGCAGAGGCAGGCTGGCAGGAGGCCCTTGGAGCTGCAAGAGGCAGCAGCCTGGCACTGGGTGCCTCTTCCTGGGAGCGGGCACATCGTCCCATCTCAGAGCCAAAGCGGCAGCTGGCTGCTCCCGAGGGAAGCGTAGCCGTGCTGGGCACAGCGCAGACTGGTGCCATTGGCCGTCTGGAGGCAGCCCAGGAGGAGAGAAAGGCAAAAGACAGCCGAGGGCTGGTGCCCCGGCTGAGGATTGCTACTCTTCTGCCGGCTGCCCTGGAAGTCCTGGGAAAGGTTAGCAGTGTGTGCAGCAGCCTGGGCACAGCGGGAGGGAGCCGGGCTGCTCCGCAGGCTCGAGCACGGGGCAGCGTCCTTCAGGCACGGCACTTCTGCCAGGGGCACCGAGGCCAACGGGAGGCAGCGACAGCTCGTCAGGTCAGATCTGCAGGAGCCAGTGCCTCACACAGCTCGGGGAGGAAGCAGTTCTGCACTGAGTCAGAGCAAAGGTGTGGAATGCAGAGCGTTCTGCAGAAATATTCGGGGCCACCAGGCGAGCCTGCTTTGTGCTCTCCAGGGCACAGCAAGCAGTGCACCACGCAGCTCTGAGTTGCTGGCAGAGAGGTGTTAAAAATGAACTCACTTTTGGATACAATTAAATGGTAACAAAGTCGTCGAAGCAAAGGAAAACTGCTTATGAGTAACGATTCCGTTGAGCCGGGTGTGTGCCTCCCTCCCCGAGAGCTCAACACACCCCCCCTCTAAGAAAATGGCTGCTTTTTAGACCCTTTCCCAGCCGGGACGGTCCCTGTCCCCTTTCCCAATGGGTGGGTACTAAGAAACTTAGGTGCTCTCCTGACCACCTTCTTTTCTGTCCCCTCCCCTCCCATCCTACTTCCTTTTTAGTCAGGTCTTCAACCCTGCCCCTCTCCCAGCTCACAGCAACACCCAGCAAATTAACTAGAACAGCTCCAAACCATAAATCCAACATACATCCAGCAATTTTCATTCTTTGACCTAAACCCCTTTTGGCTGCAGCAAAATATTACTTCCTCTCTCAGAGGGAATCGGGGATGTGCCTGAGGCTTGTGCTTGAGTAGTGAACTGATTTGGAAGGGAGCAGAAGGCTTTCAGTAGGCAATTTGTGTTTTCTTTATTACTTTGGGAAAGAAAGATGCAATGTGGCTTCACGCAGCAAAAGCACTTGCAGGGTGCAGTGATGAAATGTTGTGTTCAATTCCCAGGGAAGGAAGGTGTAAATGACCATCAGAGGAGAATTTGAGGAATGGGTGTTACGGGTTCAGGAGGACGCCCATGCCCAGAGAACTCAAGACCCAGTTAGAATTGCAAAGCAAATGAATTTTAGTAGTCACGTTAGCAAGAAATACATACCGGCGCCTGGCTGCTGGAAAAGCCACCGAGCAGGAGAAGGAGATAGAGCATGGCTCCTGAGTGGGAGGGGCAGAAGGGCAGGACTCCTTCAGGGCGTCCCCTGGATAAAAATGGCGTGCGTCATGTCGTCCTCTCCCCTCCACCCCCGGGGCACACCTTATATCTCCTCCTCAGGAGTGGCCAGTTTCAACATCATTTCGTCCAGGGCCAACTTACGAGATGAGGTCACATTGGCCCATGACCATACTCCATGCCAACAATGGCTCCATTATGTATTGTTTCTCCTTTCCCAGGATGAGTTCCACCAGGTGACCGATACCTAGTTTCATTTCTAGAAGTTAGTCCCGCTAACTAAGAATACAGTCGTCTTCTGCATTATCTTGTCGATGTGCAACACTGCGGACCAAACATGTCAGGCCTCAGATCTGTCTCCTATCCCTGACACATGGGGATGTTCCCCAAATGACCACCAGAGACCCTCAGGACACCCCTACTCTCACATCAAGAACTTCTGACAAGTGGTTTAAATATGTCAAATAGTTTGAAGTCATGTTTAGCCTGTGAGTTTCAGCAAAGTAATGAGTGTGTCTTAGTTCCATGGGTACAAACTAGTAAGTGAGATTGCTGGGTGTGCACGTGTTAGGGAAGTGATTCCCCATGCACCCAGCACTGAAATCAAGTGCCGCCTCCTTTCTAACGCTGAGCTGGCAGCAGGGATGGATCCCTGCTTGGTAACCTTTCATTGTGGTCACTTATATTGAACAGTAAAAAAGGTTGAAATGAAATATTTCAAGCCGTTTCCCTCTGGTTTCCCTTTCCTGGGGGCCAAAGCTCTGTGCCCCAGGTGGCCTGGGTGTGTGCAGAGAAATGCAGCCCCCACAAAGCCCTTGGTTTTCCCACAAGTCATCATCACTCCTTCCCAGGTGCGCCCAGCTCTGGCAGGAGAGAGAGAGCCCACGGCGCAGTGGGCACCGTGCCCTCCCAGCCGGGGCTCTCTGGCACAGAGCAGCAGCAGCGCCAGCACCTTTCAACCCGCTCCTGGCCTTGGCTTCAGCCGGGAGCCAGAAGCCTCTGGAAATCAGCACTGCCAGTTGCATTCCCAGCTTGGAGCAGCTCCTGCGGGTGGGCAAATCCTGCCCGTTCGACTGCTTCCAAAGAGGACGAAAGGCAGAGGCAGAGACGTACCTACAGAGGGGACCAGGGCGTGTCCAATAAAAGTGCAAATGTGTGGGGAGATTTGTTAGGAATTATTACAGCTGTCATGCAATTAGTGCCTTCTCTCCTGGATCTGTGCAATGCTTTGGGCCATTTTCTTGGTCTAGTTTCCTTTGCTTTGGTCCCATCTCAGTGTTCACTTGGGGTACAGGCTGCAGGTGCTTGGGGCACTCTTTGAGTTACTCTTGGAGCCCTTGAACAACAGGGTTTGGCCCACGAGGGGAGTTTGTGCTGCTTTGTGACAGAGGAGAACTTCCCAGGCTATTGTGTGTTTGCTGCAGGGAAGCTTGGGTTGCTTAGCATCAATCCCCAGACCAACGCAGAGCAGCTGCTTTGTGATGTCAGGGCATGGTTGCCACGTTGTGGTGCTGTCATCAGAAGGTTGCCTTGGTGCACAGAAGGTCTCAGTGTCAGAGCAGCTCTTGGGCTTGCTCAGAGCAGGAGCATCCTCCTGGTTGAGGCCTTGTCAGGGGGCAGCTGCACTCTGACAGGAGCCTTGTTTTTTCTTGTGTTAGAGCACAGTCTGCAAACTTGCACAGCAGTGCTAAAATCATGGAGGCACTTGCTGCTGCAGTTTGCACTGTGTATGGCATTGGTTATTCTGCCTATTACCTGACTAACCTGACACGTGAGTAGAGGTTTTCCCTGGGTGTAACCCAACCTGGCTTGTGTAGGTCTTCCTGCTCTTTCTTAGTAACTGAGTTGATTTTGAAACAAAAAGACCATTAGGATGCCACTGCTTTGGTAAAGCTCCTGTCAACACATTCAGCTCAAAAGAGGGTGTCTGTAGCCAGGGAGGTGTGGGCAGCATTTGCAAGGGAACGTGCAGGGGTTCCCTTCCCTCCACGGGAGAGTCTGTGGCAGCCGAGTCTGTCATTTCCTCAGGGGGCTGGGTGAAGCAGGACAACTTTGAAAAGGCAGCCTGGGAGGTGTTCTCAGAAGGCCTTCAAAGAACTCTGCAGTTGTGCCTGGAATTCAGGGAAAGCTTCTTTGTTTCTAAATTTTGTCATTAAAAGATTTGACTGTCTAACTCGACCCTTTAATGAGTGCTAAAATAGTGATTCTTTTTGCAATGAAGTGCAAACTCCCAAACAGTGAGTGTCTGCTCTTGAACCCCAGAGCTGCTCCTGGGCTGTTTCCCAGTAGAACTATGACACCTCAGGGGGGTTTGGGGGAAGGTTTTCTGGGCAACAGGTTTTCAGTAACTTAATGAGAATTAGTGCTAGCAACCTTTTTATAAAAAAAGAACCTGAAGGAGAGGATAAAAAAGGCAGCTTTAGCTGTTGGTCAGAAGAGAAATATTGGGTGTTAAAGAACAATTTGCATTTTCTTGATCAAGTTTGTATTCATTTACTGGCAAAAGAGGCCAAAGCATAGGCACAACCAAGAATATTGTCCTGCTCTCTTGCTGGATGTGTGGAAGAACTGTGTCTGCTGGAGGGCTATTGTGAAAAGAAAACACTCTCTGTTTGGGTGGACTTGTTCTGCGGGATTAACCAGGTTTTTTCACAGCGGTTTTTTCACAGGCGGTTTTTTCACAGCATCTGGTTCATTTTCCCTTCCCACTGCAGGTCACATGATCCGCGTATTCGTCAGTCCTGACCCTGAGGTGAGTGAGACAGGAACTTTTGATGTTCCTGGTGTTTAAGAACTGTGTAGAAAGCTGTGAGCTTGGCCTGCGGCAGTAGAGTAAGGAGGCTGAGCTGGGTGGGCAGAAAGAAAATCCATGTTCATGTCTGCAGCAGCAATAGCAAAGGCATCACTGTGTAATAGCTGCTTTTGCATTTCAGAGCTGTCGCAGAACTAAAAGCCCAGCTTTGCAGAGAGAACGTTGCTTGCTGACAGTAGCCAGGCTGCAATATCTAATTCAGAGCAATATGCAGTACTGTTGAATTAGCCCATTTTACTTTAGTTGGAGGCACTTGGAATCCCATTGCTATGCAAGGTTATGATTTCTCCTTAGTAGAGCTGGTTGTAGAGCTAAATAGAGATAAGGTTAGAAATGACAGGTAACTGCCTGTCCCTCACACTCCTGCCTGTCCACAGAGCCCAGAACCAACCTCAGGCTCTCCTCTGGCTCCCTCTGCTCCTGGAGAAGAGGTTGAAGAGGCTGAAGAGGCTGAAGAGGCTGAAGAGGCTGAAGAGGAGAAAAATGTCCAGAACTCTCCAGCTGTGGTCAGTCATGAACCTGAACATCCTGAGCCGGTAAGTGCCAGTTGTGGTTGGGGCTGTGTTTAGAGGAAATCAGAGCTGCAAGTTTCTGAGCGGCCAGCACTTGCTGGTGGTGGCCGAGGATGCTGAGTGCTGGAGTCCTGGCAGGACCTAGCGATTCCCCCCAGCCAGTGAGAGCTGGAACACGGCCTTTGAGCTGTCATGTTTAGGCCCCAGCTTGCTGGGATTCCAAGAGGGGCAAACGTGAATCATGAAGGCTCCCCTGTCGCCAGAGGAGGGAGCGCTCCAAAGACACCGCTCTCAGCCTTGCCAGACACGTGGGGGACACGGTGGCCTGGAGAGCCGTGTCCCACTGCACAGGCTGGCCAAGTAGCTGCTGGCACAAAAGCTGTTGATGTGAGCACACAAGTGCTTTGGGGTGGTTTGTCCACATGAGCTTCTTGGGTGGGCCGAGCTGGGAGTATTTCAGAGACACACTGGGGACGGGGAGGTGCTGCTTGAAGTCAGGGACTTTGGTGCCTTGGTTGCCAGGTTGTTCTCTGGCCTCTTCAGGCAGAGCAGTGAGGAGCAGAGCTGACAGGGGCTCTGAGTGCGCCTGTGTTTTTGCTTTTGATAAGCTGCAAAGAGATGGTTGTGTTGTGCACAGACCTGTGTGGGGCCCCTCTTCTCCCGTGTGGCAAAAGAAGCAAAGTGCGCAGTTGGGAGCCCTTCTTCCGGGGCAGAAGCCCGAGGCTGCCATGTTTCTGCAGATACTTTCTGTTGTGAAGTCTGTTTTTAAAACTGCATTTGAAAACTGCATTGGAGCCTAGAGTGGGGGCAAAGCTGCAGCTCCTTGAGTGCTGTCTCGTAGGGTTAAGAACAGGAAGGAGATCTTGCCGTTCTGGCTGCTGTATTTGAAGTCAATGTGCAACTTTGTGCCTGGGGAGCTGCGTGGGAGAAAAGGAGCCAGGGGTGCCGGTCCACAGTAGCTGAACGTGAGGCAGCGTGTGGCCAGGTGGCCAGGAAGGCCAAGGGCATCCTGGCCTGTGTCAGCAAGAGTGGGGCAGCAGGAGCAGGGCAGTGACCGTCTCCCTGTGCTGCGCACCGGTGAGGCCGCAGCTGGAGTGCTGTGTCCAGTTCTGGGCCACTGTGAAGAAGCAAGACCTTGAGGGGCTGCAGCGTGTGCAGAGAAGGGCAAGGGAGCTGGGGAAGGGTGTGGAGGCCAAGTGCCATGAGGAGGTGCTGAAGCAGCTTTAGGCTGGAGAAAGGGAGGCTCCTGCGGGACCTTCAGGCAGACTTCCCTAAATGCCTGCATGACAGTGCTCGCCACAAGTGCCGTTGCATCCCCTGCCAAGCATCCCCTCACTGCACCCAAGGGCTTTAGGCACTGCAGCAGGTGACCCTTTTGTCTTTTGGTCTCTTGGTTTGTTGGTTTGCACGGAGGAGAAGGCCTGTTTATTTTCTCTTTCTCCAGCAAGCAAAGGTGCTTTTGCTGTACCTTTCCTGCCCTTTTCCAGCACTAGCACAGATTTTATCCAGTTTTAGGTTTCCATGTCTGCAGCAGCAATAGCAAAGGCATCACTGTGTAATAGCTGCTTTTGCATTTCAGAGCTGTCGCAGGACTAAAAGCCCAGCTTTGCAGAGAGAACGTTGCTTGCTGACAGTAGCCAGGCTGCAATATCTAATTCAGAGCAATATGCAGTACTGTTGAATTAGCCCATTTTACTTTAGTTGGAGGCACTTGGAATCCCATTGCTATGCAAGGTTATGATTTCTCCTTAGTAGAGCTGGTTGTAGAGCTGAATAGAGATAAGGTTAGAAATGACAGGTAACTGCCTGTCCCTCACACTCCTGCCTGTCCACAGGGCACAGAACCAACCGCCGGCGCTCCTCTGGCTCCCTCTGCTCCTGGAGCAAGGGCCAAATGGGTGAAAAATGTCTGGAAATCACCAGCTGGCATCAGACGTGAACCTGAACGTCCTGAGCCGGTAAGTGCCAGTTGTGGTTGGGGCTGTGTTTAGAGGAAATCAGAGCTGCAAGTTTCTGAGCGGCCAGCACTTGCTGGTGGTGGCCGAGGATGCTGAGTGCTGGAGTCCTGGCAGGACCTAGCGATTCCCCCCAGCCAGTGAGAGCTGGAACACGGCCTTTGAGCTGTCATGTTTAGGCCCCAGCTTGCTGGGATTCCAAGAGGGGCAAACGTGAATCATGAAGGCTCCCCTGTCGCCAGAGGAGGGAGCGCTCCAAAGACACCGCTCTCAGCCTTGCCAGACACGTGGGGGACACGGTGGCCTGGAGAGCCGTGTCCCACTGCACAGGCTGGCCAAGTAGCTGCTGGCACAAAAGCTGTTGATGTGAGCACACAAGGGCTTTGGGGTGGTTTGTCCACATGAGCTTCTTGGGTGGGCCGAGCTGGGAGTATTTCAGAGACACACTGGGGACGGGGAGGTGCTGCTTGAAGTCAGGGACTTTGGTGCCTTGGTTGCCAGGTTGTTCTCTGGCCTCTTCAGGCAGAGCAGTGAGGAGCAGAGCTGACAGGGGCTCTGAGTGCGCCTGTGTTTTTGCTTTTGATAAGCTGCAAAGAGATGGTTGTGTTGTGCACGGACCTGTGTGGGGCCCCTCTTCTCCCGTGTGGCAAAAGAAGCAAAGTGCGCAGTTGGGAGCCCTTCTTCCGGGGCAGAAGCCCGAGGCTGCCATGTTTCTGCAGATACTTTCTGTTGTGAAGTCTGTTTTTAAAACTGCATTTGAAAACTGCATTGGAGCCTAGAGTGGGGGCAAAGCTGCAGCTCCTTGAGTGCTGTCTCGTAGGGTTAAGAACAGGAAGGAGATCTTGCCGTTCTGGCTGCTGTATTTGAAGTCAATGTGCAACTTTGTGCCTGGGGAGCTGCGTGGGAGAAAAGGAGCCAGGGGTGCCGGTCCACAGTAGCTGAACGTGAGGCAGCGTGTGGCCAGGTGGCCAGGAAGGCCAAGGGCATCCTGGCCTGTGTCAGCAAGAGTGGGGCAGCAGGAGCAGGGCAGTGACCGTCTCCCTGTGCTGGGCACCAGTGAGGCCGCAGCTGGAGTGCTGTGTCCAGTTCTGGGCCACTGTGAAGAAGCAAGACCTTGAGGGGCTGCAGCGTGTGCAGAGAAGGGCAAGGGAGCTGGGGAAGGGTGTGGAGGCCAAGTGCCATGAGGAGGTGCTGAAGCAGCTTTAGGCTGGAGAAAGGGAGGCTCCTGCGGGACCTTCAGGCAGACTTCCCTAAATGCCTGCATGACAGTGCTCGCCACAAGTGCCGTTGCATCCCCTGCCAAGCATCCCCTCACTGCACCCAAGGGCTTTAGGCACTGCAGCAGGTGACCCTTTTGTCTTTTGGTCTCTTGGTTTGTTGGTTTGCACGGAGGAGAAGGCCTGTTTATTTTCTCTTTCTCCAGCAAGCAAAGGTGCTTTTGCTGTACCTTTCCTGCCCTTTTCCAGCACTAGCACAGATTTTATCCAGTTTTAGGTTTCCATGTCTGCAGCAGCAATAGCAAAGGCATCGCTGTGTAATAGCTGCTTTTGCATTTCAGAGCTGTCGCAGAACTAAAAGCCCAGCTTTGCAGAGAGAACGTTGCTTGCTGACAGTAGCCAGGCTGCAATATCTAATTCAGAGCAATATGCAGTACTGTTGAATTAGCCCATTTTACTTTAGTTGGAGGCACTTGGAATCCCATTGCTATGCAAGGTTATGATTTCTCCTTAGTAGAGCTGGTTGTAGAGCTGAATAGAGATAAGGTTAGAAATGACAGGCAACTGCCTGTCCCTCACACTCCTGCCTGTCCACAGGGCACAGAACCAACCGCCGGCGCTCCTCTGGCTCCCTCTGCTCCTGGAGCAAGGGCCAAATGGGTGAAAAATGTCTGGAAATCACCAGCTGGCATCAGACGTGAACCTGAACGTCCTGAGCCGGTAAGTGCCAGTTGTGGTTGGGGCTGTGTTTAGAGGAAATCAGAGCTGCAAGTTTCTGAGCGGCCAGCACTTGCTGGTGGTGGCCGAGGATGCTGAGTGCTGGAGTCCTGGCAGGACCTAGCGATTCCCCCCAGCCAGTGAGAGCTGGAACACGGCCTTTGAGCTGTCGTGTTTAGGCCCCAGCTTGCTGGGATTCCAAGAGGGGCAAACACGAATCATGAAGGCTCCCCTGTCGCCAGAGAAGGGAGTGCTCCAAAGACACCGCTCTCAGCCTTGCCAGACACGTGGGGGACACGGTGGCCTGGAGAGCCGTGTCCCACTGCACAGGCTGGCCAAGTAGCTGCTGGCACAAAAGCTGTTGATGTGAGCACACAAGGGCTTTGGGGTGGTTTGTCCACATGAGCTTCTTGGGTGGGCCGAGCTGGGAGTATTTCAGAGACACACTGGGGACGGGGAGGTGCTGCTTGAAGTCAGGGACTTTGGTGCCTTGGTTGCCAGGTTGTTCTTTGGCCTCTTCAGGCAGAGCAGTGAGGAGCAGAGCTGACAGGGGCTCTGAGTGCGCCTGTGTTTTTGCTTTTGATAAGCTGCAAAGAGATGGTTGTGTTGTGCACGGACCTGTGTGGGGCCCCTCTTCTCCCGTGTGGCAAAAGAAGCAAAGTGCGCAGTTGGGAGCCCTTCTTCCGGGGCAGAAGCCCGAGGCTGCCATGTTTCTGCAGATACTTTCTGTTGTGAAGTCTGTTTTTAAAACTGCATTTGAAAACTGCATTGGAGCCTAGAGTGGGGGCAAAGATGTTGCTCTGAAGTAGGTGACACTTTCATCTTTTTGTTTGTTGGTTTGTTGGTTTTCTAGGAGGAGACTCCCTGTATTTTCTTTCTCGGCAAACAAAGGTGCTTTTACTCAACCTTTCCTGGACTTTTCTAGCACTGGACGAGATTCTGCTAGAATTTTAGCTTGCAAGCTGGCGGTTTTGGAAGTTGCAGTGTTTTTGCATGAGAACACGTAGTTTGGGGCAGGGAGATTGGTGCAGAAGGAGCTGTTCTGGTGTCCGGCCAGCCAGCAGGGCCTTGCACATCACTCTCAGGTTAACAGCGCCCATGCCTTTTGGCAGCCCAGGGGAGCAGAATGTGTTGTATTCCAGGTATAGGAATTCAGCAGGAAATCAACACCCTTGCATTCCAGCTGGTCCTCTGAGGTCAGAGGGGCTGGGAGGGGCTCAGCTTCACTTCTGAAGTGCAGCCACTTTAACATCATCAGTCTGGTTGAGTCCAAGAGAAGAACTTGCCCCAGTACAGATGCACAAAGAGTGCAGTTCCCAGTGCAGTGTCCTGGGTCTGATCGCATTCTAGAAGGACCTTCCTGCTCCAGGTTCCCCAAGAGTGTGGTTTATTGAAGCAACAGGAGAGCAAGTTCAGGACTGCTGCTAATCAGGGCACTGGCTACCAAGTGTTGATGTGTGTAGTGAGGGAAAGCATAGGAAAAGAGAGATGATAACAGTGAGATAGATCTATCTATCTATCGATCGATCGATCGATCGATCTATTTATCTAAATGAAACTTCCCTGCTCTGCTCCAAGGCAATTGGAGGTGCAAAGCTCACCTAAAGACATCCTTTCAGGAGAGGAGGAGAGACATGTTCCATCAAGCGATCCCAAGCAGGCAGATATGTTTCCCCCTCCAGAGATGGTTGTTTTTTCCCCTCAGAGGTGTTTTCCTCCCCCTGTTTATCCGTGAAAGTTTGGTCTGTCCTATGGGTGTGGAGCAATCCCATCCTCTAGGTGGGGTTTGGTGACTCTGGTCAAACATGCATTACAGGACACATGGTTTCCTTCACTGGCATCCTGAAGGGTGTCTAAGCTAATTTGTTAATGGGGCCTTCTGAGGGTCTCTGTTACTGCCGGTCAGAATTCTCAGTTGATAAAAGAGGGAGGACAAGAAACACCTTGGTTCTCCTCCATATACTGAGGTGGCCATAGAGGCCCTCTGACCTCCATTGGAGGCTCTTTGTTCGCATCCTCATCTCCTGAATAATCCAGGATTTGTAACAAGAGTGTAGATGTCAGAAAGGCAGGAATGGCAGTGCAGGCCTGAAGAGAACATGAACTCCAGAAGTGTCTCTCACAAGGAGCAAGCTCCCACAGGAAGCCACCTGCAGAGCCAGGGTGGGGCTGTGGGACAGGGCTGGGTGTCAGTCACTTCTGAAAGACAAGCAGGACACGGCAGAAGAGGAGCGAGGTCCTCAGCAGAGCCTTGAGAAATGCCCCACGTTCCCTTGTCAGATGCCTAAGAGTCTGTTGGAGCTTCAGTCCCAGATGGAGCCTGACTGTAGTGCCAGTGTCACTTTGGAATCTGTGCCTCCCCGTGGGCAGAGAAGGACCCGGGAGAGCAGCAGCACATTGCTTTGGGAATGTGCGAGCCCATCAGTCTCTGAGTCCTGCCCCATAAATATTTTATGGGAAGTTGAAAGCCATCTTCTCTTGCTTTCTGTGCAGCTCCTTCTAGAGAAAGAGCATGAGCAGATTGCTCTATCAGAGATGCCTTGCCAGACTCGGCGAGAGCTGTTCCCAGCCCGAGAGCAGCTGCAGCAGCTCAGGCAGCAGGTGGAAGAGGCACAAGAGAATGGCCAGGTGAGCCTGCTTAGCCAGGTGACAGAGTGAAGGGCAGGAACAGGGACATAAAACGGAGCTCTTGGGACTGAGGAGGCCAGGAGTCCCACAGGCACTGAAAGCACAGAGCCTTGTCATCTGCAGAGCCCAGTGCTGGGATGGGAGGGTTCCAATGGAAGCAGAGCTGGGTAGGGAAGCAGAAGGGAGGGGCTGAATGAATGTGATTTTGAGGCTGAAAGAGGAAAAAGCTGAGCCTGATGGCAGCTGCCAGTCACTTGCTTTGCATTTGTGTGTACAGAACATCAAGGCAGAGCCACAAGCAGAGCTGCCCGAAGCCAAGAGTGACATCAAGGCAGCAAAGAGGAGGAGCAAGGAAGACATCAGAAGCATCCAAGAGGAGAAGAATCTCCATCAGCACAGGAGCGATCTACAAGAGCAGGTGAGTGTAAGAGCTGAAGCCACTCCACTCGTGAGACATCCTCTCTCTGCTTCCTTGCAGAACATTGACAAAGAGCTGCAGGCAGAGCTGCAGGAAACTGAGGCTAGGATCAAGGCAAGGGAGAAGAGGCTGGGTGAAGGACTGAAAATCATCCGAGAGGAAATTAATCTTCTACTCCAAAAGCATGAGGCTCTAGAAAAGCGAGTGAGTGAAACAGAGAGAGCCGCTGCAGTCACCAAACTGGTGGTTTCTGCCCTTCTTGCTTTTCCTCTGCAGAGCAGCAGGCGGGTGGGGTGATGTCTCTGAGTGCCATCCTGCTGTGGTCTCTATCACAGCCACTCTGAAGGACACGTCCTGGGCTGCTGAATCTCAGCTGCTGCCCTGGACAGTGTGACTAGTCCTTTGGCCTTTTGGCCAGCAGTCATCCAAATGGATTCCTGCTGGCCTGTTCCTGCTCTCCTTGTTTCTTGAGGTGTTTTTGCAGGTCAGCTTGGTGACCCTGATGGATCTTGAAACAAGCTGTCTGTATCCCTTGTGAACCTGTTCTTTCCCTTTCCTCACAGTCGCTGACCCACGGCTGACAGGGATAAGCTGTAGTGTCTGACTGCTTTGTTGTGTTTGACTTGAGGTGGAAGTGTGGACATCTCAGCTGGCAGCCTGCAAAGACTTCCAGCAAGTGATTGGCCACAAAGAGCCCCAAGGCTGGCGTGGGGCACAGGAACTGTCCCAGCCGGACCTGCTGCAGCTTGAGCCCGTCCCGAAGATGGTGGAGGAAAAGAGGACTCCATGGGAGGAGGTAGAACATTAGAACAAGGAGATGCAAGTGTGTCCATAGTCCTTGGAGGGGGAAAAGAGTGCTTGGGAGGAAGTGGAATAGTCATTGCAGCAGTCATCCTTCAGAAAATCCATGAGAATGGAACAGGAATCTGGCCATGAACTCAAGTAAAATCAGCCTTTGGTTTTGACCCATCCGGTTTGAGAAGTGGACATGCAAAAAAAACCATTTTAAGAGCCCTGCATGTGGCTGACAGCATCTTCCTCTGGGCCTGCATTTGAAATGGGATCCCAGGGCAATCTCTGCCAGCCACACTTTCTGACACAACCTCATTTCTTGTCTCAGATCTACACAGGCTCTCGCATGGAACCTGCTCCTGCAGCAGCAGCAGCAGCAGCATTGTCTAAAGGAGCCTTTGCACCCCAGCCTGAGAAGTGGAGCCCGGGCACTTTGCTCAGCTCCAACACCAACACAGCTTCTTCCCATCAACAGGAGATGGAGGATGACCTCCTGGAGCTACTGAGTACGTCTTGTGTATTTCTTGTGTGAGGGACAGTGTATTGTGTGCATGTGTCAGCATAGCTGTGCCAAATGTTGCTCCGCAGTTTGCTGTCACAGGGACATTTAGGACTCCTCACAGGAAGTGCTGTGCTTCGAGGCAGCGAGGGAGTGCTCTGGGTGTTCCTGCTGCCTCTGAGCACAGCTCAGACTGCCTTGGCTTTGCCTGAGCTTCCCTCTCTGCTGAAGGCAGAAGCAGGGATTGTTCCTGCATCAGCTGTGACCTAGCAAATGATCTAGGCAAGTCCTCTGTGCTAGTGGCCAAACTGAACGGAATATTTGGCTTCCTAAATTCTCCTTAGACTCCTGATTTCTCAGCATTCATCAGAGCAAAAGACCTTCGCAGAAATTGTTTGGTTTTGGAGTTTTGTCTTTTGGTGGGTTTGTAAGGATTTTGGTTGGTGGTTTGTTGTTTTGGGGTTTTTTTGTGTGTTTGGTTTGGGCCTTTTTTTTTTTTTTTCTGGTGAAGTTGTTTTTTCTCCATCCTGAAGGAGCTCTTCTTCCTCATGTGTCTTATTGGTGTAATTTTGATGACTGTTACTATTCCACTACTACATCTACAGTTGGTTTTTATGACAATGCAACGTTTTTGCCAATGACCACTTCTTTGAAAAAACATCAAGTGACAGCACAAATTGAGAGCAAGAGGTGTTTTCCACATGTCCCCAAAGAAAAAGCAGATACTTTTATAACAATCCCTATTTAATATCCTAGTTTCATGCTTATAAGGATGTGTCCAAGAGACACATTGATGTGGCGTGGTCAGGTAAAACTGCACTGCAGGCATTTCTCAGGAGTGAGCCTCCAGCCCATCCACTGTCTATCCCTCAGATCCGTGGCACTTTTTCATCCCTGATTCCCAGTCATTCCCGTGACTGTTAGAATGCCACCCGTTGGCCCAAGCCCTGCACAGCTCACTCTCTAGGAAAACACATGAAGCCCTTTGTGATTCTGCAGCACAGCCCATTGAATCTGCTTCCTGCCCATAACAGCTGCCAGTGCTGTGCTCTCAGGTAAGACCTGGGGGGGCTGAGAACAGAGCCCAGTTGACTCTGTGTCTACCATCACCTGTTGGGACAAGAAGGGCATTGATGTGCACCTCGGTGTGTCTGATCTCAAAGCCAATCCTCTTGTGTCCTGAAAGGGGGCAAGAGCTTGGAACGGGGCTCGGTCTGGCTGTGGCTTCTTCCCAGTGCTTGTCAGTGCTCATCCTTGGGCCTTCCCAGCCCTGCTGTGGTACCTGCCCTGCCCCTGACGGCCGCTGCGACTGCAGAGGCTGGAGCCTTCCTCAGCTGAGAGAGTCCTGCTGCTGCCCGGCCGCTGCAGCGCGGAGCTGCCAGGAGGCAGCAGCCCCTCGTCTGGGCCGGCTTCTGCATGGCACGGCCTGGACTCACGAGAGGCTCAGCATCTCCTCTGGGCAGCTGTCCGTGCCACGCCGGCACCCGAGGAGCACTGCTGTCCTTGCTGCCCGTGGCCGCTGTGCCGAGCTGGGAAGGCGGGGACGTGTGCAGAGCTGAGAGGGCGAGTCCAATGCCAGCGACTGATCCGCGCAGTCAGGGGGAAGACAAGCAGTGTGGTTCTTCACATGGGACACGGGCAAGGGCATCTTTGAACTCAGCCTGCCCATAAAGGCTGAGCATCCTGATGCGGAAAGCCCCGTTGGTATTGGTCACAATGTGAGCTGCTCTGGTTTACAAAAAGAAAGGCATTCCTTTGGCAAGATGCCATCCTCTCCTGCGAATGCATCTCTCTGTGCTTTGTTTCCTCTCAAGAGATCTCTTCAGAGGACTGTAGAAAATCAGTCTCAGTGCTGGCCATCTGTGCTGCAGAGCTGCCTGGCCTGTTGCTGTTGCTGTTGTGGTTCTCGTCGCTGTTGTTGTTGTTACCCAGATGACCACAAAAGGCTCAGAGCCCCAGAGAGTGGGGCTGCCTTTTGTATCTCCTGGAAGGTGGCATCTCTGCTTTCAAGTGAGCATCTTGCACTTTGTTTCCCTCAGGGAAAATGGTGAGCATGGAAAATCCAGTGATGAAATACACTGAACTGGAAAATATCGGCAGTGGGTGAGTCCAACCACAGTTTCTTCTACAAAACCATGGGCCGGCTGTTCTGCTGGTGGAATATCTATCAAGTGTCAAGTCAGGCAAGCTGCAAACATGTTCAGACACTGGGCTTAGATTGACCCATCTCTCAGTGCTGGTCAGAATTTGTAAGTGTGGTCAGAAGGCATTGTCAAAGACATCTCCATGCTGCCACGGTCTTGCCTGCAGCAAGGAACAGGAGCTGGAAGATCTCCTGTCTCTCAAGTGTGGGACAGCTGTGTGTTAATTTCCTTAGCATTTTTGTATGTCTCAAAATCATACGGCCACACTAATGAAAGGAGAATCTTGCTTGCCTGAAAGAGAAGCCTAGCCCCTGGTAGCTGTCAGATAACAGTTCTCAGGAACAGTTCTTTCCAAGAGGTTGCTGAAGGAAATACTCGGTGGTCAGGATTAGAACCACACAGTTTAGAAACGGAAACTCAAGATGAAAGAATAAGCTCTCTTTTTGAGCTGAGGGACTAAAGCCCAAAGCTTCAGGAACAGGCCCAGTGCCCATGCACTGGAGAGGAAAATGCATCATGTGCCCTCTGGCAGAGCCCTCATGCCTCCTGCAGGTTTTAGGCACTTAGAGCAGAGATCTCCTGTCCGGGCTGGCTTTCACGCCAAGATCTAAACAGCTTCTCCTTTCTTTGCTGCTGTTTTGTTTCTAGGGGTTTCGGAGAAGTTTGTAGAGCATTCGACAATGCCACAGGAGGAGAGGTAAATGTCAACAGTCCCTGCAGATTCTGCAGCTCTTGAGGGCTTTCCCCTCTGGTGTGAGTTGTGGCTGGAGCTTTGGGTCACCGCGAGAGCTGTGCTGCAAAGGCACAAGAAGCACAGACTGGTGCCAGCCTGCAAAATACATTTGGGACAGTCGTTGTCCTTCTCAGCTGCCAGAAGGAAGGCAAAGAGAGCAGTGGTTCCTTTTGGAGAAGGAAATGCTCACTCACTCTCAGTGGCTAAAACAAAGGTGGTGCCTTAGAGCATCTCACTGCTTTCTTGTGGCTACAGCTTCAGAGTCCTGAATTCTCATTTCTGGCTGCCAGCAAACACATCTGAACCTTACTGGTAGTTCCTTAGCAACCTGCAGTGCTGCACTTGGGAACTGCACGTAGGGAGGGATCTGCAAGGCGTCCCTAAAAGCCCTAAGCCCTGCTTATAGCCCAGGATGTATCCATAGAGTAGCAAGGCTTGGATTACTTCTCTGGATCCCAGGCAGAGCAGCAGAGAGTGTGGGCAGAGCTTTGTGGGTGATAGTTGACACCATTGTTACCAAGTGGACAAGGCAAAACGTCAGTGGCCATGTGTCCTGTTTCTGGCCCACAAGGGAGCGGAGAAATGGGCTGTTGGAATGTCAGTTCCTAATTACTCCAGTGTCTAATCACAAGGCACTTTGGCACAGCTCAGCTGTGTCATTCCAAAATCACTCGCTCCGTGTGTGTTGTGGTCTCGTGCCACCAACTTCTCAAGGTACTGATTGTCATTGTCATTTTAGGTGGCCATAAAGAAAATTAGTCTGCAAGGACTGAGGAGGAAGGAAGTAACTGTCAATGAACTCATGATCATGAAGATGAATAGGAATCCCAACCTGGTCAACTATTTAGACAGGTGAGTGGTCGTGGTCTTATCCCATGAATGTTTGTTTACCTACTGCAAGCATGAGAGGTCAAAAACCCACTTTGGTCTGTGGCAGAAAATAGAGCCATTAATTACTGATCAATTATTATTTCTCTTCTCATCTCCAATGGATGGGAAGAGAGTGCATTTTGTCTGCATTAGTCTTCCCTGGCACACATCGTTTGACAATTCTTCAAAAGCCTGCACCAGTGCTATCTTACGAAGTCAATACCCTCTAAGTTCACTGCCACCACGTTGTCTTGGGGCTTGATTTTTCTCAAGAGTCTTAAATGCTAATGAGCCATCCGAGAGAGGATTTCCCTTGGACTGCAGCCCCTCTTTTCCATTGCTGGGCATGCCAGGAAGACTAGGTGCTTTTTTTCCATAAACACCATGTGTGACAGCTTTTTATCTGGGCTGTTAGTAAACTGCGTTTTTCACTTGCTGGCCATCTAAGACATCTCCTTTTTCACAGCTGTGCCTTTCTCCTTGACACAGCACAGACTGCAATCGCTGCACAGCCTAGAGGGAACGTCTATTCCTTTGAGTCTGTTCTCGTTTCAAAGGGACCTGGAAACAAGAATCAATCGTTGTCTTTTCCAAACAGTGGCGTAGCCATGCACGTTCATCTCCATGGCCTCATTTCCTTCTTTCAGCTACCTTGTGGATGATGAAGTCTGGCTGGTGATGGAGTACATGGATGGAGGCACTCTGAGAGATGCCATCAATGAGATGTACATATCTGAAGATGAGATGGCAGCCGTCAGTCGGGAGGTCAGGGATCCCACCTGTGCTTCCGAGGGCTTGGGCAGGATTGTCTGGGAAACAGGGGCTGAGAACTGGAGGGATTCCATGTGCCAAACTTTGCTTCTGTGTGGCTGCTATGCTATGGGGAAGCAGGGGAACTGCGTGGCAGTGTGCCTGCACTCCCTGTACTCTGTTCTTGTACTCTTATCTCCTGCTGTTGCATTCTCACTCTGTCTCTTGTATTTGTAGTTGCTGTTCTCCACCTTGCCTCTCTGAATGCTTGCCTGGAGCCTGTCTGCACGGCATTCCTTGCCTGTAAAAGCAAAGGTGCTGGTAGCAGAATTGGAAACTAATGGTAAAAGGGACTCATTTCTCAGAGTCCTCAGCTGAAAAGGGTAGTAGTGCACCCAAAATGCTGTTTGCTTCTGAAAGGCGACTCATGTGATACTTCCAAGTCTGTGCTGAGGCCAGCAAGAAAACCTTTGCCATGCAGCCTCCCACCCAAAAGTGAGCCGCTTCACAGCAAAGGGAGGGACTCTTTCTTTCTTGGCAAAGCCTTGCTTGTCCTCTGGATGAAGAAAGCACATCCACTGCAGCAGCAGTCATTCTGGCTGCTTTGCAGAGGACAGTCTAGAACAGCAATTCCCGTTGGCTCTCTCAAAAGCTGACGTGCCTTCCCTTAGAAAGGTAGTGTTGGAGCAGCAAGCTCTTCCTCTCAATGGCTCTGTGTTCTGCCATTACACTCTATTCCCCTGGAAAGGGAATCTTTTAGAGCTGTTTCCTTTCTTGTGGGCTCAAATCACACCACTCATTTTTATCCTCCTGTCTCTGTTTTCTCTCTCAGTGCCTGCAAGGACTGGATTTTCTTCACTCAAACCATGTCATCCATCGAGATGTGAAGAGCAGCAACATCCTTCTCAGAACTGACGGCTCTGTCAAGCTGGGTTGGTATATTCTTGGCCAGGCAGAGCGTTCCGGGCATGTGGGGTTTGGGGCTGCTTTTGAGTGACTGCCAGTTCCCCCAAAGTGGTGCTGCTGGCAGTGCAGGGACCCCTGCAGCGAGCTGAAGGCACAGTTGCAACGTGCACAGAGGTATGGCGAGGAAAAAGCAGTCCAGAGTGGCACTGGTTTGGGTCTGTGGGTGTCCCTTCCAGAGGGAGGGAGCTACAATCTAAAGGTTCCAGGGAATAAAAGCCACTTCTGGGGGCAGGATTAAAAAATTATAAAAGCAGCCACTTCCGTGTTTCCTTGGCTAAAGTCCTGAGGAAACAGAGCAGGGACGGATATCCAGGAGATTCAACAGCGCTTTCTCAGACTTACAGTGGGGAGTTCTTTTGCTTGGTTTCCTAATTGTACAGAACTTTTTTGTTCTCCTCAGCTGATTTTGGCCTCTCTGCTCAGCTCACCCCTGAGCAGAATCTAAGGAGCTCAGTGGTCGGGACGTCTTGGTGGATGGCGCCTGAGGTTGTGCTAGGTCAACCATATGGCCCCAAAGTGGACATATGGTCTCTTGGAATTGTGGGGATCGAAATGGTGGAACGAGAAGCTCCTCACTGGAATGAAAGTCCTTCCTTGGTAAGGAGCAAATACTCACTGATCCCTCTGTCTTTTTCACCTATCCTGTGTTCTGTCCTCCATCAGAAAAAATCCCATTGCCGTCTGCTGGCACTGCTTCCACCAAGGTCCCCTTCTAAAAATGGCCCTGCAGCACATCAGCATCTGCTGTAGTTTTGGTTGCATCAGTGGGGGAACTCAGGCCCTACCACATGCAAACACTCTCCATTCTCAGGCAACACTTTCCTTTAGGTTTTAAGGTGTTCCAGCTCATCTGTCTGTGTAGAGGTCTCTAATAACACAAAACACACATCTCAGAGCTGGTGTTACATTTCCAGAAAAGAAGGAAAGAAACCCAAACCAACAAAGTTTCTAAAACAGTGCTTTTCTAGAGAAGAACTGCACTCCCTGTACGGTTTCTTGTCACTTGCCTAAAACCTGGGCATGAGGGTGTAAAGGCCACATAGTGTCTTCTGCTTCTTGTGCAGTGTTGCTGAAACACTTAGTGACCATATTTCTGTCATAGCCCAAGCCACGTTCTCCACGTGACCAAGCTGCAGCCTGGTGACATGGAGAGCCTGCCAAAACCTCCCATTTGTTACCTGGCACTTTCTGGGATGGGCACATCTTTAATGCATTGACTTGAGTATCCAGAGGAGCAGAGGGTTACCATAGGGATGGCATTTCTCCTTCTGCTGATTTGACCGCGAAAAGATTTTCTTTTGCCACATCAGAGAAGCTGG
This sequence comes from Aphelocoma coerulescens, assembly GCF_041296385.1. Classification (NCBI taxonomy): domain Eukaryota; kingdom Metazoa; phylum Chordata; class Aves; order Passeriformes; family Corvidae; genus Aphelocoma; species Aphelocoma coerulescens. Next base: position 366,793 of record NW_027184076.1, read on the forward strand.
AACTTGCAGACTGCTGCGAGACAGAGCTGCAGGTGGCTCCTGTGTGCCCAAACAGGCATTTTCATCCCAAGACCTTTCTGCATGCATCTTAACGTGTCTGTGTTGAACGCGAGGTTCCAAATGTTTCTTTCCTTACCTGAGCAATAACTCCCTTTTCTATAATAATGCTTGAAAACAGTTAGAGCAAAGTCCCTCTTCCAAACTGCCTGTCAAGCTGGTGGGAATCTTCAGAGAAGCAAAACGTGCTTTTGCTGATGTAGTTGCCCCTAACTAGGTCAGCCAATCAAATCAGCTGCCAAGGCAAGCTCCGCTGGATGCTGGAAAAGCTGTGGCTGCTTTGGGGTTTGGGTTTTTTGTTGGTATAGGAAAGTCATCTCTGCCTCTCTGCCAAGGCAGAAATTGCCACTGCAGAGTTGAGCTTAAACAAGGGGCTCTGGGAGAGCATTTACAGACTTGAAACTGATGCCTGGAGTGGCTACCTAAAACCAGAGACTAGACAAGAATAAGAGAATCAAAATAGGTATTTATTTGAATGGCCTTCAAAGATACAGCCTGGGCAGTCAAAAGGCTACATCCAAGATGGACCCTGGGTCATGAGTTCTTCACAGTTTTGTAAGCTTGGTCCATTTCCATAGCAGGGTTAATTCTCCAATTATGAGCCCAGTTAATGATGTAATTAGCCCAAGTTTGCCCCTCTTCAGAGGCTTTGAGTTCACACATTTTGGGCCCTGGGACAATCGGAGTGTCCTTGGAGAGCAAACCTAGAGAGGCTTTGTTATGTCTAACTAGCACGAGAGAACAGTAGCTAACAGGCCACACAAAACTTCTGAGCTACACACTAGGCAGTACAGGAATTGAAAAATAGAAAAGTTAAAACCTAAGGCATCAAAAGAAGCAGGTGGAGTCTTGTGTTTCCTTTTTCTCCAGGCTGAACTCCTGATAGCCTTAGGAGGGACCCCACAGCTGCGGCAGCCCAACCTGTTCTCGGCTTCTATGCGTCACTTCCTGAACTGCTGCCTGCAGACAAAGGAGGAGCGGCGCTGGTCTGCCAAGGAGCTCCTGCAGGTAAAATGCAAAGGGGCTGCAGGTCAAACAGTGTCCGAGGATGGGCTCCTCCTCCACTGAAGCCCAAGGCATCAGATTTGAGCCCCCTTCCTCCTCATCTTCACTCTTGGTGCTTTCCAAATGAAAATGGTGAGGAATCCTGGGCTGGGCTGGCAGGGACCTGTCAAGGCCATCTGATCCATGTGGCCTGCAATGAGCAGGGATATCTTGAAAGAGATCAGGCTGCTCAGAGCCCCTTCCCACCTGACCTGGAATGTTTCCAGGGAAGGGACACTTACCAGCTCTCAGGACAACCTGTGCCACTGTTGCACTATGCTCCTTAGACCTACTCGGAGTAAATCCCCTTTTCATTTAAAAATATTACCCCTGCCTTTGAAGCACTGAGCTCGGAAAGTCATGGTTCATTGTTCTTGGTTGTTTTTTTCCTTTGGGCAGCATCCATTTGTAACATCAGCCAAGCCTGCATCCAGCCTGGTGCCACTGATCGAGTCACTGAAGAAGTGGAAGGAGGAGGAGAAAAGATTGCAGTGGCAATCCATCCATTCAGGACTATTTTCTCCATGACCAGCTTAGATGAGGATTGTAGAGTAGGATTGTAGAGTAGGATTGCAGAATAGGATTGTAGAGTAGGATTCTAAATAAATAAAGTTTCTGAAACCCCAACTCATCTGTAAGATTCCTTTCTTTCTCACCCTGTCGGGAAGCTCAAGATTTCTTTCTCAATTGTCCATTGTTCCTTAAAGGTGGAAAGTGACACTTACGGCTTCTTTGGTATGGTTTGTCAGTGGGGCAGGCTCTTCTTCATTCATCCTCTCCAGACCACACTGCCTTTGCAATACGGCACACTGGCCGGTTTTTGCCCAGCCATTGTGCTTGTAGTTGAGGCAGAACGGGCAATGGCATTTGCAGGCAAAAGCAGAGGAGGAGTTGTGCAGCCAAGACATCCTGTGCAGATGTAGGTGTTGAGCTGTGACTCGAGAGCATTGGGGTTCCTGCCACTTGGATTTGTATCCCTAAGTGCAATCTCTTTGGCTCGGGGAGAGTCTTGCTCAGCTGAGAAAGCAGAAAGCTCAGCGAGGGTGCTCTGAAAGGTCTCGTCTGAGGCAGAGCTGTCAGCGAGCGTGAGGTGAGAGCGGCCCGGCCTTGCCCAGGCCGGAGCCCCAGCAGAGCCCACGCAGAGCCCAGAGCAGCCTGAGGCTGGGCAGAGGCAGGCTGGCAGGAGGCCCTTGGAGCTGCAAGAGGCAGCAGCCTGGCACTGGGTGCCTCTTCCTGGGAGCGGGCACATCGTCCCATCTCAGAGCCAAAGCGGCAGCTGGCTGCTCCCGAGGGAAGCGTAGCCGTGCTGGGCACAGCGCAGACTGGTGCCATTGGCCGTCTGGAGGCGGCCCAGGAGGAGAGAAAGGCAAAAGACAGCCGAGGGCTGGTGCCCCGGCTGAGGATTGCTACTCTTCTGCCGGCTGCCCTGGAAGTCCTGGGAAAGGTTAGCAGTGTGTGCAGCAGCCTGGGCACAGCGGGAGGGAGCCGGGCTGCTCCGCAGGCTCGAGCACGGGGCAGCGTCCTTCAGGCACGGCACTTCTGAGCAGAGGGGTGAGAAGGTGACAAAGACAAGATGCACACCATTTTGATCCAGGGGATGTCCTGAAGGTGCACTGCCTACCTGCCACTCCCTCTGACCACCATGCTCCATCGCCTTGTCCTGCTCAGCAGCTTTTTGGGAATCCAGGGGTCGCTATGTTTCATTTGCTGCTGCATCTAATAAAATAAATTTGCTTTGCAACCCCAGTTGTGTCTTATGTTTTTTTGTGCATGGGTCTTCTCCTGAACCTGCTGCAAAAACCAGTAGAGACCATCAAGACACCCCTACTCTCATGTGAATAAATTCTGAGAAGTGATCTAAATATGTCAAAGGATTTGGGGGAAAGTTTAGCCTGTAAGTTTCAGCAAAGTAATGAGTATGTCTGTCCCGTTCCACTGAGGGAAACTGTGAGGAGTTCTTTTAGAATTAGATGGTCAAGAATAAAATTAAGCCAAATGAGGCAAACCTTGTAACTGAGACCTGTTTATTAGTAATAAAAAGAACAACACAAAAAAGGAATCACCCAAACGAAAGGAGACTGGAAAAGACAGAAAAGAAGGAAGGAAAATGGAAAAGGAATGGGCGGGGAAGAGAGAGAGAGAGGGGAGACAGAGAGCAAAAGAGGGCGTTACCACCAGCAGATCAGGGAGTGCCGTCGACGTCCACGCGACTGGGGGGTTGATGGGCTGCCTGCTAACGAGCCTGCGCAGCTCTCGGAGAGGCACAGCTTCACAGGCGCCGCTCCCGTGGTGATGGGAGTAGACTCACACGCAGTGAGTGCGAAATCAAACAGGAGGTCCAGGACCCTGCACAGGTTCGCGGCAAAGATTGCAGTGATGGCTGGATCGGAGCAGCAGGGTTGAACGTGGGTAGCTCAGGCAGGGACGTGGGGGCGAAGCAGCAAGGCGGCGGTCAGGGACACAGGGAGGCAGGACAGGCGCGAAGGCAAATGAGCCAATGAGGGCATGTTATAAATGACTTATTGAGAGGTGGCTTTTGCCGTATGTTGTATGAATTATGGGTTATATTATGAGTTATATTATGAGTTGTGATGCTGAATATTATGATATTTTCCCAGGGAAAATATCAAGGTGATAGGATATGTTGAAATGTTTTGTGTTGCTGGGGTGGTCTTGTTGTGGAGGTTGGTTTTGCAGGGCTGTATATCTGTATGTTGTAATAGCAGTTCTGGGGTTTGCAAAGGGCTGCGCTGTTGCCAGCCAGACTTTGAAGGCACCACCATAAAAGGACTAGGACTCCAACCAGTGAGGACCCTGAAGGCCACAGCAACAGAAAAGCGCAGACTCCCAAATGACTGACCAGGGGGCGAGACTATGCAAAGCCATGAATAAATATGCATCAGGCTGATACAGCCAGAAGGGTATTGTCAGAAACAGGTGGACAATATTGCCAATTTTAATTGGTTTTATGAACAGTGACTGAGAATGGGAACCGAGAGTAGCTCAGGAACCCAAAACAACAAGGCAGATGAAGCAGCACGCGCGACGCTGGCTGCTCCCCCGACAAGCATGTCAGCAAAGGAGGACCCGGTGCCAGGCACCGGAACAGTTTATACAGTCTTTTGACCTGCTCAACATTGGTCAGTTGCGTTTGATCCGCGCTGTCCTTGGCTCGTTTAGGGCTGCATTCCTGGCCAATCATTTTCCTGACAAGCAATTTCTGCTCTTATAGTCCAATCCATATCCTCTCTGGTGGGGTTAGCGATGATGTAATGTCCGTCTCGGAACTTTCCAGATACTCCAGCCCACTGACCGGTCCCATGCGCCATCCAATGCTGACCCTACTAATTAATTACCTCCTTAACCTTTTTAATTAGCAGAGATCAAACCACTTATAATAGGTTTAAAAGGCAGGACCACCATTTTGTGGGTGAGCCTCTGGCACCCAGCCACACTTCCAGCACTGTCCCCTTTAGCTTTGCCATTTTTATTGAGTTCTCAATAAATTTTAATAACTCATTTCCATATCGGATTTGGGTCGTTTATAACAATTTGGGGACTTGTCTGGGATACACATACCAGTTCTGCAGGTCCCAGGGCTGCACTCATTGGGAAGGCCAGCCCCGCTGATTTCGGTGGTCCACCTGGCACCTCCAGTAGATCCTTAGACCCAAGCTGGATTACCAGGAACGAGGAGAACTAGCAAAGCAAAAGTAAAAATTCCCCTGTTTATTTGGTTTTTTGCGGCAGTTATTTATAATTTCTTTGCATGAAGACCCTGCCCACACAGGCGGAGGGGACTTGGCCAGGGGTGGAGTTGGGTGGGAGAACCCTGAAGAGCTCCGGGGGGATCGAGGATGAAACTGCCTGCAGAGTGACAGACTGGATAACAGCGTGGTGAGGCAGAGAGAGAAAGGTAGCAGGGAGCTGCTGGAGTGGGACGTGAAGAGACTGGCAAGTGGCAGAGACGCAAAGTGAGAGGGGTAGCAGAGGAACTGCTAAGTGGCAGAGATGTGAGGTGAAAGAAAAGCGGCGGGAGACATGAGAAATAGGATAGCTGGTGACGCAGAAAGAGACGGTAGCAGGATTCTGCTGGGGCAAGATGCAACCATGAAAGAGGCAAGGCGAGACGCAGAGGGACGGACAGGGTGGCGGTGAGGATGCGAAGAGAGGGTAGCAGAAAACTTCTAGATGGTGGGAAGCAAAAGAAAGGTAGCAGAAAGCCCCAAGAAGGCCCTGAAGGGGGGCTTAGCTGTTGGGAGGGAAGGCAATTGTAGTGGAGAAGGATCCTGAAAACGAGGAGGTGGAAACCAGAAGTGTATAGCAAAGGGGGAAGGATTTGGTTGTTGCGTACGGGGGCAGAGAAGGAAGAGGGAATGGAGGATAACTCCAAGATTGTAACGTGGGACAGAGGAAGAGCAGAGAAAAGCCTAAGAAGGAAAGTAAAAAGGTACCTATGGATATACCCCTAGAAGCCCTGGAAACAGCAATTACCCCAGGTGCACCGGTGTGGGAGACAGAGGAGTAGAAACTCCTGCAGTTAGAGGAGGCTTTGATTTGCAACCCTGGAAGAGACTAGGTCTGGCTTAATTGACAGAGATTTACAGATCTTAGGCAAAAGCATTACAAGCCTGTGTTCCTATAGTTATAAGTAAAAATGTACACTGGGTGTTCTGGTGGAGGGTTTTAAATATAATAGTGTGATTTCATATAGTTTGAGTTTAGAATGTAGATGGTATAATAGAGACATCTGTGTGTATGTGACATGAGAAGTTATTGGTCAAGACAGAGCTGCATTGCAGGGAGAAGTGCCACAGGTGATAGGTCATAAATCCAAAGCAAAGTGTCGTTTTAAGTGCCTATTGGATTAGAATGTTAGAAATTACGACGTAACTCTAAATCTTGTGACTATTCGCCATTATTCGGAGGTACTGTAAAATCTCACGCCTCGACTGATGCATTTTGTTACTTTAAACAATAGATCCAATTAGTCACATGGTCCCATCCCTGAAAGTTATTTCCTCCGACGAGTGAAACGTGAGAAATTCTACACACCGGTACCTCTGGGAACCCCAGGAGCCCCAATTACCCCAGATGTACCCATACCTTTGAAAGCTCCTGCGCCCCTGATTACCCCAGGTGCCCTGGTACCTCTAGAAACTCCAGCACCCCCGATTGACCCGGGTGCACTGGTACCTCTAGAAACACCAGTGCCTCCGGAGAGGAGGATACCCTCAGATGGACCTAGCCAGAATACTAGGAGTAAAGCAATATCCAGGGGCAAGGAGAATTCTAGAGATGGGAGTCACAGGCTCCAAGTGTGTCCCCTCAGAGAAGTACTGATGGAAGGAATGCAAGGAGGGGTAGGGTTTGTAAACATCTGTCGCAACTCCTCTGAAGTGAGAGCCTTCAAAAAGGAGTTGAAAGGATTACTGGATGTGCCTCTTGCTTTGTCTGAACAGGTGGATCACTTTTAAGGACCAAGCACTTATTCTTGGGACGAGATGCAGTCCATCCTAGGCATGTTGTTCACTCAAGAGGAAAAGCAAGTTATAAGGATGACAGGTATGAGAATTTGGGATAAGGAACACTGGAACGGACAACAAAATGGGGGGGAGAAAATGCCCATTCCCCCTGGGATCACAACACCAAAGAGGGAAGGCCAAACATGGAGGACTATAGGGCTTTGATAATTAGAGGAATAAAGGAGGCTGCTCCATGAAACCAGAACGTTAATAAAGCTGTTGATGAACAGCAAGGGAAAGAGGAAACCCCCACAGAATGGTTAGAAAGACTCAGGAGAAACATGAGGCAATATTCTGGCATAGACGCAGAGACAGAGGCTAGCCAGGTATTATTAAAAATCAACTTTGTCATGCATGCCTGGCCAGATATCCGGAGAAGGATGCATAAGCTTGAGGATTGGCAGGAACAAGAATTAAATAAACTATTGAGGAAGGCCCAGAAAGTCTATGTTGGAAGGGAGGAGGAAAAAATCAAGACAAAAGCTAAAGTTATGGTGGCAACTGAGAGAGAAGGGAATTGACCTACGAGAAGTGGAACTCTGACAGGATAGGGGGTGGCAACAACAGATGCTCGCTGGAAGAGATGGTCTGAAGATCCCTCATCTGCCTCACGATCATCGCCAAGGACAGAGACTGAACACAGGAGTCCTGGCCTGGCTGAGGTGGGGTGTCTGCCAAGTGTTGCCTGTGGGTGTGCCCACTGGGAACTGGTACGCATTCCTGAGGAAAATTAGTGCAGGTCACAATGGACTGCGCCGTTCTTGCTGCCCAGGCGGGAAGGACCGCGCTGAAGCGAAAAGGAATGACCTGTCCTGTACACCTGTCCTGTACGCCTGTCCTGTACCTGTTTCCCAAAGCAACGGGCCCCATAACAACGGCTGCAGATTTCCCCACCTCTTGGCCAGTTGCCCCTCGCTTCTGAAAAGGACTATAAAGGGACTTTCTGAAATGACTGAGCCCCAGATCTCCCCACAGAAAGAAGACGAATCTATTGGTGGAAGACCACTTTATCTCATCCATTGGTAGCTATTGGCCCCCCTTTTTCTTCCTCTCTACTTTTTTTTTCTTTATCTCTCTTTCTCTCTCTTGTTTTTCTTTATCTCTCTCCTCTATTGCATTACTGTGTTGTGGGCACTTAATAAAGGTGCACTGTTTTGATTAAAACTGAAATCCCTTGTGTCCTTTTACACTCTGAGATCGATAAATGAACCATCACGAGCCCCGCTTGCATTAGCGGATCGTGACACTCGGGAATGGTAACAAGCTGGATGAAGTGAGAACAACCACTAAAACCAAGGTCCCATATGTTTTTATTGTAAAGGGAAGGGACATCTAAGGAGGAATTGTTCTCAAAGGAGTAAAGATCTGGAGGTTTTTGAAGAAGTACAAAAAGGGAAAACAAAAAGATCAGGAGTGTCAGGGACTCTATCTCTTGGGAACAAAATAGCATCGTGAGCCCCTGAGAAGCTTAAAATTAGGTCCTCAGGGAGAAGAATTTGAGTTTTTGGTGGACACAGGAACTGAGAGAACATGTGTCTGTAAGATCCCAAAAGGATGTGAGAAGAGCCAGGAATCTTTACAAGTAGTGGGGGTGAAAGGGGAAGGATTTCAAGCGTCTATTGTTAAACAAGTAATCTTTAAGGGAAATCACAAAACAGGAAAGGGGGACATATTACTAGTACCAGGGGCAGGATGTAATCTTCTTGGGAGGGATTTGCAAATACAATTAGGAACTGGGGTACTGCCCAAAGAAGGGGAAATAGTAGTTAAATTGTTCAAACTAAAAGAGGATGGTGAAAAACAGACAAATCCAATTGTATGGGCAGGACCAGAGAATCAGAGTGAATTTGACATGATGTCCATTACGATTAAAATAACTGATAAAAGCCGCCCAATCCAAGTTCCTATTCCTCGGAATAGTACCCTATTTCCTCGGAAGGGTGTAAGGGATTACAACCCATTATTAATTCTCTGGTCAAAACCAGAACCCTCGAGCCATGTATGTTCCCACATAATAACACTCCCATTCTACCTGTTAAGAAATCAGATGGTACCTATAGATTGGTACAAGATTTAAGGGAAGTAAATAAGAGAACTCTTGACCGCTATCCTGTAGTCCCTAATCCATACACCCTTTTAGGTAAGATACCACCCTCGCATCAATGGTTCAGTGTAATAGATCTCAAAGACACCTTTTGGGCTTGTGCCTTAGTTGAGGAAAGTCGAGACATCTTTGCTTTCGAGTGGGAGGATCCTAATAGAGGAAGAAAACAACAGCTTAGGTGGACAAGACTACCCCAAGGGTGTAAAGAATCCCTGAATTTGTTTGGGCAGGCCTTGGAGGACACCCTACGATCCTTTGTCCTAAATCCCAACATTAAACTCATACAATATGTAGATGATTTGTTACTCTTCGGGACAGAAGAAAGAGAAGTTAAGAAGGCCACAATAGACCTCCTAAATTTTCTAGGAGCTCAGGGATTGAGAGTGTCAAAGAAAAAACTCCAATTTGTGGAAGAGGAACTCCAATATTTAGGTCACATAATTAGCAGAAGCAGCTGACGGTTACATCCAGAAAGAATTACAGGGATAGTTATTAAACCAAAACCAAAGAAAGAACTAAGGCAGATTTTTGGACTGTTAGGATATTGCTGGCTATGGATTGAAGGATACACCCAGGCTGTTAAATGGTTCTATGAGAAATTAACTGAAGAGGAAGTAATCTGGACTAAGGAGGATGAAGGCAGGTTTGAGAAATTAAAACAAAAATTGATAACTGCCCCAGCCCTCAGTCTCCCTGCTCTAAAAAAAGCCTTTTCTCTATTTGTGAACATAGACAATGGGGTGGCCCATGGGGTCCTAACTCAAGACTGGGGAGGATCTAAAAACCCGTTGCGTACCTATCCAAGCTGTTAGATCCCGTTCGTAGGGCGTGGCCCACATGCATTCAAGCTGTAGCCACCACTTCACTGTTAGTGGAGGAGAGCAGGAAATTAACCTTTGGGGGAAAGTTAAACGTACACACTCCTCATTCCGTGAGGACCATTTTAAATCAAAAGGCTGAAAAATGGCTCACAGCCTCTTGGATACTCAAGTACGAGGCCATCCTAACAGGCTGGAACGATCTGGAATGGATCACAAACAAATATTTGAACCCAGCTCAATTCTTATATGGGGAGCTGGTTGGAGCTTATGTCTGCCTAGACATAATTGATTATCAAACCAAAGTGAGGGAGGACTTAACTGACTAACCACTCCAAGGAGGGAAGATTCTGTATATAGATGGCTTCTCAAGATGCATATAAGGGTGTTGGAGTGAAAGCTCCTCTGGACTCAGGCCCAGAGGGAAGCCAAAGAACAGGGGTTGAATTAAAACCTTTGGACAAGCTGAGATACATGAAGCCACACCAAAGTGAAATAGAAATATAGATCTTTTTAACTTTTAGTAGAAATATATGCTAAGTGCCTTAAACATTAAAAAGCTGTAGCACAGACCTTAAACACAGTTCTTGCTGCAGCAGTGTTACCTATTCACAGAATTCTTTACTTTAGACAAAATATAGGTAGAATCATACTGTTCATGTTTTTTAGATAGAGTGTTCACATAAACAACAAGAACTGATAGAAACTATAGACGCAAATCTGTGTAATACCTATGTAACACCTGTGGAAGACTTAGGATTGCTAGAATTAGACCAGGATAGGTTAAGAAAAGGAAAAGTAGAATCGTGTGTTAATCATATTGGTCAGTTAACAAATATAATCCACAATTCTGTAAGAAAAAATATAGAGCATATAGAGCACATAGAGCATATAGAAGAAGAAGAAGTTGTTTTCTGCCTACTGTTTGCTGTTGCTGCTTGGCTTTATCATGAAGCCCCTTTGAACTCTGCCTTCAAGAAAGCTATGAGACTATGAAATAAAGAACTTAGCAGAACAGCAGCCTCCTCTGCTCTCTTACCCTGGTCCAAGAAGGAAGGGTACCCCGTCAAAAGCTCAACACAAGGGCGACAGAAATCAGGGGATGCCATCATAAATGGACAAAAGATGACAGTAGCTGAAAAAGGAGAATTGCCCCCAAATTGGTCAGCCCAGGCTTGTGAATTATGTCCTTTAGTCCGGGCTTTAAAGTTAATAGGCCGTGGAAGAGGAACAATCTACACTGACTCAAAATATGCCTCCAGCATGGTGCATCCCTTTGGAAAGACATGGGAAGAGAGAGGGTTACTAAACTCAGAAGGGAAGGGACTGATTCATGAAGGACTGATTTTGGAGGTCTTAGAAGCCCTGAGATCAGCAGAGGATATAGCTGTTGTTCATATTAAAGGTCACCAAAGGGGAATGGCTCCAGAGATTAGAGGAAATACTCTTGCTGACAGAGAAGAAAAGGATGCTGCAGAGAATGGGAAGGAGAAAGTAATGATAGTCCTAACTTCCAAAGATAAAGAGTCAGAAGCTCCAAGGTTTAGTAAGCAAGAAGAGGAGAGGTTGAAGGAAATAGGAGCAGAAATAGATGATGCAGGTAATTGGAAACTCCCAGATGAAAGGCAGCTGTTAAACAGACCCCTCACCAAAGAAATATTAGAAAGAACACATCAAAAGACCCATTGGGGCAGGCAGGCCCTTTGTGATGAAGTTTTGAAAAGTTATGGGTGTATAGGTGTTTTTGGAATTGCAAAACAAGTAACCAAAAGATGTGTGATTTGTCAGAAGATGAACAAAAAGGTAATGAGAAGAACAACTTTAGGTGCCTAGGACCTGGCCCTAAGACCCTTTCAAAATATACAAGTGGATTTTACTGAACTTCCCCAAATCCAGCGCTGGAGATATTTACTGGTAGTGGTGGACCATTTAACCGATTGGGTAGAGGCTATACCTGCTGTGAGAGCAACAGCCAACACCATCTCTAAAATGTTGTTGGAACAAATTATTCCCCGATATGGGATGGTTAACCGAATTGATTCAGACGGTGGAACACGCTTTGTCTCTAAAGTGTTACAACAATTAGTCCAAGCACTGGGGATAAAATGGGAGCTACATACACCGTGGCACCCGCAAAGTTCCGGACAGGTCAAGAGGATGAATCAAACTCTTAAAAGGGCATTGACCAAATTGATGATTGAGACTCAGATGTCTTGGATAAAATGCTTACCCCTTGCGTTACTAAGGGTTAGAACGCAACCACGATCTGACCCAGGGGTATCTCCCTACAAAATGATCTTTGGGTTACCTTTTTTAGCCGCAGCTCACAGAGCCGCAACTGGTGAGGAAGGGGAGGCAAACATCACAAAATATATTAAAACCATAGCCTGAAATTTGGAACATTGAAGAAAACGAGGGATGATTCCCCAAACTGCCCTTCTAGATTTAAAATACATCACCTCGAGCCTGGGGACTGGGTGTTAATTAAATCTTGGAATGAACCACCATTAATACCACAATGGGAAGGCCCCTTTTAGGTGCTGGTAACAACCGAGACAGCCGTCAGGACTGCTGAGCGAGGCTGGACCCATGTCAACAGAGTTAAAGGACCTGTCAACGAACCCTGCCAGTGGACTGTAACATCAGCAGCAGGACAGTTGAGGATGCCCCTAAAGCGGGTGGCAAGTAGACCGGTGGTTTGGGATACCTGAGGGACAAAAACTGTATAAACTCTGACATCGTCCCAGGGATGGTTTAATCCGTCCACAAACGGCGGGGGAAGGTTTGGGGTATAGCAATCACTGTCTTTGTATGTGTGTAAGATATAAAAAGAGGAAAGCCCCACCTGGTCCTTTTAAAATCTGTGGGGTTCTTGCTAGCTACGTACCCTGTTTGAAGTATCTGAACCCCAGAACTGTGATTGTAGTTTTATGTTGTGGATTCAAACTATTGCTGCCAGAGAATCAAGAATTAACCAAAATCGAATAGGAAGAGACCATCAAAGAGAATCAAACCCCGTATTTCCAAATGCCAGCAGGAACTCCGTATGATGTGGATGTGAGCCTACAAGGCCAGAGGGCAAGACCAGGTGGATATCTGTACTCTCCACGTAAGGAGCCAGCTATGGGTGGCAACCCCATAGGCTGTGGCTGTGGGATTAGGAGTCCTACTGGACCTCTGGTGCTTATTCCACTTCTTATTTGGAGATGCAAGCAGAAGGAACCCTCCCTGCTGGAAGGGTTATCAAAATCTATTTTATGGAAGTACCTGGGATTCTTATCTGGTAACCCATACTCACATGAAAAGGTGCTTGTTATTCATCTTAAACAGTGACTGCTGCGATAACTTATTTAGGCAAGCTTGGTGGAAAAAAACGATTAAGACCAAAGGTATGAACTAATGACACAGATAAAGAATCTAACATACAGCTCAAGCCAAATAATGGTTTCAAAGAATAAGAGGGGGGATTGCTATAAATGACTTCTTGAGAGTTGGTTTTCGCCGTATGTTGTATGAATTATGGGTCATCTTATGAGTTATATTATGAGTTGTGATGCTGAATATTATGATATTTTCCCAGGGAAAATATCAAGGTGATAGGATATGTTGAAATGTTTAGTGTTGCTGGGGTGGTCTTGTTGTGGAGGTTGGTTTTGCAGGGCTGTATATCTGTATGTTGTAATAGCAGTTCTGGGGTTTGCAAAGGGCTGCGCTGTTGCCAGCCAGACTTCGAAGGCACCACCATAAAAGGACTAGGACTCCAACCAGTGAGGACCCTGAAGGCCACAGCAACAGAAAAGCGCAGGCTCCCAAATGACTGACCAGGGGGCGAGACTATGCAAAGCCGTGAATAAATATGCATCAGGCTGATGCAATCACAAGGGTATAAAAGGCAGGACTACCATGTTGTGGGTGAGCCTCTGGCACCCAGCCACGCTCCCAGTGCTGTCCCCTTTTGCTCTGCCATTTTTATTGAGTTCTCAATAAATTTTAATAACTCATTTCCATATTGGATCTGGGTTCTTTGTAACAGGGCAGCAGAGCCAAAAGGCAGGCTGGGGCAGGTCCAGGGAGGGAGCGAGTGAGCCAGCGAACAAATAGCAGCGAGCAGCAGCGAGCCCTAAAGCTCATGATAGAGCCTATAGAAGTTAGAGTTATATAAAGTTAGAGTTTATATCCCCTGTCCCCTTCCAAAGTCTGCTCACTGACAGGGGAGCATTGTCCACTCCAAGTTTTCTCTGCCATCCATTGGTGGAGACCTTTCACCATCTGACTTGAGAAGCCTCTCTGGCGTGTACAGTGTCACCTACTGACTGCCTGTCCCATGTGAGGTGTTGACAGGCAGAGTCTCCCCAGAGACAAGGCTTCCCCCATCTCCTGGCTGCCTCCTGCAAGCGGCACACGTGCACTTCCTCCCTCAGCATGCCTCTGACAGCCAGGGTTGAGACAAAACAGAATTAGCTGAATCAAAGCTAAATCACAATATCTTAGTTCCATGGATACAAACTAGCAGGTGAAATTGCTGGGTGTGCATGTGTTAGAGAAGTGATTCCCCATGCACCCAGTGCCAAAATCAAGTAATGCTTCCTTTCTAATGCTGAGCTGGCAGCGGGGATGGAGCCCTGCTTGGTAACCTCTCATTTTGGCCATTTTTACTGAACAGTAAAGAAAAATCAAAATGAAACCATTTCCATTAAGTTGTTTTCTGACACTTTACCGTGCTGTAAATCTAGTCCCTCCGGATGGGAGAGAATTTACCGAAAGTCCTTGCAAGGAGTTTGAGAGATAAACCGAGATGTCTCCTTTAGTTTCAGTGCTTCCAGATAGTTGTTTATTAAGTCTTATCAGAGGAACAGAGCCACTAGGGTGACCCAGGTACAGCACAGAAAGAAGAAAAGTAGGAGTGAGTCCAATCATCAAGATTTACACAGCTTTTTAAAGATATTTTAACCAATAGTTACTAAAAAGGTACATGATTTTCACTTTCCTACCAATGATTCAGAAACACAACTAGGAACTGCAGAATTTTCTATCCAATCAATCCAAACTACTTTTACTGCAGAACATGGAGTAGTAGAAGAAGGAGAAGAAGGTTTAGAGAACAACAACAATCCTCCATTTTGATATTTTTTACTCTTTTCTATGTACTACAAAGAGAAGCCCAAAACCTCTAAATTTTTCACCCTGTGACAATCTTACATAGAAGTCTATCAGCTAATTCATACCACTGTATTTTCTAGCTGTTGTCTGACTGTTGGTAATTTTTTCCAAGGTTTGAAGCTAAAGCACTGTTCTTCAGGGGGGTAAGAACCCTTCAAAACAGGCAGAGAAATCCTCTCAGCAACCTGGGTTCGTACAGTTTTCCTCTAGCTGACCTGTTCTGGGGGCCAAAGCTCTGTGCCCCAGGTGGCCTGGGTGTGTGCAGAGAAATGCAGCCCCCACAAAGCCCTTGGTTTTCCCACAAGTCATCATCACTCCTTCCCAGGTGCGCCCAGCTCTGGCAGGAGAGAGAGAGCCCACGGCGCAGTGGGCACCGTGCCCTCCCAGCCGGGGCTCTCTGGCACAGAGCAGCAGCAGCGCCAGCACCTTTCAACCCGCTCCTGGCCTTGGCTTCAGCCGGGAGCCAGAAGCCTCTGGAAATCAGCACTGCCAGTTGCATTCCCAGCTTGGAGCAGCTCCTGCGGGTGGGCAAATCCTGCCCGTTCAACTGCTTCCAAAGAGGACGAAAGGCAGAGGCAGAGATGTACCTACAGAGGGGACCAGGGCGTGTCCAATAAAAGTGCAAATGTGTGGGGAGATTTGTTAGGAACTATTACAGCTGTCATGCAATTAGTGCCTTCTCTCCTGGATCTGTGCAATGCTTTGGGCCATTTTCTTGGTCTAGTTTCCTTTGCTTTGGTCCCATCTCAGTGTTCACTTGGGGTACAGACTGCAGGTGCTTGGGGCAATCTTTGAGTTACTCTTGGAGCCCTTGAACAACAGGGTTTGGCCCATGAGGGGAGTTTGTGCTGCTTTGTGACAGAGGAGAACTTCCCAGGCTATTGTGTGTTTGCTGCAGGGAAGCTTGGGTTGCTTAGCATCAATTCCCAGACCAACGCAGAGCAGCTGCTTTGTGATGTCAGGGCATGGTTGCCACGTTGTGGTGCTGTCATCAGAAGGTTGCCTTGGTGCATGGAAGGCCTCAGTGTCAGAGCAGCTCTTGGGCTTGCTCAGAGCAGGAGCATCCTCCTGGTTGAGGCCTTGTCAGGGGGCAGCTGCACTCTGACAGGAGCCTTGTTTTTTCTTGTGTTAGAGCACAGTCTGCAAACTTGCACAGCAGTGCTAAAATCATGGAGGCACTTGCTGCTGCAGTTTGCACTGTGTATGGCATTGGTTATTCCGGCTATTACCTGACTAACCTGACACGTGAGTAGAGGTTTTCCCTGGGTGTAACCCAACCTGGCTTGTGTAGGGCTTCCTGCTCTTTCTTAGTAACTGAGTTGATTTTGAAACAAAAAGACCATTAGGATGCCACTGCTTTGGTAAAGCTCCTGTCAACACATTCAGCTCAAAAGAGGGTGTCTGTAGCCAGGGAGGTGCGGGCAGCATTTGCAAGGGAACGTGCAGGGGTTCCCTTCCCTCCACGGGAGAGTCTCCGAGTCTGTCATTTCCTCAGGGGGCTGGGTGAAGCAGGACAACTTTGAAAAGGCAGCCTGGGAGGTGTTCTCAGAAGGCCTTCAAAGAACTCTGCAGTTGTGCCTGGAATTCAGGGAAAGCTTCTTTGTTTCTAAATTTTGTCATTAAAAGATTTGACTGTCTAACTCGACCCTTTAATGAGTGCTAAAATAGTGATTCTTTTTGCAATGAAGTGCAAACTCCCAAACAGTGAGTGTCTGCTCTTGAACCCCAGAGCTGCTCCTGGGCTGTTTCCCAGTAGAACTATGACATCTCAGGGGGGTTTGGGGGAAGGTTTCCTGGGCAACAGGTTTTCAGTAACTTAATGAGAATTAGTGCATGCAACTTATTTTTTAAAAATAAGAACCTGAAGGAGAGGATAAAAAAGGCAGCTTTAGCTGTTGGTCAGAAGAGAAATATTGGGTGTTAAAGAACAATTTGCATTTTCGTGATCAAGTTTGTATTCATTTACTGGCAAAAGAGGCCAAAGCCTAGGCACAACCAAGAATATTGTCCTGCTCTCTTGCTGGATGTGTGGAAGAACTGTGTCTGCTGGAGGGCTGTTGTGAAAAGAAAACACTCTCTGTTTGGGTGGACTTGTTCTGCGGGATTCACCAGCACAGGCAGTTTTTTCACAGCATCTGGTTCATTTTCCCTTCCCACTGCAGGTCACTTGATCCATGTATTCGTCGGTGCTGATCCTGAGGTGAGTGAAAGGAACCTTTGATGTTCCTGGTGTTTAAGAACTGTGGAGCAAGCTGTGAGCTTGGCCTGTGGCAGTAGAGTAAGGAGGCTGAGCTGGGTGGGCAGAAAGAAAATCCATGCTCATGTCTGCAGCAACAATAGCAAAGGCATCGCTGTGTAATAGCTGCTTTTGCATTTCAGAGCTGTCGCAGAACTAAAAGCCCAGCTTTGCAGAGAGAACGTTGCTTGCTGAGAGTAGCCAGGCTGCAATATCTAATTCAGAGCAATATGCAGTACTGTTGAATTAGCCCATTTTACTTTAGTGTGAGGCACTTGGAATCCCATTGCTATGCAAGGTTATGATTTCTCCTTAGTAGAGCTGGTTGTAGAGCTGGTTGTAGAGCTGAATAGAGATAAGGTTAGAAATGACAGGTAACTGCCTGTCCCTCACACTCCTGCCTGTTCACAGAGCCCAGAACCAACCTCAGGCTCTCCTCTGGCTCCCTCTGCTCCTGGAGAAGAGGCCAAATGGGTGAAAAATGTCCGGAAATCTCCAGCTGCCATCAGACGTGAACCTGAACGTCCTGAGCCGGTAAGTGCCAGTTGTGGTTGGGGCTGTCTTTAGAGGAAATCAGAGCTGCAAGTTTCTGAGCGGCCAGCACTTGCTGGTGGTGGCCGAGGATGCTGAGTGCTGGAGTCCTGGCAGGACCTAGCGATTCCCCCCAGCCAGTGAGAGCTGGAACACGGCCTTTGAGCTGTCATGTTCAGGCCCCAGCTTGCTGGGATTCCAAGAGGGGCAAACACGAATCATGAAGGCTCCCCTGTCGCCAGAGAAGGGAGTGCTCCAAAGACACCGCTCTCAGCCTTGCCAGACACGTGGGGGACACGGTGGCCTGGAGAGCCGTGTCCCACTGCACAGGCTGGCCAAGTAGCTGCTGGCACAAAAGCTGTTGATGTGAGCACACAAGGGCTTTGGGGTGGTTTGTCCACATGAGCTTCTTGGGTGGGCCGAGCTGGGAGTATTTCAGAGACACACTGGGGACGGGGAGGTGCTGCTTGAAGTCAGGGACTTTGGTGCCTTGGTTGCCAGGTTGTTCTTTGGCCTCTTCAGGCAGAGCAGTGAGGAGCAGAGCTGACAGGGGCTCTGAGTGCGCCTGTGTTTTTGCTTTTGATAAGCTGCAAAGAGATGGTTGTATGATAGAAACAAATTTGCTTCTCTTTTGTCTAGCAGGACAGGTGTAAAATCCTACCACATCCAGAGAGCGAGGCGTGGAAATGACTTGAAGGAGCAAGTCAAGTAAAGTAAATTCGGCGCTGGAAGAGTGAAGTTCTGTCACTCTAAATCAGCGTGATGCCTGGAGGGTTTTATACCAGGTTTGCACCTAAGCTGATGCTAAAGAAGTACATAAGGTCCAACATAGACCTAAGGTTTGCACAGCAGAGTTTAGGCTGACAGCTAAGGGAGCATACATTCAATGGTCTTTCCAACCCAAAAGGCTAATGAGAAATGTTGGTATTTCTGCTCTCCTTCATTGTTTACACTATAGAAACATATTTTCTGAGATTTTGCAATTGCAGCTACAAATCATGGCCAGGTTAAGTTATGTAAGTGGTTGTTGTGCCTTTAGAATTGTGCAGGTCAATATCAGTGTAGCTGCTTCTGGTCATACAAAAAGCTCTTTCAAGATACGTCTTAAAGAGAAATGGGTTTTCCCTTTGCATTCTTAAGTGCAAAGCCTTCTCCAGGAAGTACAGCAAACAGGTTATCTAGATTGCCTTTTCACAGTGACAGAACACTCCCCCTTTAATCTGCCTGGATTGCACAATTCTCATCTGTATTAAGGAATTTCATTTAGTCTCTGCTGTAAGTAAGTGATTTCTGTGCAAGAGGGTTGATCAAGGATAAACCCAAATTAACAAGAGTGGTATTTGTTAGGGCTCATCATACACTTTGAACAAGCCATACCATCAAGCCCAAAGCTAATATGGCTCCTTGTTAAATATTTCTGATGGATTGCACATCCTTGTGTGAAGAGGGAATTGGGATTTAAAGCCAGTATTTATGCATATATAAGCATTGTGCATGAACATTGCATGTTCAGAATGAAAACCAAATATCACCTGTACAGGGTAAACACTGCAATAACACAAACACGCTTCTCCCATCAGGTTCACAGGCAGCTTAACCAATTCTGTGCTTGCACATAGCCTGTTCTGGTATCTGGTGTCACTCTGAACCGGGGAAAGTCACACATAGATACTGTAGGACCATGAAAATCTCTCCAAATACAAACCAGTCTCCAGGTGACACAAGTGCCTACAGCAACCTCCAATAACGTAGCAGGGAACCCAGATTTGTTGTGTTCTCTTTGTCATTATGGGTTTATAATTCACAGACTCCGAGAAGGGCTTGAGTTGGAAGGGACCTTAAAGACACTCTAGATCCAGCCCCTCTGCCATGGGCAGGGACACATTCCACTAGCCCAGGTGGCTCAGACCACATCCAAGCTTTGGCAAATACCCAAGGACACCTTTTCTGTTTTTCAAGGTCAGATTTCCATGCTCCTATTCACAGATGGCTCCAGTCTCATGCAGAGGATTGCTGGGTTGGTCACTCTCATCTCCACAACCCAGCAATGGTCCTATTTTGGATGGCTCTCACTGCTCCCAAGGCCCCAGGGACCAGCTACTGCCTTTGTTCCTTCCGCTTTCCTTTCCAGGATCAGTGATTTACCGCTACTTCCTCCACGTCTGAGACAACTGGAAGAGATAAGGCACTGCGGATGCAGCTTCTGACAGAGAGCTGATAACACTCAGCTGAGTATTTTATTCTCCTGCCACTACGCTGTCAGGCTGCCTACACAGAGTTCCTCCTGCTTGGAAAGGGGCTGGTGTGAGCAGCAGGAATTGATGCTGGCTGGAACACTTCAAAGAACTGGACAAAAGCAGCCTTCTCTGGAAGGCCACCAGCTGCCCTTTGCCAGCAGCACAAGGTGTGAAGGCCCCTTTGAAGGCCATCCCTGCACAAGGACAGCCTGGCCTTCCAGTACCTCCGCCAGTACCCAGAACACCTTTCAGGCTTTGGGGCTGGCCCTGTCCCTTGCTCTGGAGAAGCAGGTTGCTGTTAGAGCTCACATATCCACAGTTTCTGGCTGGATTACCACGTTTTACCACAGAAAGCCCTTCCGACAACAGTACACAGAGGCTCATCTGCAATACAAGGGCATTTTTTTCCAACTTCTCCCTTGGACCAGTGTGCAGCAAGCACACCTGGGCCTCATTCAACTCTCTGTGTGGGCCAGGTGTCAGCTTCTGTTGGGAATTTAAAGCTTTTACCCTACTTTCCACAGCAAATCATGAAGCAAACTCAGCTGCACCAAAGCCCAAATTTCACTTTAAAAATTACAATTTTCATTTTCCTCTATTCAAGCCATGAAGAAAACAAACTTTACTTGAGTGAGCTGGAGGCACAGCGTCCTCCCAGATCATTCACGAGCAGAACAATACTCCAGGGGAAGACTGGCAAAGCCAGAGTTTCCTGATACTTAGGAAGCTTTGCAAAACCTTCCCACCTGTGGTGGTACTGCACCCTGCTGAATTCCTGGAGCCCTCACTCACCTCAGGTAGAGTTTGGACAGGAAGGGGCAGGAGGAGGGAAGACTTTGCAAACACTGTCACGAGGCCAGGGCTGTTTTCATTTATGGTGACACGTTGCAGTACATAATCTTTTATTTAATGGGAGGGAGGGAGGGAGGTGCTGAAGGGCAAAAATTCTCAGTAACAAGGACATCTTCCACTTAAACAGCAAGGTAAATGAAGGGGAAAGTGCAATCCTATCTTTCCTGGAAGGGATTTTATACACATTATTGTTGCTGAATACATGCCTAGACAGTGGTGATTTAGGGCATCTAATCAAGCTCCCACAGTATCATCACATCTGTTTTGCCACATTTTCTTTCTTGTTTTCATTGGGCACGATTTCTCCTCCCCGGGTGGCTCCTGGCTGCAGTTCTACGCTCAGGGGAGCCCCGCTTTCTCAGCAGGCCTCTGCAGCGAGTCTGTAGCCAACGTGTGGCTCTGCTGCCAGCCCAAATGTGCCGTTCCCTTGCCCAGCCTGGCTGCAGCTGGGGGGATCTGCTGGGCACGGCTGGGGATTTTCATGGCCAAAATCCTCCAGCGTCCTCACGTCTACATCTGCCCCTTGCTTTGGAGAGCACAAATCACAGGACACTCATCTCAGTTGACAAATGTCATTTATTACAAATTGCTACACCCGCGCTGACAATATATAACTATACAGATCTAACTTTAAGTTCAAAAAAGTAATTTATTAGACTTCTACAACAATGCAATGTAAAACTATACAAATACCCACTTCCGTTAACAAAAATTAATTTATTGCCAACCTCTACAACAACTCACTATACACAAAGATCAACTGAAGGTTAACAACTTAATTTATTGCATACTACTACAACCGTACAGCCCATATATCAGTACAAAAATATCACTATCCTTCTCTAAATAGCCCTATGCCAAGAACTCAATAAACAGCATTCTACAACTGTACAACTTTACACATATTTAAATAGAAATAAAGACATTTATAACCACCACAAGATACAGATATAGATGAAATATTAGATATTACATACTATATCTAGAAATACATACATACAACAAACCTATCTCTAGGCAACCATACAAATCTCCATATCCATACAACGAATCAATACCAATATATAGCTGTACATCTCAACACATATGTAAAGATAGTTATACATAGAAATAGATCAATATACATATAAAAATATAAAAATAGACATATATACCTAACCAAATACCACTATACCTATTTAAGTAGCCATATGCCTAGAACTACATCAATAGAAATAGATACCTAGAAAACAGTATACATAGGAAACAGAACACAGACATAACAACATACACATATACTTAGATAGATAGATACACATATATATAATTACAAACATATATATATACAGCATACATCCATAAATATAACAACATACATATAGAAATATACCTATACAAATAGCAACCTACATATAAATATCCATGTAATTATCACTATCTTATGAGCAAGTCCATACATCTTTAAACAGAAATACAAGCAGAGGGATTCCAGCCGCCCCATTTTCAAAGCCTCTCCCTCGGTCTCTTCCTCCTGTGCAGCGCAGCTCTCCTGGACAGGGACAGCAGATGGGACACCTGGGAAGCAAAGGGAACACTGAGTCAGGATCGGGACGTTTCCCTTGGCAGCAGCTGCACTTCCATCAGGGAAGAGAAATCTCAGAGCCTCCCCAGGAGGCTTAGAAAGAAAAACCAGGCCCAGCGGGCCAGGCTGTGGCGAGCGCAGCCCCGGCGGGACCGTCCCGCAGCCCCCGGCAGCGCGGCACAGCCGGCACCGCTCCCGGGCCCTGCCGGCACAGCTGCCTTGCCCAAGGACAGCCCCTGTGCCGCCCGGGGCAGCCGCGCTGAGCGGCCCCAGCACGGGCAGGGCCCGCTCCTGCCCAGCCGGCCAGTGCCCGCGGCCAAAGCCCACGCCAGCCTCACGCCCACCCTGCCTCAGCGGCCCTGGGGCCTCACCCAGGCTCTCGGGTGGCAGCAGCAGGTTCATATTCGCTGCTCTTGCTGGCGGCCTTCAGCTTCTCCCTGCTGGTTCTCATCAGTCTCTGGATGTTCTCAAGGACTTCAGGGCAGCTGTGGCAAAAGTGGAGACTCTGGACTTGGTTCCATGGCTTGGCAGAGCCACAGTCCCAGATCCCTCTGTGCTCCCTGCTGGCCCCCTCCATCCCCTCAGCCCTGCCATGCCCTCGGCAAACGCACAGCCGCCTTCAGTTTCTTCAGACCCCCACAGTCCTCTCATGCCCCTCAGTCCCTTCAGATCCATCCTGTCCCCTTAGACCTGCCACCCCCCTCAGCCTGTGCCACTTCCCTGTTACCTCAGTGCCACTTCGCCCTCTGCTCCCTCAAACCCCCCAGTCCCACCAGCACCTCAAGGTCACCGTCCTTTCAGTGTCGCTGCCTCCTCAGCGCCCTCAGCCCCCTCTGGCTCACCGCCCTCCAGCAGCTCCTCAGGGCACAGTGCCTGCGGCCGCCGGCAGCTCCCACCGCTCCAGGGACACCGGGGCTGCAGCTGCTGCTGCGCCCGGCCCGGCCGCCAGCTCGGAGCCAGCACAGGAAGAGGGGACAGAGGGGGCACAGGGGGAAAACAAGAGATTAAAAAGGTGGCTGAGGGCAGAAAGAGCTTAGAATGCAGCCTAGGCCTATATAAACATCAATCTATGTATCTAAACATCCAAATACTTCTAACTATATAACTGCGTACATTTATAAATATAACTTAGATATATATATAAATTTTTCTCTACACATATATAAATATAACTCTGCAAATCTATAACTGTAACTGCATATGTATAATTACATCACATCTATAACTATATATATAAATTTAACTACACAGATCTATAAATATATGCACCTATAAACACAACTCTATAAATCTATAAATACTATATGTAACTAATAAGTATAGTGTAAATACTATAACTAACTATATGGATATATAAATATAACTATAGACATCTATAAATCTATCTATAAACAGAGGGATTCCACCTGCCCGATGGTCACAGGCTCTCCCACGGTCCCTTCCTCCCACGCAAGGCAGCCCTCCTGGAGAGGTAGATCAGATGGATATCTGGGAAGCAAAAGGAACACTGAGTCAATATTGGCCTTCAGGCATCTCTCCTTTTGGAAGTAATTGCCTTTCTATCAAAGACTGTAGAAGGTGACCTGAAAGGCAGACTCTCCCTTGGGAATTTGAAGCCTGCTCTTTAAAGAACAGGGAGCATTCCAAGTTTTCAAAACCTCTGAAGGTTTGAAGTCTCCCGATAAAGTCTCAGCACCCACGAGAGCTTGAAGCACAGACAGTCCCAGCTCCCACACAGAAGCCCAGCCTTGTTCCTCCTCTGTGCTGACACAGACACCTCAGTCCTCACTGAAATGGCTGAAGCTGAAGGGTGCTGTGAGCTGAGTTACGAACCAGCTCCATTACCTGGGACCTACAAACTGCCCTCTGCAGTGAGCAACAGCGGCTTCAACTCGACCATCAGCTCTGGCAGGAAGAACTGGGAGGGAAAGATCTCCCCATGAGGCCTGCAGGCTGCACCAGCCTTGCTCAAGAACGCAGATCCAAGGTGCTCTCTCTCTCCTATTAGTTCTTGCTAATTTGGGGTAAGTTAAGTTTTTCCTTTCCAAATCATAAATCCTTGTGTTTTATCATTTGCTTGGCCTCAGAGCTTCTGCTGCTTGTATTTTTAATGTGTCTCACTAGGCCTACCAGCAGATTGGTCATACATTGATTTAATGTTCTGAGACAAAAAGCTCAGACTTCTACATTGACTTTTTGCTGGGGTTTTGCTCTCTTGCTTCAGGAGTCACTCAGTGTTGCCTCCAGAGCACTGTCACCCTGCAGCAAACTCATCCACAGACTTCAGCTCCAAACTGGGACACCTGGGTTGGTGACACAACTCCCACAGGGTCAGGGTTATTCATGGCTCTCTGGCCACAGCACAGCACTCGGTGTCAGTGCCTCTGGAGAAGCGTGGAGGGCAGGGCTCGGGGAGGCTGTGCCAGGGCAGGATTTGACCTAAAGGCACCAGGAAGCACCAACCCTGCAGACAAGAGCTCAACTCTTCTCATCTCCCTTCCTGCCAGAGGCAGGCTCAGAGCAGCTGCCTCAGAGCTCTCTAAAGCAGTGTGGGCTCTCTCCTTACCAGGCTCCTTGGGCTCCAGGGACCTCTTTCTGCAGCTCATGGCGCCAGGCAAAGCTCCCTCTGCTGCAGCCCTGTTCCCGGCCTCCCCTCCTGAAGACTCAGGGGCAACACTACGATTGTCCTGAAAACCAGAAAGAAAGAAACCCAAATATCACTCACTGTTTTCTGCAGGGACACAATAGATCAGAGCCTGCCACATTTTCTTCTCTTGAAGAAGAAAATGCTTTTGAAAACTGCTGTGTCTGAGTTTACAGAAGACGAAAGGTCATCACACTTGGCAATGAGATACTGGGGATCCCAAAAAATCCCACTCACCACCTTGACTCTGCCCTTTCTGGCTAATAAATCTGCAGCAGGCAGTGGGTGTGCATATTAAACAAAACAGAGAAAT
This sequence comes from Aphelocoma coerulescens, assembly GCF_041296385.1. NCBI lineage: Eukaryota > Metazoa > Chordata > Aves > Passeriformes > Corvidae > Aphelocoma > Aphelocoma coerulescens. Next base: position 391,875 of record NW_027184076.1, read on the forward strand.
TCTTTGGCAAAGTTGTATAATAATATGCAAAAAGGCCTGTGCCAACACAGGAACTGAAAAGTCCAGGCACATCTGGGAAGAGGCAAGAGTTAACAGGAAGGGGATTCCTAATCCAAAGAGGGAATCTGTCAAACACAAGGACTCATGGTCCCTGACTGAATTGCTCTTCCACACAGAAGAAGCCCCTGGGCTTAAAGGAGTCCTTAACCCGTTCATGTCCAGCATCACCATTGTCCTGCTCACCAATCACACAAGTCATGGGGCCTCAAAACCAACACTTCTGCCCCCTTAAAGCTCCACTGCTCACACACTTCCATCCCTTGTTCCTAACAAAGAAGTCTGGGCCCCAAAGGCCTTCAACAGTGGAGAAGACTGACTTCTCAAACACAGTCCAAAAGCTGCCAAAGCCGACAAAGTTGAATGTGGGGCTCACACTGAACACATGAAGTGGGCACTAAGGAAGGAGTTCTGCCAGCTCCTGGCACAGGGATGTGCTCCTCCCTCCACAGCCCTGAGCAGAACAGCAGAACACTCTCATCCAGGCTGCAGCTTTGCAGGGTCTGGATGGGAACACACATCTCTTCCCACAGAGATGCCCAAGAGGAAGGTGCCTGAGCTCTGGAAAACGGAGAGCAAGGCTGGCAAGTTTGCCCAGCTGAGGATTTGCCAGATAGAAACAGGAATGGAGGCACCAGGCTACTGAGAGGAGCAGAAAGCTGCAGCTCCAGCCCATCCCCAAGCACGGCTCTGGCAGCGCCTGCACGCTCGGCACGGCTCACACAGCAGCAGCAGCAGCTGCAGCCCAGCCCTTGCTTTGCCTTGGCCTTCCCACCCAAAACAGGCAGAGCCCACGTCTGCTGCTCTAACGGAGGCACCTCTCGCATGCCCCTCCCTGCATGGGACACTTTGCCTTCAGTGGCAATTCTCCCCACACTCTTCTCTTCTTTCCCATCACACAGAGCCTCTTAGAACCTACAGAGCATCACCACAAAGGCCCCTGCACCAGGGATTCTCCCCAGCAAAAGGAGCACCCAAACCTGGCCACCACCGGCTCAAACCTCTCATCCTCCCTAAGGGGGGAGACTTTTCATTCCCTCTTCTTTTGGAAATCTTGCTTGACCAAGCAAATCCTTCCTCGTCCATTCAAAGCTTAATCCAAGAAGCCTTTGCTTCTCAGCCATGCAACAACATCCACAGCTCTCAGCCCAGCCCCTTTCACTCCCACCCAATGGAGTTACCTGAGCAAAGGGAGACCTTTCAGGCAGGGATGGTGACAGCATCTCCTCCAGTGTCTCAAGAACAAGGTCTAGATCCAGGGGTGGCAATTCCTCTTCCCCAGGACTATTCCAAGCCCAGCTGGAGGCCGTCCATGCTGCACAAGCAGCACTGCCAGCTGGAGCACTGGGGGCTGAACTGCCTGGCGTGGCTGCAGGAATCCAAACACATTGGTCAGGCTCCAGAATGTGGCTTTGGGACACAGAGCTCTATTGCTGCCTTGCAGCAAACATCACAGGAAGCACACAGAAACTCAATTCCAGAGATGTACTCTGACTTCCCAGGGGATTGGAAGACTGATTTCTTCCTCTCAAACAGTGTTTCCTCTAATTGATGGGTATGTATATTAAAGGATGGATTGTAAAACTGATCTACACACAAAGACTTTGTAATCTCAGCCTTTTCTATCTCCCCAGCAGCTTTTGGATGTGGCTGCTTCTGAGTTTCTCATCCCAACAGACCACAGAAAGTGGATTCACCCAGGAAGAGCTCAGATCTGCAGACACACATGCTAAAATTCAAATCTGATTGTATTGTAAAAAGCAACCTTGTGGGTGAGGCTGTATTCTGCAGCTGCAGCAGTTCTGGGGACACACAGAGCTCACTGAAATTTAATAGCCTTCTTTGCAGGAGAGACAATCTGCAAACTCTGCAATATCCTGTCAGCATCCTAGTTGGGCTTCATTCCAAGAGAGATGGGGGTGCACCTGACACTGACCGGTTGTGGACCAATGTTTTCTGCCTCTCCCTTTCATCCCTACAGAGAGGCTGTCTGGAAAATGGCCAGAACACCCTCCAAATCTGGAGGAAGGACAGGAAAAGCAGACAGAGACTGGTTTTGTTTTCATGGTCCTGCTTCCCCATACACTTGACACTTTCTACCTGATTCTCTCTTGAGATCTTCCCACGACAGAGCACTGTGCAAAAAGACTTCAAATGGTCACTTTCCAGGACCTGTTTGAATAGCAAGGGTACAAACTGTCTCCCTACCTGATGGGCTGTAGGCTGGGGTGTGCTGCTCTGAAGATGTGCAGCTGCGCTTCTGCGGAAGGGCCACGGAAGTTCTCGGATGGTCTACAGGCACCAGTGGAACCATGAGCTCAGGGTGGCGTTTAAGGTCCATGCGAACCAGTGGAATGACGAGCTCACGCTTGAGTGGAAATTTGCATGTGCCTGGTTCCTCAGATGAGACCCCAGGAAGTCCAGAGGTGGTAAACATTCTCTTGGGAGCTGGTGGGGAAGCGTCAGACTCCTGAGCACCTGGACTTGTCCTGGGAGGTCCGGGAGGCAGCTCTAAACCCTCAGGTGAGACAGCACCGAGGTGCTGGGATGAGGGAGCTGTGTAGGAGGCAGGGAAGAGGAAAGGAGGCACAGGGAAGACTAGGTCAGTATTGGTTCTCAGGTATGTTTCCCTTGGCAGCAACTGTACTTCTATCAGGGAAGAGAAAAGTTCCCATCCTCCCAAGCAGGATTACAAAGAAGAAAAAAAAAAAAAACATGCTTCCGGGCTATTCAACAACCAATTCCTTGTCTACTTAGCTCTCCCCTACTCATTCAACCGTCTGGGAAAACCGTCCCGCTGCAAATCCTTGGCAGGAGGCAGCTGCCAGAAACCCAACTGCCGGGTCTTTTCCCTCTGCTCCAAAGGGACAGGAGGCTCCCTCCAGCTGGGCGGGACCACAGCCGGGCCCTCGGCTTACACACCCGCACGGAGAGCTCCCCAAGCAACCCCAGGGGCGGGCAAGGAGCAGAGCCAGCCACGGCTCAGGGCTGGGCCGGCTGCAGGCCCAGCGGGCCGGGCTGTGGCGAGCGCAGCCCCGGCGGGACCGTCCCGCAGCCCCCGGCAGCGCGGCACAGCCGGCACCGCTCCCGGGCCCTGCCGGCGCAGCTGCCTTGCCCAAGGACAGCCCCTGTGCCGCCCGGGGCAGCCGCGCTGAGCGGCCCCAGCACGGGCAGGGCCCGCGGCCAAAGCCCCCGCCAGCCTCACGCCCGCAGCTCCCACCCCGTCTCACCGGCGCCGGGGGGGTGCCCGGCGGGGAAGTGCAGCAGCGGCCGCTCCGTGTTGAGCTGCTGGAAGCGGCTGGGCTGGCGGCTGCGCACCTCCAGCCCGGCTGCCAGCCGCTGCCTGTTGGCCCTGGTCAGGCGCTTGATGCGCAGGAGGAGGTCGGGGCGGTCGCGGCGGAAGTTGGGATTCTTGAAGTGCACGACGGCCCCGGCATCGCCCGGCACAGCCGCGCCAAACCAACCCAGCACCTTCTGGAAGCCGTAGAGATTGAGCTGCCGGACGACGCTGCCGAAGTGCGTGGCTTTGAAGGAGTCCGGCAGCGCCGCCCCTCCCTCTCCGCCCGCCCCGTCGGCGCCGGCCGGGCTGAGCAGCTCCTGCTCAAAGAGGGCGCGGTCGATGAGCAGCCCCTGGCCCTGGCTGTCCCAGCGCACGGAGCGGACGCGGGGGCTGTTCGCCAGGCGCCACAGCTTGGCGGGGAAGGTGCTGGCATTGAGCCCGGCGGGCAGCGGCAGCTCGGCCATCGCGCCTGTCGCCCACTGGCGCCGCAACGGCCGCAGCTGCACCGGCGGCGCGCGGCCTGAGGGGGGCGCTGCGCTCGGCCCCGCGCGGGAACGAGCGGCACAAAGCCGGGGCTGCGGGCACAGCGCGGGCGGGGCGGCTCCCGGGGCGCTGCCCGGGCGCGGCACGGACCGGAGCGGGGCAAACCCTTTCTTTCTCTGCGTGGAATCGTCCCTCTGCCTTTGGCTCGCAGCACGACCCCAAACCACCAAGGCAAGCGCAGCCAGTTTCAGAAAGGGTCCAAACTGAGGAATCCCATGGGAAACTGTTCCTATGTGTCAAGTGGCAGCCACATCTCTCTGTGTTCCGCATGGCTGAAGGGAGGGAGGAAAAAGATCTTCCACTGAGTAGCTTCACTCTTTTGCTTGGGGTTGCTACCAGAGTTGCCTACTTCAAAGCAGACTGGTCCAACAAGACCAGGGGAAATGATGAAAAGGAGAGACTTGAGGACTTGCTTTTTGCCCCTTTTCCAGCTAACTGGCTGGCTCTTTCTCACTGTTTCTGCCTGTCTTGGGCAGATTTGGCCCATTTCTCATTCTTTGGAGTCAGAAGCAGCAACAGGAAGGGGCAGCAGTTTTGTCAGCGTTGCCCATCAAAGCTTAAATCGTGCACCGTGGATGGATGTTGCTTTCCCCAAGGGATTAATGACCTAGAGTTGTAGTGAACTCCCGCTGATGTCTCTCCAAGAGATTGTGCCTTTTTCTTTCCTCAGGAATCATTTCTTCTCTTCTTTTTTTTCCCCAGTCTGGGGAGAGTTCCAATGCAAAATCCCTCCTGCAGCCAAGTCTTTTCAATGGACACTAACAAAGGTGATCTTCCAATCCTCTGTGCTTAGTGTCACTTGTTCTTTTAAATTCTCTTTTGAACTGGAAAGATTTTTCTGTTCATAGCAGGAAAAAATAGACCTAATTCTTCCATCTCTTTAATTTGTGCCTTTTTTTTTTTTTTTTTTTTAATATCTCTACATCATTTAACCCTGCGGGCTCATGTGAGTATGTTTGGTGCTGTGGCATAAGCTCATCCCACACACAGAGGGGATGTTCTCCTTACATCCAGCTTGTCTTGAGTTCCAGCTAACACTGCCTTCTCTTGCCCTCCTTCCAGGTCCCTTTGTGAGGAGCCCTGCCCTGTCACTTTGGTCCCTGCCCTATGGGTGACACAAGGATTGTTGGTCTCACCACATTCTGGAATAGTCTTTTGCACTGAGTGGTTTAAAGATGCCCTGTCATCTCTTCCTGTGTGTGCTGGCTTTCTCAGAAAAATGGAAACCCACTACCCAGAAAATCTCTTCCCAATTCATCTTAAACAGCTTAAAACAGTACCTGAATTCCGAATGATGCACCTCAGTGGGATGGGGTTTGTCTTTCTTTAAACACAGTGTAACAACTCTTGTAAAAATTATCCCAGCGACCGAATTGCAACAACATTTCTAATGAATAGGCAAAAAGGAGAAGACAGGAGTTCAGAAGAGAAGGGACATCTTTCTTCATGTTTCATGGCCCTTATTTCCCAGACATTTGTCTATGTGCTGCTTCATCCAGAAAAGCCTCTTTGAAGATCTCCTCTGTACTCTCTGTGAGTTATGAGAAACACACGATCACTGGACCGGTGCCCTACTGGAGATGAGGAAGCAGGTGGCTGAAAAGCGGATTGTCCATTGGAATGTTTAGTCACCCCTGAAGTATGGTTATGGTTGCATTGACTTTTCCACAGTACTCTGTGGCTAAGAATGAGAAGTTACCCTTAGCTGTGTTTTAAGGCTACTGAAACTTGAAAAGAAGGGTGCTTATCTTGTGTCTGGCAGCATGACTCATTCCCAATTTTCTACCCTACTGGTAGAATTTAATGTCAGTTACAAACACCACAAGACAAATGATGGATATTACATTTCAGTGTTTGGGCCAAAAATTGGTTTAATAATTAACAACAGAAAAGGTTGTTAAGTTTTAGGAAAGAAAAATCCTTAAAACTGTGGTATGTGGTTTTAGATTAAGATTTTTCTCTTAAAATTACTCCTTTCCCCTTTAAAAGTAATTTGTAGAGAACATCACTCAATGTACAGGCCTGATGACTTTAAGTATTATTACTGTTCCATATCTTTCCTTTTTCCCTACATGGCACCGTAGCTTTTGAATCCCAATTTTTACCACTTTGACAATGCAGTTTTAATGTTTTTCCTACTGGTGAATACTTACCAGTTCCAAGTTAAAGAGCAGTCAGTTCTGAAAGCAAAATATGCCTTATGTAAATATATTTTTTCACTAGTCTCCTGGTATTACATGCAACAGGGGCAACGTTAAAACAGTCTATACTGACTTATTTTAGAAGCTGTTAGAAATTATAAATATTTTCAGTATATCTGCAATACATTAGTGTGTGTTTCAGGTGAAACTGTCCCTTGTGCTCTTCTGCTAGCATGTAAGATCTCCTTGCGGCGTAGGAAGACACAATTTTCACTTTCTGATTGGCCCACAGCTGTGTCACTGCCTTCACCTTTCCATCTCAGATGCTCAGACAGTTTTTCCTCCAACACCTGCGATAGCAATGTCCCTTAAGGTGATGCAGACATGGTGGGCATGCAGCACCCAAGCTGTTCCTGATCTTCTGGGAACTAACTGCTGGTCCTGAACCCATCCTTTGCTGTTTACTTCTATACCGTACTTGTGGCAAAGGCTGTTCCTGCCAGTGTTGTAGGTTACTTGGTCTAACCACAGCAGCATGAAGAGTAGAAGCTGAAGAAAGAAATGTACATTTTTCTGACCAATTTAGCTGGAGTCTGTATTTGGACTTACATTGCTGATAAAAGTGAGAAATTCCTGGCAAACAAGTAATAAGTCATTGAATTTAGCATGTATTTCTTGGGTTCCTTGGCTACAGAACGGGGAAGAGAATCTTCATCACTTTCTTCCTCCTTACAGATGTGGTTTTAACCCAGTATAGGAACACCTAGACCCCAAGTTTGACATAACTAAAAATATTGGCATAGGAGGTAGAATCCCACCAGGCAAAGGGAATCTTACTGCAACAGCAGGTACAGAGCATCCACGCTTTTGAGTCCAGTGAATTCAAAACACAGGTTTTGAAACCTGCTCACCAGCACTGAGGGGGCCACCTTAGTCCCTGGACTTTAGAGGGTAAGAAGAGAGAACATAAAGTCTTTTCTACAAAAAAACAGAACCACAAAGTAAAACTTCATGGTAACTGCCCTGAAACTGCACCTCCGTTTTGGGATGAACTTGGTCTGAAATGGTTCTTTGCTGAACTTCACAAGCAGCTTCTGCCTCTTTCTGTTTGCTCCCTTGGGTTTGTTTGTCTGCAAACACCATCTCAGGTTGTTCTAGTGCTGCTCCCCCCGACTAAAATCTCTCTGTACATTCTGCAGCCTCCACTGAATATCTGCATGAACTGTTTTGTGTGATGTCTGCACAAGTCTTGTTAAACCTGAAGTTGTGATGCCCTGGTTTGGGTCTCCCTGTCTCCTGGACATGCTGCTCAGGTCTGCCAGGATGGTTGTCCTCCCTCAAGTGAGCTGAGCTAGTGGAAGCGCTCCAGGGACGTTTAAGAGCGCAGGTACCTCAGGTGGAAGGAATTCTCATCGTCTGTGCCCGTTCAGGCTGGCTGTGACTGTGCCGAGGGGAAATGGCATTTGTTACCTGAGTAGCTCCAGGAGGACTAAAGGTCATGGTGAAATGCTCTGGTGAGGGCTGTGGCAAAGGAACAAAACTGGGATTAAGGGGAGTTTTCAGTAATAATTGCATCTTGTTCTGGCTGCTGTCACAGGTAGTTTAGTCACTGGCTAAGGTAGCTCAGAAGTGATTTTGGAATACTGCTGTTGGACTTTAAATGGTATGGACTCTTCCTCATCCAGATGTGTGGCTGTGGGCCTGTGTGTTTATGAGTGACACACAAGCTGAGAGAGGCAGACAAATTCTGCAGGGCTCCTGGGGTTCAGGTGCCCTCCAGCATCCTTCTGCTTGCTGGAAAAGCTTCTTGCCAAGCAATGGAAGAAATATCTCCCTCTTCTTCTCCAGGAATATCAACTTGGCCACCTGCATCTTGCAGCTCATGTCAAGGGAAGTACTGGGAAGCTGGACATCTCATAGACTCCAAACTCACCTCATATGTTTGCTGTGTCCTTCAGTAAAGAATGTCTTCTTACCAGAAGAACTTGAAGACATTCGACACCTAAGCCAAAGTAAAAGAAAAGAAAGAAATTAAAGCATCCGTTGTCAGTATTTAGGATCAAGAAAATGCAAATATTTGCAAAAGGCTCAAGTGAAGAAATGAAGAAACAAAGCAGGGTTTACTCTATTAAAGCTAGGGATATAAGTCTGCCTGCTTATGCACCCAACTGCTTTCCAGGTGTGCACCTGCCAGGGATTTTACCTTTCTGTATGCTGTAGGTCTCAGGCTAAAACCATCAACAGGCAAACCCAACCAAACCAAACTAACCAACCAACCAAAAAAACTCCACAAAAATCCCCAACTCAGAACTAATCTGAACTAAACTGAACTAAACTAACAAAACCCCCCCCCCAAACACCAATCCCCCACCAAACGAAATAAAAAGTAGGTGGAGAAACTTGTTCCCATAATGTCACTCCTTTGACACAAGACAGTTTAGACCTCTTTTTGAATGTGAAAGAAAACCATACATCCTAGGTAGCAAGATTCAATTATCACTGAATAAATAAGAAGGACATTTTAGTGTCGGGAGAATTTGACCGTTACTCTTAAGCAAAAAAGTTGGTACCTTACTTTCCTGGAAACATCACTTCTGTTTATGGTATTACAGTCCCTCCTGACCGGGCCAAATAACAGCTCCTTGTCTGCCGACAAATACAGCCATGATTCTCAGGTATTTCGGTGTGTGGAGATGAGCAGCGGGTGAAAAGGAGCACAAGCCATCTCCTCTGAGCTCCTGCTGTTTATGGGAACAGATACGGGCCTTGGGGATGTTTGCTAAAACACTGCACTCCAGCAATCAAACTCCACACATTCAGAGTGCTGAGTGCTGAGGCACACTCAGCACTCGCTGGCACCAGCTGAGGACTGTGGGCTTCTGTGAAGCCAACACACAAAATTAACCCCTGTTAAGGTCAAAGCAATGGCATTGTTTAAGAATTAGACAAGTTTATCGGACAAAATTATTTTGATGACAGAATGTAAATTTATTTTTTGCAGACAGCACAGCAGATGATGGAAATTGCAATCAAAGATGTCTGTTGTAGGCAAACTAGAATGCAAGGCTGATTGTTTCATTCTGAGATTTCGATCTGAACTGTATTTGTGCTGGACAAACAATAGGATATACCATTACAAGGAGAAAGAGGTGGAAATGCTTTGAGAAAGGAGGAGCATGAGCCATCTTAGCATGAAAAGCAGGGGTCTGTGCTTGCTGGGCTCTCCCACAGGCCCAGTTTTGTGCCACATGGCCAGTCTGATTCTAGTTATGAACCCTGTGGAGAGCAATAACTGTCCTGACTTAAGCAGTGGAAAAGGGAATGTGCTTGCTGGGGTAAATTGATAGTTTTCTAGTAAATCTTTGTCTGACCATGAAAGAATAAGGGAAGAGACAAGAATTTTATAACACCATTTGAAGGAGCTGGGAAAAAACTGTGGAGTTGTTCTCTTCCTCTGGTCTGAAATCAACAACAGTTTTTAAAGTCTGATGCCCAAAACCTGGGCAAGAGAGCAGTCCTCCGTAGTATAAGGCCTATAGAGCAGGTATTTGTTTATTGGACACCGGGAGGGAGGGAGGGAGGGAGGGAGGGAGGGGAGTAACTCCACCACAAACTCACTCCATTCTTCACACAGTAGTAGATTTTATACTTTTTTTCCTTAATGTGCACATTATACTTTCCTAACCTTCATATTGCAAGACATTTTCTAATCACACGTTTATGTCAGCCCTTGGAGCACATGCACAGTCTCTGCACGCGGTGGTCGTCAGCCTCCTGGTGGTCATTTCTGATGAAGGCTCCTAAGTCTTCCTGAACTTCTCACCCCTGCTTCCTGCACGTGCTCTCTAAGATTGCCGGCTCAAATAGCCAGGGGTTAGCTTTTGCAGTTAGCCTGTCCTGCTAAATGTGCTGGTTTCTAAAAAGGGCTTCATTCACATACCCTGTTACAAAGGACCTACTTCTTTCTGCATAGCTACAGCTTTTTGCAGAGCTCAAGCATTATCTTGTTGCCTAGGCAGCAGTAGCCTGGCTTTGATAGTGCTGAACAACCAGTCTGACAGAACTTGTATTGCAGGGACATCTGATTTCATTCTACTGTTTCCTTCCAAAGCCCAGCCATGGCTGGAGGAGGAACCGAGGGAGTTGTCTTGGATCCTACACCCCAAACAGGGCCAGACGTGGTCTTGTCCGCATTCTAAATACTGAAAGGTAAAGACACGTTCCACCAATGAAGGGCTGCACAGATCCCATTGATGGTAATGCCTGGTTAAGGAGCAGACCCGTAGAACATTTGGTAGGAAGGGTCATCTAGAGGGCAACTTTGGCTCAGGGCCTGTTGCTGAGGCCTCAGTCCTTCAGTGTTTTGTGGTGCAAATGAATGCCCTGGAGGGCTGGAAAGGAACAAGTCCCTCTTTAGCAGGTTGCAGACAGGGAACGGGATTAGCCCTGCCAGGCCGGGCTGGGGCCAAGAGCAGAAGGCCGGCACGCTGCGTTTGCCCACGGGCAGCCGTGCAGAGCAAGGAGGCCGCTCCTGCCCAGGGGCTGAGGTGCCCGAAGCTGCCTCCCTGCTGCGCAGCTCTGCGGGGCCCGTGGTGCGCAGCGTCCTGGGCAGCCAGGGCAGCCCAGCTGCCTTGGAGCACGAGGAGCGTCCCAGAGAAGCTGCGGCCCTTTGCTTTGGAGCTGTTTCTCCCAGTAGTTCTTCCGAGTTCTTCTTTGGACTATTTCTCCGAGTCTTGTCATTAATCCATAGATTCTGACGTGTTTTCCTTTCTCCTTGCAAATTTAAGACATCTTTTTGAGAGAAGTGACTGACGTAGCTTCTGCTGCGGGTGGTGCTTTAGTCTGTAGGTCAGGGCAGGTGATTTTAACCAAGGATGGAGTCCAAAGGTAACGTTCCAGTTTTGCCAAGTCAATAAAACCATTTACAATGGGGGTGCTGATGCTGAGCAGCTTTCCTAGTTTTTGGAAAGTTGCAACCTTAAAAAACCCTACAGGTTTTCCTACCTGAGGATACCAGCAGTAGCATGATGCCAATTCTTTGCACCTCTTTTCTGTATCTTTGGTGCTTTTAAGAGTTCCTCAGTCCCCAGCAGGAAAGAAAGCACGTGTGATAATGTAAGTGATTTGAGAGCTGTGTGTTGTGCCTTGCCCCATCAGCGTTCGTGCCAAGCTGGACACCCCACTGGTAGGTCTGTCGAGTTGAATTCACCCTAATTGTGTGCAAACAGCAGCCCAGAGATGCCGAGAAGAGCAAGGACGGTGGGTGGGTGTGCACGGACACACCCGTGGGCTGATGGCTGTGTGGGCAGAAGGCTTTGGACAGCAGTACATCTTCACTCTCCCAAGTTGGAAGAATATTTCAAATCTACATGAAATGAAAATATTTCTCAAAATGTATCAAATAATACATATTAATTTATCATCTCTTCAATTTATCCTATATAGTATGATATACAATATATTTTAATAGATATAATAAATAGAATATGTCAAATTTCTACTTGATCTTTTCCTAAGCCATAGCCTGTGGGGCTTATAGACCATCTCCTAGCAGTGCTACATTTTTGCCTTCTGGTCCTACTTATTATAGCAGCGTTTCCCCTGCGAGTTCCTTCAGGGAACTTCACTCAAAGGGCTTCCATCATTTCAGCGCTTGTGAGAACTTGTTGCTTCCCAGTTGTCCAGCATCCTTCTGGATTTTGGAGCATTTCAGCACTTGGGTCAATGGCCCTTCCCTCATCCCTGCCCTGCAGCAGTTACAGTCACTGTTCCCTCGCCCTGGCTCCAGACCTTTTGCCAAAGTGCTGCCAAAGGCAGCGCAGCTGGCTCAGGATCCCTGGTTGCTGCTGCTCTCCAGGATGACCTTCAGAGGGACACTTGGAGCGCTCCCTGAAGAGCTTCCGGTGGGATGGGGGTGGATTTCTCCTCCCCGGGTGGCTCCTGGTTACAGTTCTACGCTCAGGGTGATGCCTTTTCCTGGTCTTAAAATCAAGAGTCAAACACGGTTAGAAGGGGAAAAGGGATTTTACCTTGGGATTTATTTTAAGGATCCTTAGGTGCACATGTCCAGGTCATATGCATGGAGAATGACAGCAGTGGAAAAACTCAATTGGGAAGTACAGGGACCACCCAGAGAGAGTAGCTATGTGTGTAGAAATGGGACCCTCTAAACCCAGATTTGCAAGATTTGTCAAGAGACATCCATGACGTGGGTTCAAGCCCTGCCTGTAGCCTTGCTGAGAGTCCGCATACAGCCAAGGAGAAGGGACAACATCAGTCCCTATGAAATATTATATGGCAGGCCATAGCAGGTTCCACATATCCCAGGGGAAATTCATATGAGAAGTAAAAATGATTTGCAAAAGTGTTTAATGGCTCTGAGTTCCACTTTGCAGAAGCTCCAGAGATTCGTCGTGTTATCCAAACCAATAGGATTGGACACAGCTGCTCATCCATTCCAGCCTGGAGACTGAGTCTACATCAAGTGGTGGGACAGCGACCCCTTGCAAGCCAAGTGGAAGGGACCATTCCAAGTTTTGCTGACCACTTTTACTGGGGTCAAGGTTGCTGGCAAGGGACCGTGGATCCACTACTCCAGGGTGAAGAAAGCTTCTGCTCCCAAAATCACCGAGATTTGATACAGAGACTGATACAAATCAGAAAGATGCAGTTTAAACTGTTTTTGACATGTTTCCTGTTTGTCCAACTGGTAACCATGGTTCAAGGTTCACCCCATGATTTGCATAAGACTGTGGTCCAAAATGTGTCCAAAATTCTTAATAAGAGCAATTGCTAGATCTGTACTCAGTTACCACCCCTAGATGGGAAGGGTCAGTGGCCATTGATTGGCATTTTAATGGAAGAGAACCGCACTGAAATGTGGGAACCAATGAATAGCACCCTTCTGCTCCCCATTACCCTGAGTAGCCTGGTAGAGCATGCCAACTATAAGGTTCCTTGTGCAATTGTAAACGCCACAGGAAAAGCCGTTCTTCCTTCATATTGTCATCAGACCCATTTCAGGGAAATAATAGACCCAAGAACTGCAGCAAAGATGAAACTGACAGGGTGGAGACTGGCTCAGTCGTTTGGGATGGGGTTGTATTGGATATGTGGTAATAAGGCCTGGAAAGTTATGCCTGTGAACAAAGACCAGGCTTGTGCTATTGGGGCTGTGGTCCCAAATATAACAATATTTGACCATCTTGAAAAACCAAATGAGAAGAAAAAAAGGTCTCTTAATCCCCTCATTGAACATCCCACACTTTTTCATAGCATAATCAGAGCCCTTGTACCCGCTTACGGAGTAGTTGAACTGGAAAGAACAATTGTAAACATCTCGGCTGTCATTGAACGTATTGAGCAGCATACTGCAGATGCAATTTCAGCCTTACAGGAGGAAGTTGACAGTCTGTCCCGTGCAGTTATGCAAAACAGGGTAGCTCTCAATTTCAAACTTGCTGCACAAGGAGGTGTATGTGCTATTGTCAGTACCACTTGTTGTTCTTATGTGGACCAAAGTGGAAGAATTAAGAGAGATTTAGATGAAATTTGGAAGAGAACTCAAATTCTACATGAAGTAGCTTCTAGAAATAACACCTTAAAATTTGATCATGTTTTTGATACCCTCACCTCATGATTACCAAACTGAGCCCAGGTAAAAGAAATATTCATAACAGCTGTAATTGTAGTTATTATCTGTGTAATTTGCTGTGGAGCAGTTGGTTGTGTAAACAGGTTCTGCGGGTAAAGAATACAGACCAGACAAGACAGAGTTTTGTTAGTCTCTAAAACGGGGGCAATGATGCCATGAAGATTTTTGCCTTTTCTTTTATAGCCGTTATACCTTTTTACAACTTCTGTATTCTTCGTGCTTTTTGCCGACATTCTTAGACTTGTTTGTCAAACTGAGAGACAAAACATTTTAGGAGCTTGGTAGCTAGGGATCAGTGTGCCCCAGAGCCCAAGGTCCTCTCCAGAACACATTCTGTAAAGCAAGATAGAACCATGGCAGGGGAAGGTTCCTTAGAGAAGGGGGCTCACTTGAGCCTCTCCTTGGGGAACCTTTGATAGATCTGCTAATTAGTAAAACCTATAATGTTATACCCGATGTTGGGGAGACACACACATACTCAGCGGGGTGCATCTCAATGCATACGACCTGGACGTGTGCACCTAAGGATCCTTAAAATAAATCCCAAGGTAAAATCCCTTTTCCCCTTCTAACCATGTTTGACTCTCGATTTTAAGACCAGGAAAAGGCATCAAGGGGAGTCCCGCTTTCTCAGCAGGCCTCTGCAGCGAGTCTGTAGCCAACGTGTGGCTCTGCTGCCAGCCCAAATGTGCCGTTCCCTTGCCCAGCCTGGCTGCAGCTGGGGGATCTGCTGGGCACGGCTGGGGATTTTCATGGCCAAAATCCTCCAGCACCATCCTGTTTACATCTGCCCAGTCCTTTGTACAGCACAAATCTACCATTCTTGCAGTTTAAACATGGAAATTATTGCAGATTGCCACCCTTGCACTGCTAATGTACAAATACAAAAAAAGCAACTTCAGTTTAAAAATGACATTTATTTTAAATTGCTACACCCACGCTGCTAATACATGAACATAAAACTATCAACTGAAGTTTACAAAACTAATTTATTGTTACAATCATGCTATGTACATATATACAAATACCCACTTCAGTTAAAAAAAATTAATTTACTGGAACCCTCTACTACCACTACACACAAATATCAACTGAAGTTTAACAATTTAATTTATGACATAATTCTACAACTGTACGGCCCATATATGAATACAGAAATACAGATATCCCTCTCTAAAGAATCCCAGATCCAGAACTAAATAAATAGAATTCTAGAACTATACAATTCCATAAATCTGAAATATAAGTAAATACATATCAAATACAAATACGTATAAAAACACACAGATGTAAATATATATTAAATATTTCATGTGAGATATAATGAGACATCTATAATACACACATATCAAATCCCTCTATAAATATGCAAATATCAATGTACTAATATAAAAATCATTCCAACCCCATCAATCGATCTCTAGAGGTACCCAACTGAACAAGTATGTAAATATAACTACAGATGTAAACAGATCGATATACATGCATCAATATACCCATACAAATAGATATACAGGTGTCAATATCCCCATTCTTCTAACGCTCTTAGTCATACTCCACACATTTATAACTAGAATTATATCAGGAGGGATTGCAGCCGCCGATATTCCCAGGCTCTCCCTCAGTCTCTTCCTCTCGTGCAGAGCAGCTCTCCTGGATGGGGACAGAGATGGGACATCTGGGAAGCAAAGGGAACACTGAGTCAGGATCGGGACGTTTCCCTTGGCAGCAGCTGCACTTCCATCAGGGAAGAGAAATCTCAGAGCCTCCCCAGGAGGCTTAGAAAGAAAAACCAGGCCCAGCGGGCCAGGCTGTGGCGAGCGCAGCCCCGGCGGGACCGTCCCGCAGCCCCCGGCAGCGCGGCACAGCCGGCACCGCTCCCGGGCCCTGCCGGCGCAGCTGCCTTGCCCAAGGACAGCCCCTGTGCCGCCCGGGGCAGCCGCGCTGAGCGGCCCCAGCACGGGCAGGGCCCGCTCCTGCCCAGCCGGCCAGTGCCCGCGGCCAAAGCCCACGCCAGCCTCACGCCCACCCTGCCTCAGCGGCCCTGGGGCCTCACCCAGGCTCTCGGGCGGCAGCAGCAGGTCCCCGTTCACTGCTCTTGCTGTGGCCTTCAGCTTCTCCCTGATGGTTCTCATCAGTCTCTGGATGTTCTCAAGGACTTCAGGGCAGCTGTGGCAAAAGTGGAGGCTCTGGAATGGGTTCCAAAGCTTGGCAGAGCCACAGTCCCAGATCCCGCTGTGCTCCCTGCTGGCCCCCTCCATGCCCTCAGCCCTGCCATGCCCTTGGCAAGCCCACAGCACCCCCAGGTGCTTCAGACCCCCACAGCCCTCTCACCCCTCTCAGGCCCTTCAGACCCATTGAGTGCCCTTAGACCTGCCATCCTCCTCAGCCTGTGCCACTTCCCTGTCACCTCAGCACCCCCACACCTCTCAGCCCCACCACCCGCTCAGCTTCCTCCAGACCCCTCAGCTCTTGCCATCCACATCAGCTCTCCCAGTTCCCTCATTCCCACCACCCTCCTTA
This sequence comes from Aphelocoma coerulescens, assembly GCF_041296385.1. Lineage (NCBI taxonomy): Eukaryota > Metazoa > Chordata > Aves > Passeriformes > Corvidae > Aphelocoma > Aphelocoma coerulescens. Next base: position 408,073 of record NW_027184076.1, read on the forward strand.
GCCTGTGCCACTTCCCTTTCACGGCAGCCCCCACCATTCCCCTCTGCTCCCCCACCATCCCCTCAGCCCCACCAGCACCTCAACGTCACCGTCCCTTCAGTGTCACCTCTCCCCAGCCCCCTCTGGCTCACCGCCCTCCAGCAGCTCCTCAGGGCACAGTGCCTGCGGCCGCCGGCAGCTCCCACCGCTCCAGGGACACCGGGGCTGCAGCTGCTGCTGCGCCCGGCCCGGCCGCCAGCTCGGAGCCAGCCCAGGAAGAGGGGACAGAGGGGGCACAGGGGCAAAAGCAAGAGATCAAAAAGGAAGTAGAGGAGGGAAAGAGCTTAGAATCAGCCTATACCTATACAGATATCAATCTATGTACCTATGCCTCCATATACCTATAACTATATAAATAGAAGTATGCACATCTAAGTATTGATAAACATAACTACATCTATATAAATGCAACTGTACACATGTATAAATGTAACTATGCAGATCTATACATACAACTACGTATATATAAATATAATGATATATAACTATATATAAAAATGTAACTATATAGCTCTAGAAATACAACTACATAGACATATAACTAAAACTGTATAAATCTATAAAGATAACTGCAGAGATAAATATAACTATACACATCTATCAATATCACTATAGACAGAGGGATTGCACCTGCCTGATGGTCACAGGCTCTCCCTCTGTCTCTTCCTCCCACTCAGGACAGCCCTCCTGGAGAGGTCGATCACATGGGATCTGGGAAGCAAAGGGAACAGTGAGTCAATACCGACCCTCGTGCACATTTCTCTTGGGCAGCAATTGTCCTCCTATCAGGGACTGTTACAGGTGGCCTGAAAGGCAGAGTCTCACTTAGGAATTTGAAGGCTGCTCTTTAAAGAACAGGCATCCTTTCAAGTTTTCAGAAACTCTGAAGTTTTGAAGTCTCCCGATAAATTCTCAGCATCCCCAGTGCAAATGGCACCAACGAGAGCTTGAAGCACAGACAGTCCCAGCTCCCACACAGAAGCCCAGCCTTGTTCTTTCTCTGTGCTGACAGAGACACCTCAGTCCTCACTGAAAGGGCTGAAGCTGAAGGGTGCTGTGAGCTCGGTTATGAACCACATTGGGACACCCGGGTTGGTGACACAACTCCCACGGGGTCAGGGTTATTCATGGCTCTCTGGCCACAGCACAGCACTCGGTGTCAGTGCTTCTGGAGAAGCGTGGAGGGCAGGGCTCGGGGAGGCTGTGCCAGGGCAGGATTTGACCTAAAGGCACCAGGAAGCACCAACAAGAGCTCAACTCTTCTCATCTCCCTTCCTGCCAGAGGCAGGCTCAGAGCAGCTGCCTCAGAGCTCTCTAAACCAATGTGGGCTCTCTCCTTACCAGGCTCCTCGGGCTCCAGGGACCTCTTTCTGCAGCTCATGGCACCAGGCAAAGCTCCCTCTGCTGCAGCCCTGTTCCCGGCCTCCCCTCCTGAAGACTCAGGGGCAACATTAATATTCCCCTTGAAAAAAAAACAGAAAGAAAGAAACCCAAAGATCACTTACTGTTTTCTTAGAATTACTTCAGGGGTACAATACTTCAGAGCCTGCCACATTTCCTTCTCTTGAGGAAGAAAATGCTTTTGAAAACTGCTGTGTCTGAGTTTACAGAAGACAGAATTTCAACACACTTGGCAATGAGATATTGGGGATCCCAAAAAATCCCACTCGCCACCTTGACTCTGCCCTTCCTGGCTAATAAATCTGAAGAAGGCAGTGGGTGTGCATATTAAACAAAACAGAGAAATTCTTTGGCAAAGTTGTATAATAATATGCAAAAAGGCCTGTGCCAACACAGGAACTGAACACTCCAGGCACATCTGGGAAGAGGCAAGAGTTAACAGGAAGGGGATTCCTAAGTCAAAGATGGAATCTGTCAAACACAAGGACTCATGGTCCCTGACTGAATTGCTCTTCCACACAGAAGAAGCCCCTGGGCTTAAAGGAGTCCTTAACCCGTTCATGTCCAGCATCACCATTGTCCTGCTCACCAATCACACAAGTCATGGGGCCTCAAAACCAACACTTCTGCCCCCTAAAAGCTCCACTGCTCACACACTTCCATCCCTTGTTCCTAACAAAGAAGTCTGGGCCCCAAAGGCCTTCAACCATGGAGAAGACTGACTTCTCAAACACAGTCCAAAAGCTGCAAAAGCTTCCATTTCATCACCACAAAGGCCCCTGCACCAGGGATTCTCCCCAGCAAAAGGAGCACCCAAACCTGGCCACCACCTGCTCAAACCTCTCATCCTCCCTAAAGGGGGAGACTTTTCATTCCCTCTTCTTTTGGAAATCTTGCTTGACCAAGCAAATCCTTCCTTCTCCATTCAAAGCTTAATCCAAGAAGCCTTTGCTTCTCAGCCATGCAACAACATCCACAGCTCTCAGCCCAGCCCCTTTCACTCCCACCCAATGGAGTTACCTGAGCAAAGGGAGACCTTTCAGGCAGGGATGGTGACAGCATCTCCTCCAGTGTCTCAAGAACAAGGTCTAGATCCAGGGGTGGCAATTCCTCTTCCCCAGGACTATTCCAAGCCCAGCTGGAGGCCGTCCAAGCTGCCCAAGCAGCACTGCCAGCTGGAGCACTGGGGGCTGAACTGCCTGGTGTGGCTGCAGGAATCCAAACACATTGGTCAGGCTCCAGAATGTGGCTTTGGGACACAGAGCTCTATTGCTGCCTTGCAGCAAACATCACAGGAAGCACACAGAAACTCAATTCCAGAGATGTACTCTGACTTCCCAGGGGATTGGAAGACTGATTTCTTCCTCTCAAACAGTGTTTCCTCTAATTGATGGGTATGTATATTAAAGGATGGATTGTAAAACTGATCTACACACAAAGACTTTGTAATCTCAGCCTTTTCTATCTCCCCAGCAGCTTTTAGATATGGCTGCTTCTGAGTTTCTCATCCCAACAGACCACAGAAAGTGGATTCACCCAGGAAGAGCCCAGATCTGCAGACACACATGCTAAAATTCAAATCTGATTGTATTGTAAAAAGCAACCTTGTGGGTGAGGCTGTATTCTGCAGCTGCAGCAGTTCTGGGGACACACAGAGCTCACTGAAATTTAATAGCCTTCTTTGCAGGAGAGACAATCTGCAAACTCTGCAATATCCTGTCAGCATCCTAGTTGGGCTTCATTCCAAGAGAGATGGGGGTGCACCTGACACTGACCAGTTGTGGACCAATGTTTTTTGCCTCTCCCTTTCATCCCTACAGAGAGGCTGTCTGGAAAATGGCCAGAACAGCCTCCAAATCTGGAGGAAGGACAGGAAAAGCAGACAGAGATTGGTTTTGTTTTCAAGGTCCTGCTTCCCAGTTCACTTGACAATTCCTGTCTGATTCACACTGGAGATGTACACATGATAGAGCACTGCAGGAAAATACTTCAAATGGTCCCTTTTCATGATCTTCCTGAAAAGCAACGGTAGAAACTCTCTCCCTACCTGATGGGCTGTAGGCTGGGTGTGCTGCTCTGAAGATGTGCAGCTGCTGCTCTCTGGAAGGGCCACAAAAAGGCTTTGATGGTCTACGGGAACCAGCGGAATGATGAGCTCAGGCTGGCGTAGAAATCTGTGTGTGCCTGGTTCCTCTGATGAATCCTCAAGAAGTCTGGAGGTGGCAAACACTTTCCTGGGAGTTGCTGGGAAAGCCTCATGCTCTTGAGAACCTGCACTTGTGCTGGAAGGGCTGGAAGCAGCTGTGAATCCTCAGGTGAGGCAGCACCGAGGTTCTGGCACAAGGGAGCTGTGGAGCAGTGAGGGAAGAAGAACGGAAGCAAAGGGAAGGCCGAGTCACTACTGGTCCTTGGGTGCGCTTCCCTTGGCAGCAACTGCACTTCTGTCAGGCAAGAGAAAAGCTTCGATCCTCACAAGCAGGGTGAGAAAGAAAAAATCCCCACATGTTCTGGGGCTTTACAACAACCAATTTCTTGTCTACTTAGCTCTCCCCTACTCGTTCAACCGTCTGGGAAAACTGTCTCGCTGCAATTCCTTGGCAGGAGGCAGCTGCCAGAAACCCCACTGCCGGGTCTTCTCCCTCTGCTCCAAAGGGACAGGAGGCTCCCTCCAGCTGGGCCAGACAAAGACCGAGCCCTCGGCACTCCGATGCACCCACAGAGAGCTCCCCAAGCATCCCCAGGGCCAGGCAAGGAGAAGAGCCAGCCACAGCTCAGGGCTGGGCCAGCTGCAGGCCCAGCGGGCCAGGCTGTGGCGAGCGCAGCCCCGGCGGGACCGTCCCGCAGCCCCCGGCAGCGCGGCACAGCCGGCACCGCTCCCGGGCCCTGCTGGCGCAGCTGCCTTGCCCAAGGACAGCCCCTGTGCCGCCCGGGGCAGCCGCGCTGAGCGGCCCCAGCACGGGCAGGGCCCGCTCCTGCCCAGCCGGCCAGTGCCCGCGGCCAAAGCCCACGCCACCGTTTGTGCCTGCAGCTCCCACCCTGGTTTTTGCTTTGCCACCAGCGGTTCCTGCTGCTCCCGTCAGGTGTGGGCAGCCAAGACCGGGGGCTGAAAGTGCTGCTCAGCTGGGCCTGGCCGCCAGCCCGGCTCCCAGCATGGCCACAGGGCACAGAGCTGGCACAGCAGACAAGGCAATGGGGACAGAGGCAGCAGAGTGGGGATAGATGTGGTAGAGCAGCAGATGCCTTGACAGGTACCAAGAGACGTACCTAATTATCCATTGACATGGAACATGTGAAAAAGCGGCCTCTAGAATGAAAACCTTAGCTTGATAGGTGTCACTATAAACATCTAGAAGCAGAACTAGAGGGAGAGGGGTTCCAGCTGCCCCACCTTCACAGCTTCTCCCTCAGCCCCTTCGTCCCGCCCAGAGCCATCCTCCTGCAGAGGTTCAGCACGTGGGCGTGGAGGAAGCCAAGGGCTGCAGAGCCCCTGCACAGCTGCCATGGAGCTCTTGCCAAGCCCTGCCCAGCACCAGCCCCTGCCGGCCCTTGCCAGTGCCTTGGACTGACTCAGGGCAGTGTGGAGAGGAGGGTGGGCAGCAGAGCCTGGCACATCCATACCTGGGCTTCTTGGGCTGCCAGAGCTTCCTGCATTTCTCCAGTCTTCTTTGGTGTGTCCTCCTTTCCCTTTCTGGCTGCTATTCCCTGTCTTCTGGCCAGGCCTCTGCTCGCTGTCTTTTCCTTCTCTTTTTCTCTTCCTGGGGCTAGCAGCCTACAAGCCTTTAGCCACAAAGTTGGATTAGAGAGGCAAAGGTGGGAGGCACAAGCTCAGTCCCTTCTTGCTGGAACCAATGTGGGCTCCTTTTACCTTCCTGACACAGAAAGGCTCGTCAGGGCTTCGGCCTTGGCCAGCGACTCTGGGGAGCTCTGGTGGGTGTTTGGAGACAAAGCTGGAGGTGCCTGAAGCAGAAATTCTGGAGGTGAGGGGGGGGGGGGGGATGGAGGGATGAGGGGGATAAGGAGGGAGGGAGGAGAGAGTGGGAAAGGGAGGGAGGGAGGGAGGGAGGGAAGGGGGGGGGAAGGAGAGAGGGAGGGAGGGAGGAGGGAGGAAGAGCCATCACGGCTGAGCCTTGCCTCTGCACAGGAGGAAGGCGCTGGCTGGGGGGCAGCTCTTGCAGGCAGCTCCCGCAGCAGCCTTGGCTGGACACAGGGGGCCGCCAGGCACAGGCACCTCTGGGCAGCCAAGTTGCCTTTGGCCAGCAAGGCTGCAGCCGGCTGCTGAAGCCAGCCTTACCTGCTTGTTCTCGGCCAGCATGGCCTCGAGCTCCAGCTGCTCCTCCTGCGGTGGGCTCAGCAGCTTTGGCCCCAGGCAGACGGCCAGGCTGCTGCAGGTCATTCTGCTGCTGGACACGTGCTGGCCGATGAGTCGCAGCAGTGCCAGCAGCTGCCTGAGGAGGAGCAGCTTTGCTGCGGGCAACTTCTTGGCCCCCCCGAGGGAACAGGAAGGCAGCGTCCATCAGCAGGCCCACGTTGCCCACGGCCGTCCCCAGAGCTGGCCCCAGGCAGGGGGCAGCCAGCGGCTGCTGCGCAGCTCCGCAGGCGCTCTCGGCCAGCGCTCAGGGCTCCAGCGCTCCCGTGGGAAGGATGCAGGGCGTTGCTGCCCAGCTCCTGATTTCCCCCGAGCCCACGCAAGGGAACGCTCCCCGTGCATTGCCCCAAAATCAGACTGCCAGCCAGCAAGAGCAAGCTGTCCAAAAACACAGCCCCTTCAGGAGAGTGTCCCCTTTCAGGAGAGTGCCAGGCTTCCAGCAGTGCCTGCTGCGGAGCTGGAAGCTGCTGCCCACGTTTACTCTTTGAGCTGACAGATCTTGTCCTCTCTGCTGGCCATCTGCATCGCAGCCGTCCAGTCCTCGTAGAGGTCGGTGACGAGGAGCTTGCCGGGGATGCTTCCCAGGAAGTCCTGCAATGCCAAGGGCTGCCGGTGAGCCTTGGAGCACGGTGGCGCAGGCAGGAGCCTTTGCAGCTGCAGCTCAGGAGGACTCACCTTGAGGAGCATGGCCAGCAGCAGCACTGGCTGGCTTGCCATGTCGACGTGCAGGCCGTGGTCCAGGGCCTGCCGCAGCTCCTGTCAGGCTTTGGCGCTCTCTGCTTTCTGGAAGATGCCTTCTGTTGTGGGCCCTTCCTGGTGCAGGACAGCCAGCAGCTCCTGCAGGAGAGGCGGGAGGGCAGGGGCTTGTGTGAGGAGCTGCCCTGTTCGCAGAGCTCTGCCCCAGCCTGGGCTCGCTGCCTCCTGCTGCAAAGGGGCTGGGAGCAGGAGCCTGAGGCACGGCTGAAGAGCCCAGTGCCCCATGGCTGGGGGACATGCGTGGGGACACTGGCTGTGCAGCATCCAGAGGGAGGGACGGGCAGCCCTGTGCGGCCGCCTCACCTGGATGGGCCGGGGCAGCGTGCCGTCCTCCGCGCAGACGGCTGCCAGGGGCTGCCCGAAGAGCGCCCTGCTGCAGCCGGAGCCCTCCTGCCCTGGCGCCCGCGCAGCCCTGGCTGGGCCCCGCCGCAGAGCAAAGGGCCAGGGCAGCCACCTCCTCCTCGTCCTGCCGCTGCTGCTGCTGCTGCCGCTGCTGCCGGTCCCTGCTGCTGCAGAGGAAAAGAGAACCAAAGGCATCAGTGGAGACAGCCAGGCCAGCGCTGCCACAGCCTGCCCTGCCCTGCCCTCAGCACCGTGTGGAGCCATGCAGAACCCCAAGCAGTGAGCAGGCAACTGCAAGTGTGGCTGCACCTTGGAGGCTTCTGAGAGCTGGAGTGTCACTGGGAGAAGCTGCCCCGGGCCTGAGCCTGCCCTTCTCCAAGCTGTGGGCAGCACTGCAGGCTCTCTGTCCATGCACAACCATCTCCAGTGGTCACAGTCCAGCAGGTGCCCTTGCCCATGCCCAGGGGATGCCCTCCTCAGGGTGCCACAGCTGCATGGCCACACTTGGGGCACAAGTGAGGGCAGCTCGGCCAGAAGAAGAGATCGTCTTTGCTTTTGCCTGGTCTCTAGTGAGGTGGAACATTTGGATGAGAGCTGGAGCATTCTGATGGAACACTGCATGGCTCAGCTGGGCTTGCTGGAATCTGTTAGGCACATTCGCTAACTCGATGGGCATTGCTAGGGCATCTGCTCTCCTGTTCCCTTCGGCATTAAATCCTGCCAGGTCAGTGTGTGATCTCACACACTATGCATGACATAGAATGGTTGCTTTCAGTGGGAGATCAGTTGAATCAATTTCGAAAGCAAGTTATGAAGTTTTGGGTTTGCAACCTCCTTTAGTAAGGCTCTCTCTGCCCTGGAAACTACACCTGCAACATAGGCTGAGTCAGTTATCAAATTAAATGGTTCACTGAACCACTCAAATGCCCTGACCACCGCTGTAAGTTCTGCCACTTCAGGATCCTTCAACTACCTGTACATCAGACTCCCACTTCTGAGTGCAGGGATACTTCCATGTGATGACAGACTTGCGGGAACGACCGCAGGCATCTGAAAAGATTGTCAAGGCATTTAATGGTTTTCTGCTTTGAATTTCTTTTGGAATCAGTTTGAAAAGGCAGACCTGGGGCTCAGTGGTGTGCCTGCTGGGACGACAGCGCTTCCTGTACCTTACAGATGGACTGTCTCACCTCCTCTGATAGATGCCTGGGTGATGGGAGGTCATCTTTCCCTCGCAGGAGGTTGAACAGAGGAGCGAGATCTTCTGTTGTCAGCTCTAGGAGAGGCCTCACCCAATTGATGGACCCGCAGAGCTGATGGAGTTCCTGCAAGGTCTTAGGGTTATCAATTATTTTGACTTGTTGGGGAACCACAGTCTGCTCATTGGATTTTTAGTCCAAGGTATTTAAATGGAGAGGTTTTCTGGACCTTTTTGGCCTGGATTTCAAATCCATTTGCCTCTAAGGCCTCAATTACCTTCCCCAATGTCCAGTCTAAATAGGATTGGTTAGGAGCACACACCAAAACATCGTCCATATAGTGGAGCACTATTGCCTTTGCTGCTAACTTTCTGACAGGGGACAGAATGCGAGCTACATACCACTGGCAGATGGTGGGTGAGTTCTTCATGCCTTGTGGCAAAACTCACCACTGGTAGCGCTGCACGGGAGCCTTTCGGTCGATGGAAGGGACCGAGAAGGCAAACCAGGGCGCATTGTCTGAGCGTAGTGGGATCTGGAAGAAACACTCTTTAATATCAATGACTGCTACCTTCCACTGCCTGGGGAGCATGGAGGGTGAAGGCATTCCGGGCTGCAGGGGTCCCATGTCCTCTATGACTGCATTTATTTTCCGCAAGTCCTGGAGGAGGCGCCACTGGTCTTTCCCCAGCTTTTTGATTCCAAATACCAGGGAATTCCAAGGGCTCTTACATGGTTCGATATTTCCTCTTTTCAATTGCTCCTCCATGAGTGTGCTAAGTGCCTTTAATTTGTCATTTTTCAAAGGCCATTGATCCATCCAGATGTGTTTGTCAGAGATCCAATTTAATTTCTGGAAGGGGCACTCCGCAGTGGCCTGTACAAAAAATGTTGGGGTTGAGATGGAATTTCGACTCGAGCCCCCCACTGGGACATGAGATCTCTGCCCCGCAATGGAAATCCAGAGTCAATTACAAAAGGACGGACTGATGCTATCTGTCCCTCTGGACCCTCAATTTGGACAACTGCCTTGCTTCTTTGAGCAGATATAGATCCCCCCCCACCCGTCACAATACCTTCTGCCAGCTGCAGCTCCCAGTGTGACGGCCAATTGTGGGAAGAAATGACTGTCACGTCTGCTCCCATGTCCATCATTCCTGCCAGGCTGATGTCTGAGCCTTGGCCAGACAGTTTGCAATTAAGCATGGGTTTGTCATTCCCAGCTGCCTCAGCCCAGAAGACAGAGGGGTTGTAGTCCTGTGGCGGACTACTGGGCATGAGAATAGCTTGGGCCACAACCTGGTTAGCAGCAAGAAAATAGGGAGGGTTAACACACTGGATATTGACAGTAAAGAACCCTTGTGGGCCCACTTGAACAATTTCTGGTGTAACACAAATGTCAGCTGGTGAACGTACAACATCTTTTAACACAAACAATATACAGTCTCTCAGACTCTCACAACTCACGACGATTCTCTGGGGTGTCACCGAGTCCATTTGAGTTGCAGTGGTCGTGGTAACCATTTTCCTGGTGGCAGTTTCTTCATTCATTCCCCCATGTGGCCCTGCCAATCCACACAGTCCTGTCAGTGTTTTGGCTGCATCCCATCGGCGGCAGGCGATGTCATTTTCCCTGGGGAGACAGCTCAGGAACCCTGATTAACTGAAGCCAGAGCTCTGCAGTTTTGGGCCAAGTGCCCTGGTTTGCCACACCTGTGACAGACCCAATTAGCATTTCTATTGCCCTGAGATGCTGTTGCATCAGCAGCGGCTGCAATTTCTATTAAGTTTTTCCCCGTTTTTAAATTTGGCTGATGAATTGGCACCAATGTCGTGCAAGCACGAATCATTTGACTTAAGGTCGGTGGAGGTTCGAATGGAAGACCCAAAACCACTCTATTACAAGCATCATTGGCATTAATCTTTGCAATTTGCGTTATAATATGCTCTCTTGTTTTCGGATCTTCCGCTTGTTTTTCCACTACCAGCCTCAGTTTATCCACAAAATCAATAAATGGCTCATTTTGCAGTTGCCAAATCTCAGTGTAATTCAATTGAGGTGCTAATTTAGGGGGCATCATTAAGAACGCTTGCTGTGCTGCTTGCTTTACAGCATTCAGGACCGGCTCTGGTGTATTTTGAGCCTGGTTCTGGGGCTTGGCTAATAACCCCTCACTGGTAAGGTGATCCATAGAAACCCCCGCGTTGTTTGGATCCTGCAGTAAAATAAGGAGGACCTCTCCCAGTTGCTTCCTCCAACCTTCTTCCCACATTTGAAACTTGGATGGGGAAAGCAAGCAGGAGAAAATGCTTTTGAGGTCATGTGGCACAATCACTGTACCGGTGAGAGTTATCTTAAGAAGGTTCTTAAAATACTGACTCTCCCTCCCAAATGCTTTCTGGGCTTTGCAAAGCTCTTTCAGCCCTGCAGAATCAAAAGGTTTCCATGTGGGATTACTGCCAGTTCAATCATATGTTACAGGAACAGCAAAGGGATAGGAAGGGGCTGAGGAGACTCCCGGACCTGATTTCAAGGTGGTTCCGGTTTCTACCCCGTGGGAACTGGAATGGGGGGGGCGTGGGAGCCAGGAACTCCTCCACAGGGGGCGGGGTTGGAGGACCAGGAGGCGTGGTCACAGGATGGGCGGGGATTCCCAACGCAGGGGGCAGTACCCAATGCATGGGAGGAACCCGATGACATCACATCTCGGGGAGGGGATAGGAAAGGGTTGGGGGTAAGAGGGCGAAAGGGCCTGGGGGAAGAACAAGGGGGGGAGGGGTGAACTGTGCCATGTGGTCAGCGCCATTGTTCAGACACGTGGAGTGGGGGGGGACAATGGCAAACAGCATTTAAAACAGTTTTCTGGGCTTATAACGGGAAGAGGGCAAGGGATACAGGGTTTGGGAAGAGGTCGAGGCAGCTTGACCAGAGCTACCCCAACAGGGTGGCTGAAAAGAGCGAGAGGGGTCAGAGAGAAGGTAGCAACTCTGTGCCTCTGGGCATATCACCCCATTCAGTTTTTCCAATGAAGGGGAAGTGGGATGAGGAGCAGGAGGGGAGAAAGGAGGGATACAGGAAGAACTGCAAGGGGATTTGTGCTTTTCTTTTACTTTCTGATCCATTTTATGCAAGTCCTGAAGCACTAGAACTAGAGGAAAGAATTTTTCTCCAGAGGAGTCCCCTTTTCGCTTTAAATCAGTAATCTTATGCCCCACAGCCTTCCAGAAGGCAGGAGATTTTAAATTTGCTGGAGACACTTGAGGAAGGTAAAAGAAAAGCCAGCGAACTGTTTTAACAGACCCTTTGAAAATTTGAAACCAGTAACTGAAAGGAATTTCACAACTTGGAGAAAAACCTCTCTTTGGGGCTGAGAGAGTTTGGATCCCATCTCTCTTTGGGCACTTCTTCCGCCCACCACCTGAAAAAAGAAAAAAGAAACAAAATATCAGGGACCAGGGATACTCGCACAAGTTTCAGACATCAGCACAAATTTGTCTGGTCCCAAAGTAAAAAGCACAGGTTGGGTTCTCTGAGGCACGCCTGCTCTCCAAAGTCAGTTCAGTGCAGAGTGAGTGGGAGTTAGCAGCCTTCTCTCAGGGCACTGCTCCTAAAACAGAGCAGACTGCTCCGAGAGGCGTTAGCAGTCCAAAGTCGCTTCTTATCGCTGTCCACTGACAGCCACGATGTCACAGGGATCCACTCGTGTGAGCCCCGTGCTTGGTGCGCCAACCTAACCAAGTTCTTGCTGCTCGGGGCACGAGCTCTGGCGTGCCCCAGGTCAGAGACAGCCCAGCTGCGTTACTTCTGCCCGCCGCAGAAGCGACTTCAGCATCAGGAAAAGAGCTGCTGGCTGAATTAGCTAGCTGGCTTCTCGGCAGAGGAAACATGGCAGGAGCCAATGGTATCAGCTCACGTTAGCTCGGAGACAAAGGAAGAGAGAGGCTGTTCTGGTCTGGCTCCTAACAGATTTCTTGTTAGAAGTTTCGCAACCCGAACGAGCTGGGAAGGGATGGAATGTGATGGGATCCTCCCTGAGGCTTGTCCGCAGTTTTATAGAGTTTGAAAACCGCGGGGAAAGGGGAAAACAACCAATGAGTTACAAGCCAGGGGGAGGAAACAATTTCACAAGAACCACTGGGGGAAACCGAGAGGTGGGAGTTATAACAGAGAACCAGTGAACAACCAAGTAACCGAGAATTTTCCCGAACCGGGGGAGGCGGCTTGTACCCGGGCACTGCCCAGGGGGGTGCGGCTTAGGCTTCTGAGCCGCCCATTGACCCATCCTCTGAGTCTGCCTCTTCGGGAAACTCGATCCAGTGGATGGGTTGGTGTAGTGGTTTGGTCCAAATACTCATTCCTGTTTACCTTGTGTGAGATAAGAATTAGGAGAAACGCAAAGCAGGCACCAAACTTGAAAGAATATAAAGAAATTTATTAACAGACCTAAAAGAGGGGGGAAAAAAAAAAAAATCATACCACACCTTCAGAACACTTCTCCTCCCCCCCACCTTTCTCCCATCTCCCACTGACAATGTAAAAAGACAACCCTTGAGATGTTCAGTCTGTTTACCACTTCCATAATTGTTCAGTCTGTTTAGGAAGAGGAGTCTCTCTTGCCCATGCTATGGAGAAATTAGCACAATGAGACAGCTGCCCGGGTTGGTTCTCTGCTCACATGTGAGTCCCTTCCCCTGACATGCAGCTTTTCCCACAACTGCTTTCGAGGGTCCACTCTTGAATTACTGGGGTACAAATTGAAGGTTGAGCCATTCAGAAACAGAAGTTCTCTTCAGCCATCTCTGGGAGCATTTCATCTCTAAGAACAGAGGCCCTCCTCCTTCCCTGGGAGCAAAGGGTCCTCCTCATCTTCATCTCTAGGGCTATCTCTGGGAGCATCTCTAGGAACTGAGGTCTTCTCCTTTTCCATTTGGAGCAAAAGTCCTCATCACTTCCATCTCTCCCTGTTCAAACTTCTCCTCAAATTACAGCTGCTTCAGCATCTGCCTATCTCAGCGCAGGTGCTTTTGCTCACAAGTACAAGTTGAACACTCCACCCCCCCATGCCTTCATGAAATTACAACAGGTACTCTGATACATCATAGCTTTACAACAGAATATCAGCTTTAAGCATCTCGTCTTTCTTCTCCCTCAGGTTTTCAGCTCTTCACAGCACTAAAAGGGTTAATCTCACCTAGGCCTTGCAGCTGGAATTTCGCTTATCGCTGTTGGTCACACGATCTTTTGCCGGACAGCAGGGCAGCTTCAGCTGAATCTTGGCCGCACTGGAGAGGGGGAGCCGGGCTGCTCCGGCTGCCCATAGCAGGGCTGTGGGGGTGTTCCGCGGGTGGAACAGGGCCCACCGGCTCCAGGATGGCTGTGGCGCGGCCCGGCCTGGCCCGAGCAGGGCCTGGGCTGGGCCCGCTGGGCCCCCGCACAGGGCCCACAGCCTCCTGTCCCAGCAGCAGAAACGAGAGAGGGCTCTGCCTGGGGTGTGTCTATCCTTAAGTGTGGATCACAGAGGCCACAATTTTTAGTGGCTTCAAGAATTGTCCATATTCAAACTGGCCAGCTGATAGGCTCTGTCAGGTCACAGAGGAAGCTGTAAGCACCCCTTTGCAAGAGCATCACTTCTGGGATTATGCTTTGCTAACCCATGACAGCTGGGATTGATTGGCATCACGCTGCCCCAGCCCCGCAGTGGGCTGGGTCACACCAACAATTTCAACTGTTTGTTTCCTTACCTGAGGAAAATCGGATGGATTTCCTGTCTTTTCTTCCAATTACCATTGTTTTCAAGAAGAGGATAAAAAGCTTGATGAGTTTTGTTTAATGGAAGCTGCGCTTAAGGGACCAACAAGAACTGCAGAGATCCTTCTCATGTAATAATCCTTAGAGATAGTATAGATAGTTAGTATAGCAAAGTCCCTCTTCCAAACTGCCTGTCAAGCTGGTGGGAATCTTCAGAGAAGCAAAACGTGCTTTTGCTGATGTAGTTGCCCCTAACTAGGTCCGCCAATCAAATCAGCTGCCAAGGCAAGCTCTGCTGACTCTTGGAAAAGCTGTGGCTGCTTTGGGGTCTGAGTTTTTTGTTGGTATAGAAAAGTCATCTCTGCCTCTCTGCCAGGGCAGAAATTGCCACTGCAGAGTGGGCTCTGGGAGAGCATTTACAGATGTGAAAGAAGCAGGTGGAGCCTCATGTTTCCTTTTTCTCCAGGCTGAACTCCTGATAGCCACAGGAGGGAGACCAAAGCTGCAGCAGCCCAAGCTATTCTCAGTTTCGCTGCGCCACTTCCTGAGCTGCTGCCTGCAGACAAAGGAGGAGCGGCGCTGGTCTGCCAAGGAGCTCCTGCAGGTAAAATGCAAAGGGGCTGCAGGTCAAACAGTGTCCGAGGATGGGCTCCTCCTCCACTGAAGCCCAAGGCATAAGATGAGCCCCCTTCCTCCTCATCTCCACTTCTGGTTCTTTTTAAATGAAAATGGTGAGGAATCCTAGGCTGGGCTGGGCTGGTAGGAGCCTGTAAAGGTCATCTGGTCCAAACAGCCTGCAATGAGCAGTCCCTGCAATGAGGGACAACTTGAAAGAGATCAGGTTGCTCAGAGCCCCTTCCCACCTGACCTGGAATGTTTCCAGGGAAGGGACACCTACCAGTTCTCAGGACAACCTGTGCCACTGTTGCACTATGCTCCTTAGACCTACTCGGAGTAAATCCCCTTTTCATTTAAAAATATTATCCCTGCCTTTGAAGCACTGAGCTTGGAAAGTCATGGTTCATTGTTCTTGGTTGTTTTTTTTTTTTCCTTTGGGCAGCATCCATTTGTAACATCAGCCAAGCCTGCGTCCAGCCGGGCACCACTCATTATTTCAGTGAAGAGGTGGAAAGAGAAGAAAAGACTGTGACAATCACATCAGGACTGTTTTCTCCATGACCAGCTTAGTGTAGGATTGTAGAGTAGGATTGCAGAGTAGGATTGTAGAGAAGGATGGCAAATAATTAAAGTTTCTGAAACCTCAACTCATTTGGAAGATTTCCTTCCTTTTTACCCTGTGATTTAGCTCAAGATTTCCTTCTCAATTGTCCGTTGTTTCTTAAAGTTGGAAAGTGACACTTATGGCTTCTTTGGTATGGTTTGTCAGTGGGGCAGGCTCTTCTTCATTCATCCTCTCCAGACCACACTGCCTTTGCAATACGGCACACTGGCCGGTTTTTGCCCAGCCATTGTGCTTGTAGTTGAGGCAGAAAGGGCAATGGCATTTGCAGGCAAAAGCAGAGGAGGAGTTGTGCAGCCAAGACATCCTGTGCAGATGTAGGTGTTGAGCTGTGACTCGAGAGCATTGGGGTTTCTGCCACTTGGATTTGTATCCCTAAGTGCAATCTCTTTGGCTCGGGGAGAGTCTTGCTCAGCTGAGAAAGCAGAAAGCTCAGCGAGGGTGCTCTGAAAGGTCTCGTCTGAGGCAGAGCTGTCAGCGAGCGTGAGGTGAGAGCGGCCCGGCCCTGCCCAGGCCGGAGCCCCAGCAGAGCCCACGCAGAGCCCAGAGCAGCCTGAGGCTGGGCAGAGGCAGGCTGGCAGGAGGCCCTTGGAGCTGCAAGAGGCAGCAGCCTGGCACTGGGTGCCTCTTCCTGGGAGCGGGCACATCGTCCCATCTCAGAGCCAAAGCGGCAGCTGGCTGCTCCCGAGGGAAGCGTAGCCGTGCTGGGCACAGCGCAGACTGGTGCCATTGGCCGTCTGGAGGCAGCCCAGGAGGAGAGAAAGGCAAAAGACAGCCGAGGGCTGGTGCCCCGGCTGAGGATTGCTACTCTTCTGCCGGCTGCCCTGGAAGTCCTGGGAAAGGTTAGCAGTGTGTGCAGCAGCCTGGGCACAGCGGGAGGGAGCCGGGCTGCTCCGCAGGCTCGAGCACGGGGCAGCGTCCTTCAGGCACGGCACTTCTGCCAGGGGCACCGAGGCCAACGGGAGGCAGCGACAGCTCGTCAGGTCAGATCTGCAGGAGCCAGTGCCTCACACAGCTCGGGGAGGAAGCAGTTCTGCACTGAGTCAGAGCAAAGGTGTGGAATGCAGAGCGTTCTGCAGAAATATTCGGGGCCACCAGGCCAGCCTGCTTTGTGCTCTCCAGGGCACAGCAAGCAGTGCACCACGCAGCTCTGAGTTGCTGGCAGAGAGGTGTTAAAAATGAACTCACTTTTGGATACAATTAAATGGTAACAAAGTCGTCGAAGCAAAGGAAAACTGCTTATGAGTAACGATTCCGTTGAGCCGGGTGTGTGCCTCCCTCCCCGAGAGCTCAACACACCCCCCCTCTAAGAAAATGGCTGCTTTTTAGACCCTTTCCCAGCCGGGACGGTCCCTGTCCCCTTTCCCAATGGGTGGGTACTAAGAAACTTAGGTGCTCTCCTGACCACCTTCTTTTCTGTCCCCTCCCCTCCCATCCTACTTCCTTTTTAGTCAGGTCTTCAACCCTGCCCCTCTCCCAGCTCACAGCAACACCCAGCAAATTAACTAGAACAGCTCCAAACCATAAATCCAACATACATCCAGCAATTTTCATTCTTTGACCTAAACCCCTTTTGGCTGCAGCAAAATATTACTTCCTCTCTCAGAGGGAATCGGGGATGTGCCTGAGGCTTGTGCTTGAGTAGTGAACTGATTTGGAAGGGAGCAGAAGGCTTTCAGTAGGCAATTTGTGTTTTCTTTATTACTTTGGGAAAGAAAGATGCAATGTGGCTTCACGCAGCAAAAGCACTTGCAGGGTGCAGTGATGAAATGTTGTGTTCAATTCCCAGGGAAGGAAGGTGTAAATGACCATCAGAGGAGAATTTGAGGAATGGGTGTTACGGGTTCAGGAGGACGCCCATGCCCAGAGAACTCAAGACCCAGTTAGAATTGCAAAGCAAATGAATTTTAGTAGTCACGTTAGCAAGAAATACATACCGGCGCCTGGCTGCTGGAAAAGCCACCGAGCAGGAGAAGGAGATAGAGCATGGCTCCTGAGTGGGAGGGGCAGAAGGGCAGGACTCCTTCAGGGCGTCCCCTGGATAAAAATGGCGTGCGTCATGTCGTCCTCTCCCCTCCACCCCCGGGGCACACCTTATATCTCCTCCTCAGGAGTGGCCAGTTTCAACATCATTTCGTCCAGGGCCAACTTACGAGATGAGGTCACATTGGCCCATGACCATACTCCATGCCAACAATGGCTCCATTATGTATTGTTTCTCCTTTCCCAGGATGAGTTCCACCAGGTGACCGATACCTAGTTTCATTTCTAGAAGTTAGTCCCGCTAACTAAGAATACAGTCGTCTTCTGCATTATCTTGTCGATGTGCAACACTGCGGACCAAACATGTCAGGCCTCAGATCTGTCTCCTATCCCTGACACATGGGGATGTTCCCCAAATGACCACCAGAGACCCTCAGGACACCCCTACTCTCACATCAAGAACTTCTGACAAGTGGTTTAAATATGTCAAATAGTTTGAAGTCATGTTTAGCCTGTGAGTTTCAGCAAAGTAATGAGTGTGTCTTAGTTCCATGGGTACAAACTAGTAAGTGAGATTGCTGGGTGTGCACGTGTTAGGGAAGTGATTCCCCATGCACCCAGCACTGAAATCAAGTGCCGCCTCCTTTCTAACGCTGAGCTGGCAGCAGGGATGGATCCCTGCTTGGTAACCTTTCATTGTGGTCACTTATATTGAACAGTAAAAAAGGTTGAAATGAAATATTTCAAGCCGTTTCCCTCTGGTTTCCCTTTCCTGGGGGCCAAAGCTCTGTGCCCCAGGTGGCCTGGGTGTGTGCAGAGAAATGCAGCCCCCACAAAGCCCTTGGTTTTCCCACAAGTCATCATCACTCCTTCCCAGGTGCGCCCAGCTCTGGCAGGAGAGAGAGAGCCCACGGCGCAGTGGGCACCGTGCCCTCCCAGCCGGGGCTCTCTGGCACAGAGCAGCAGCAGTGCCAGCACCTTTCAACCCGCTCCTGGCCTTGGCTTCAGCCGGGAGCCAGAAGCCTCTGGAAATCAGCACTGCCAGTTGCATTCCCAGCTTGGAGCAGCTCCTGCGGGTGGGCAAATCCTGCCCGTTCGACTGCTTCCAAAGAGGACGAAAGGCAGAGGCAGAGACGTACCTACAGAGGGGACCAGGGCGTGTCCAATAAAAGTGCAAATGTGTGGGGAGATTTGTTAGGAATTATTACAGCTGTCATGCAATTAGTGCCTTCTCTCCTGGATCTGTGCAATGCTTTGGGCCATTTTCTTGGTCTAGTTTCCTTTGCTTTGGTCCCATCTCAGTGTTCACTTGGGGTACAGGCTGCAGGTGCTTGGGGCACTCTTTGAGTTACTCTTGGAGCCCTTGAACAACAGGGTTTGGCCCACGAGGGGACTTTGTGCTGCTTTGTGACAGAGGAGAACTTCCCAGGCTATTGTGTGTTTGCTGCAGGGAAGCTTGGGTTGCTTAGCATCAATCCCCAGACCAACGCAGAGCAGCTGCTTTGTGATGTCAGGGCATGGTTGCCACGTTGTGGTGCTGTCATCAGAAGGTTGCCTTGGTGCATGGAAGGTCTCAGTGTCAGAGCAGCTCTTGGGCTTGCTCAGAGCAGGAGCATCCTCCTGGTTGAGGCCTTGTCAGGGGGCAGCTGCACTCTGACAGGAGCCTTGTTTTTTCTTGTGTTAGAGCACAGTCTGCAAACTTGCACAGCAGTGCTAAAATCATGGAGGCACTTGCTGCTGCAGTTTGCACTGTGTATGGCATTGGTTATTCTGCCTATTACCTGACTAACCTGACACGTGAGTAGAGGTTTTCCCTGGGTGTAACCCAACCTGGCTTGTGTAGGGCTTCCTGCTCTTTCTTAGTAACTGAGTTGATTTTGAAACAAAAAGACCATTAGGATGCCACTGCTTTGGTAAAGCTCCTGTCAACACATTCAGCTCAAAAGAGGGTGTCTGTAGCCAGGGAGGTGTGGGCAGCATTTGCAAGGGAACGTGCAGGGGTTCCCTTCCCTCCACGGGAGAGTCTGTGGCAGCCGAGTCTGTCATTTCCTCAGGGGGCTGGGTGAAGCAGGACAACTTTGAAAAGGCAGCCTGGGAGGTGTTCTCAGAAGGCCTTCAAAGAACTCTGCAGTTGTGCCTGGAATTCAGGGAAAGCTTCTTTGTTTCTAAATTTTGTCATTAAAAGATTTGACTGTCTAACTCGACCCTTTAATGAGTGCTAAAATAGTGATTCTTTTTGCAATGAAGTGCAAACTCCCAAACAGTGAGTGTCTGCTCTTGAACCCCAGAGCTGCTCCTGGGCTGTTTCCCAGTAGAACTATGACACCTCAGGGGGGTTTGGGGGAAGGTTTTCTGGGCAACAGGTTTTCAGTAACTTAATGAGAATTAGTGCTAGCAACCTTTTTATAAAAAAAGAACCTGAAGGAGAGGATAAAAAAGGCAGCTTTAGCTGTTGGTCAGAAGAGAAATATTGGGTGTTAAAGAACAATTTGCATTTTCTTGATCAAGTTTGTATTCATTTACTGGCAAAAGAGGCCAAAGCATAGGCACAACCAAGAATATTGTCCTGCTCTCTTGCTGGATGTGTGGAAGAACTGTGTCTGCTGGAGGGCTATTGTGAAAAGAAAACACTCTCTGTTTGGGTGGACTTGTTCTGCGGGATTAACCAGGTTTTTTCACAGCGGTTTTTTCACAGGCGGTTTTTTCACAGCATCTGGTTCATTTTCCCTTCCCACTGCAGGTCACATGATCCGCGTATTCGTCAGTCCTGACCCTGAGGTGAGTGAGACAGGAACTTTTGATGTTCCTGGTGTTTAAGAACTGTGTAGAAAGCTGTGAGCTTGGCCTGCGGCAGTAGAGTAAGGAGGCTGAGCTGGGTGGGCAGAAAGAAAATCCATGTTCATGTCTGCAGCAGCAATAGCAAAGGCATCACTGTGTAATAGCTGCTTTTGCATTTCAGAGCTGTCGCAGAACTAAAAGCCCAGCTTTGCAGAGAGAACGTTGCTTGCTGACAGTAGCCAGGCTGCAATATCTAATTCAGAGCAATATGCAGTACTGTTGAATTAGCCCATTTTACTTTAGTTGGAGGCACTTGGAATCCCATTGCTATGCAAGGTTATGATTTCTCCTTAGTAGAGCTGGTTGTAGAGCTAAATAGAGATAAGGTTAGAAATGACAGGTAACTGCCTGTCCCTCACACTCCTGCCTGTCCACAGAGCCCAGAACCAACCTCAGGCTCTCCTCTGGCTCCCTCTGCTCCTGGAGAAGAGGTTGAAGAGGCTGAAGAGGCTGAAGAGGCTGAAGAGGCTGAAGAGGAGAAAAATGTCCAGAACTCTCCAGCTGTGGTCAGTCATGAACCTGAACATCCTGAGCCGGTAAGTGCCAGTTGTGGTTGGGGCTGTGTTTAGAGGAAATCAGAGCTGCAAGTTTCTGAGCGGCCAGCACTTGCTGGTGGTGGCCGAGGATGCTGAGTGCTGGAGTCCTGGCAGGACCTAGCGATTCCCCCCAGCCAGTGAGAGCTGGAACACGGCCTTTGAGCTGTCATGTTTAGGCCCCAGCTTGCTGGGATTCCAAGAGGGGCAAACGTGAATCATGAAGGCTCCCCTGTCGCCAGAGGAGGGAGCGCTCCAAAGACACCGCTCTCAGCCTTGCCAGACACGTGGGGGACACGGTGGCCTGGAGAGCCGTGTCCCACTGCACAGGCTGGCCAAGTAGCTGCTGGCACAAAAGCTGTTGATGTGAGCACACAAGTGCTTTGGGGTGGTTTGTCCACATGAGCTTCTTGGGTGGGCCGAGCTGGGAGTATTTCAGAGACACACTGGGGACGGGGAGGTGCTGCTTGAAGTCAGGGACTTTGGTGCCTTGGTTGCCAGGTTGTTCTCTGGCCTCTTCAGGCAGAGCAGTGAGGAGCAGAGCTGACAGGGGCTCTGAGTGCGCCTGTGTTTTTGCTTTTGATAAGCTGCAAAGAGATGGTTGTGTTGTGCACAGACCTGTGTGGGGCCCCTCTTCTCCCGTGTGGCAAAAGAAGCAAAGTGCGCAGTTGGGAGCCCTTCTTCCGGGGCAGAAGCCCGAGGCTGCCATGTTTCTGCAGATACTTTCTGTTGTGAAGTCTGTTTTTAAAACTGCATTTGAAAACTGCATTGGAGCCTAGAGTGGGGGCAAAGCTGCAGCTCCTTGAGTGCTGTCTCGTAGGGTTAAGAACAGGAAGGAGATCTTGCCGTTCTGGCTGCTGTATTTGAAGTCAATGTGCAACTTTGTGCCTGGGGAGCTGCGTGGGAGAAAAGGAGCCAGGGGTGCCGGTCCACAGTAGCTGAACGTGAGGCAGCGTGTGGCCAGGTGGCCAGGAAGGCCAAGGGCATCCTGGCCTGTGTCAGCAAGAGTGGGGCAGCAGGAGCAGGGCAGTGACCGTCTCCCTGTGCTGGGCACCAGTGAGGCCGCAGCTGGAGTGCTGTGTCCAGTTCTGGGCCACTGTGAAGAAGCAAGACCTTGAGGGGCTGCAGCGTGTGCAGAGAAGGGCAAGGGAGCTGGGGAAGGGTGTGGAGGCCAAGTGCCATGAGGAGGTGCTGAAGCAGCTTTAGGCTGGAGAAAGGGAGGCTCCTGCGGGACCTTCAGGCAGACTTCCCTAAATGCCTGCATGACAGTGCTCGCCACAAGTGCCGTTGCATCCCCTGCCAAGCATCCCCTCACTGCACCCAAGGGCTTTAGGCACTGCAGCAGGTGACCCTTTTGTCTTTTGGTCTCTTGGTTTGTTGGTTTGCACGGAGGAGAAGGCCTGTTTATTTTCTCTTTCTCCAGCAAGCAAAGGTGCTTTTGCTGTACCTTTCCTGCCCTTTTCCAGCACTAGCACAGATTTTATCCAGTTTTAGGTTTCCATGTCTGCAGCAGCAATAGCAAAGGCATCACTGTGTAATAGCTGCTTTTGCATTTCAGAGCTGTCGCAGGACTAAAAGCCCAGCTTTGCAGAGAGAACGTTGCTTGCTGACAGTAGCCAGGCTGCAATATCTAATTCAGAGCAATATGCAGTACTGTTGAATTAGCCCATTTTACTTTAGTTGGAGGCACTTGGAATCCCATTGCTATGCAAGGTTATGATTTCTCCTTAGTAGAGCTGGTTGTAGAGCTGAATAGAGATAAGGTTAGAAATGACAGGTAACTGCCTGTCCCTCACACTCCTGCCTGTCCACAGGGCACAGAACCAACCGCCGGCGCTCCTCTGGCTCCCTCTGCTCCTGGAGCAAGGGCCAAATGGGTGAAAAATGTCTGGAAATCACCAGCTGGCATCAGACGTGAACCTGAACGTCCTGAGCCGGTAAGTGCCAGTTGTGGTTGGGGCTGTGTTTAGAGGAAATCAGAGCTGCAAGTTTCTGAGCGGCCAGCACTTGCTGGTGGTGGCCGAGGATGCTGAGTGCTGGAGTCCTGGCAGGACCTAGCGATTCCCCCCAGCCAGTGAGAGCTGGAACACGGCCTTTGAGCTGTCATGTTTAGGCCCCAGCTTGCTGGGATTCCAAGAGGGGCAAACGTGAATCATGAAGGCTCCCCTGTCGC
Organism: Aphelocoma coerulescens; assembly: GCF_041296385.1. Lineage (NCBI taxonomy): Eukaryota > Metazoa > Chordata > Aves > Passeriformes > Corvidae > Aphelocoma > Aphelocoma coerulescens. Next base: position 430,692 of record NW_027184076.1, read on the forward strand.
CAGAGGAGGGAGCGCTCCAAAGACACCGCTCTCAGCCTTGCCAGACACGTGGGGGACACGGTGGCCTGGAGAGCCGTGTCCCACTGCACAGGCTGGCCAAGTAGCTGCTGGCACAAAAGCTGTTGATGTGAGCACACAAGTGCTTTGGGGTGGTTTGTCCACATGAGCTTCTTGGGTGGGCCGAGCTGGGAGTATTTCAGAGACACACTGGGGACGGGGAGGTGCTGCTTGAAGTCAGGGACTTTGGTGCCTTGGTTGCCAGGTTGTTCTCTGGCCTCTTCAGGCAGAGCAGTGAGGAGCAGAGCTGACAGGGGCTCTGAGTGCGCCTGTGTTTTTGCTTTTGATAAGCTGCAAAGAGATGGTTGTGTTGTGCACAGACCTGTGTGGGGCCCCTCTTCTCCCGTGTGGCAAAAGAAGCAAAGTGCGCAGTTGGGAGCCCTTCTTCCGGGGCAGAAGCCCGAGGCTGCCATGTTTCTGCAGATACTTTCTGTTGTGAAGTCTGTTTTTAAAACTGCATTTGAAAACTGCATTGGAGCCTAGAGTGGGGGCAAAGCTGCAGCTCCTTGAGTGCTGTCTCGTAGGGTTAAGAACAGGAAGGAGATCTTGCCGTTCTGGCTGCTGTATTTGAAGTCAATGTGCAACTTTGTGCCTGGGGAGCTGCGTGGGAGAAAAGGAGCCAGGGGTGCCGGTCCACAGTAGCTGAACGTGAGGCAGCGTGTGGCCAGGTGGCCAGGAAGGCCAAGGGCATCCTGGCCTGTGTCAGCAAGAGTGGGGCAGCAGGAGCAGGGCAGTGACCGTCTCCCTGTGCTGGGCACCAGTGAGGCCGCAGCTGGAGTGCTGTGTCCAGTTCTGGGCCACTGTGAAGAAGCAAGACCTTGAGGGGCTGCAGCGTGTGCAGAGAAGGGCAAGGGAGCTGGGGAAGGGTGTGGAGGCCAAGTGCCATGAGGAGGTGCTGAAGCAGCTTTAGGCTGGAGAAAGGGAGGCTCCTGCGGGACCTTCAGGCAGACTTCCCTAAATGCCTGCATGACAGTGCTCGCCACAAGTGCCGTTGCATCCCCTGCCAAGCATCCCCTCACTGCACCCAAGGGCTTTAGGCACTGCAGCAGGTGACCCTTTTGTCTTTTGGTCTCTTGGTTTGTTGGTTTGCACGGAGGAGAAGGCCTGTTTATTTTCTCTTTCTCCAGCAAGCAAAGGTGCTTTTGCTGTACCTTTCCTGCCCTTTTCCAGCACTAGCACAGATTTTATCCAGTTTTAGGTTTCCATGTCTGCAGCAGCAATAGCAAAGGCATCACTGTGTAATAGCTGCTTTTGCATTTCAGAGCTGTCGCAGGACTAAAAGCCCAGCTTTGCAGAGAGAACGTTGCTTGCTGACAGTAGCCAGGCTGCAATATCTAATTCAGAGCAATATGCAGTACTGTTGAATTAGCCCATTTTACTTTAGTTGGAGGCACTTGGAATCCCATTGCTATGCAAGGTTATGATTTCTCCTTAGTAGAGCTGGTTGTAGAGCTGAATAGAGATAAGGTTAGAAATGACAGGTAACTGCCTGTCCCTCACACTCCTGCCTGTCCACAGGGCACAGAACCAACCGCCGGCGCTCCTCTGGCTCCCTCTGCTCCTGGAGCAAGGGCCAAATGGGTGAAAAATGTCTGGAAATCACCAGCTGGCATCAGACGTGAACCTGAACGTCCTGAGCCGGTAAGTGCCAGTTGTGGTTGGGGCTGTGTTTAGAGGAAATCAGAGCTGCAAGTTTCTGAGCGGCCAGCACTTGCTGGTGGTGGCCGAGGATGCTGAGTGCTGGAGTCCTGGCAGGACCTAGCGATTCCCCCCAGCCAGTGAGAGCTGGAACACGGCCTTTGAGCTGTCATGTTTAGGCCCCAGCTTGCTGGGATTCCAAGAGGGGCAAACGTGAATCATGAAGGCTCCCCTGTCGCCAGAGGAGGGAGCGCTCCAAAGACACCGCTCTCAGCCTTGCCAGACACGTGGGGGACACGGTGGCCTGGAGAGCCGTGTCCCACTGCACAGGCTGGCCAAGTAGCTGCTGGCACAAAAGCTGTTGATGTGAGCACACAAGGGCTTTGGGGTGGTTTGTCCACATGAGCTTCTTGGGTGGGCCGAGCTGGGAGTATTTCAGAGACACACTGGGGACGGGGAGGTGCTGCTTGAAGTCAGGGACTTTGGTGCCTTGGTTGCCAGGTTGTTCTCTGGCCTCTTCAGGCAGAGCAGTGAGGAGCAGAGCTGACAGGGGCTCTGAGTGCGCCTGTGTTTTTGCTTTTGATAAGCTGCAAAGAGATGGTTGTGTTGTGCACGGACCTGTGTGGGGCCCCTCTTCTCCCGTGTGGCAAAAGAAGCAAAGTGCGCAGTTGGGAGCCCTTCTTCCGGGGCAGAAGCCCGAGGCTGCCATGTTTCTGCAGATACTTTCTGTTGTGAAGTCTGTTTTTAAAACTGCATTTGAAAACTGCATTGGAGCCTAGAGTGGGGGCAAAGCTGCAGCTCCTTGAGTGCTGTCTCGTAGGGTTAAGAACAGGAAGGAGATCTTGCCGTTCTGGCTGCTGTATTTGAAGTCAATGTGCAACTTTGTGCCTGGGGAGCTGCGTGGGAGAAAAGGAGCCAGGGGTGCCGGTCCACAGTAGCTGAACGTGAGGCAGCGTGTGGCCAGGTGGCCAGGAAGGCCAAGGGCATCCTGGCCTGTGTCAGCAAGAGTGGGGCAGCAGGAGCAGGGCAGTGACCGTCTCCCTGTGCTGGGCACCAGTGAGGCCGCAGCTGGAGTGCTGTGTCCAGTTCTGGGCCACTGTGAAGAAGCAAGACCTTGAGGGGCTGCAGCGTGTGCAGAGAAGGGCAAGGGAGCTGGGGAAGGGTGTGGAGGCCAAGTGCCATGAGGAGGTGCTGAAGCAGCTTTAGGCTGGAGAAAGGGAGGCTCCTGCGGGACCTTCAGGCAGACTTCCCTAAATGCCTGCATGACAGTGCTCGCCACAAGTGCCGTTGCATCCCCTGCCAAGCATCCCCTCACTGCACCCAAGGGCTTTAGGCACTGCAGCAGGTGACCCTTTTGTCTTTTGGTCTCTTGGTTTGTTGGTTTGCACGGAGGAGAAGGCCTGTTTATTTTCTCTTTCTCCAGCAAGCAAAGGTGCTTTTGCTGTACCTTTCCTGCCCTTTTCCAGCACTAGCACAGATTTTATCCAGTTTTAGGTTTCCATGTCTGCAGCAGCAATAGCAAAGGCATCGCTGTGTAATAGCTGCTTTTGCATTTCAGAGCTGTCGCAGAACTAAAAGCCCAGCTTTGCAGAGAGAACGTTGCTTGCTGAGAGTAGCCAGGCTGCAATATCTAATTCAGAGCAATATGCAGTACTGTTGAATTAGCCCATTTTACTTTAGTGTGAGGCACTTGGAATCCCATTGCTATGCAAGGTTATGATTTCTCCTTAGTAGAGCTGGTTGTAGAGCTGAATAGAGATAAGGTTAGAAATGACAGGCAACTGCCTGTCCCTCACACTCCTGCCTGTCCACAGGGCACAGAACCAACCGCCGGCGCTCCTCTGGCTCCCTCTGCTCCTGGAGCAAGGGCCAAATGGGTGAAAAATGTCTGGAAATCACCAGCTGGCATCAGACGTGAACCTGAACGTCCTGAGCCGGTAAGTGCCAGTTGTGGTTGGGGCTGTGTTTAGAGGAAATCAGAGCTGCAAGTTTCTGAGCGGCCAGCACTTGCTGGTGGTGGCCGAGGATGCTGAGTGCTGGAGTCCTGGCAGGACCTAGCGATTCCCCCCAGCCAGTGAGAGCTGGAACACGGCCTTTGAGCTGTCGTGTTTAGGCCCCAGCTTGCTGGGATTCCAAGAGGGGCAAACACGAATCATGAAGGCTCCCCTGTCGCCAGAGAAGGGAGTGCTCCAAAGACACCGCTCTCAGCCTTGCCAGACACGTGGGGGACACGGTGGCCTGGAGAGCCGTGTCCCACTGCACAGGCTGGCCAAGTAGCTGCTGGCACAAAAGCTGTTGATGTGAGCACACAAGGGCTTTGGGGTGGTTTGTCCACATGAGCTTCTTGGGTGGGCCGAGCTGGGAGTATTTCAGAGACACACTGGGGACGGGGAGGTGCTGCTTGAAGTCAGGGACTTTGGTGCCTTGGTTGCCAGGTTGTTCTTTGGCCTCTTCAGGCAGAGCAGTGAGGAGCAGAGCTGACAGGGGCTCTGAGTGCGCCTGTGTTTTTGCTTTTGATAAGCTGCAAAGAGATGGTTGTGTTGTGCACGGACCTGTGTGGGGCCCCTCTTCTCCCGTGTGGCAAAAGAAGCAAAGTGCGCAGTTGGGAGCCCTTCTTCCGGGGCAGAAGCCCGAGGCTGCCATGTTTCTGCAGATACTTTCTGTTGTGAAGTCTGTTTTTAAAACTGCATTTGAAAACTGCATTGGAGCCTAGAGTGGGGGCAAAGATGTTGCTCTGAAGTAGGTGACACTTTCATCTTTTTGTTTGTTGGTTTGTTGGTTTTCTAGGAGGAGACTCCCTGTATTTTCTTTCTCGGCAAACAAAGGTGCTTTTACTCAACCTTTCCTGGACTTTTCTAGCACTGGACGAGATTCTGCTAGAATTTTAGCTTGCAAGCTGGCGGTTTTGGAAGTTGCAGTGTTTTTGCATGAGAACACGTAGTTTGGGGCAGGGAGATTGGTGCAGAAGGAGCTGTTCTGGTGTCCGGCCAGCCAGCAGGGCCTTGCACATCACTCTCAGGTTAACAGCGCCCATGCCTTTTGGCAGCCCAGGGGAGCAGAATGTGTTGTATTCCAGGTATAGGAATTCAGCAGGAAATCAACACCCTTGCATTCCAGCTGGTCCTCTGAGGTCAGAGGGGCTGGGAGGGGCTCAGCTTCACTTCTGAAGTGCAGCCACTTTAACATCATCAGTCTGGTTGAGTCCAAGAGAAGAACTTGCCCCAGTACAGATGCACAAAGAGTGCAGTTCCCAGTGCAGTGTCCTGGGTCTGATCGCATTCTAGAAGGACCTTCCTGCTCCAGGTTCCCCAAGAGTGTGGTTTATTGAAGCAACAGGAGAGCAAGTTCAGGACTGCTGCTAATCAGGGCACTGGCTACCAAGTGTTGATGTGTGTAGTGAGGGAAAGCATAGGAAAAGAGAGATGATAACAGTGAGATAGATCTATCTATCTATCGATCGATCGATCGATCGATCTATTTATCTAAATGAAACTTCCCTGCTCTGCTCCAAGGCAATTGGAGGTGCAAAGCTCACCTAAAGACATCCTTTCAGGAGAGGAGGAGAGACATGTTCCATCAAGCGATCCCAAGCAGGCAGATATGTTTCCCCCTCCAGAGATGGTTGTTTTTTCCCCTCAGAGGTGTTTTCCTCCCCCTGTTTATCCGTGAAAGTTTGGTCTGTCCTATGGGTGTGGAGCAATCCCATCCTCTAGGTGGGGTTTGGTGACTCTGGTCAAACATGCATTACAGGACACATGGTTTCCTTCACTGGCATCCTGAAGGGTGTCTAAGCTAATTTGTTAATGGGGCCTTCTGAGGGTCTCTGTTACTGCCGGTCAGAATTCTCAGTTGATAAAAGAGGGAGGACAAGAAACACCTTGGTTCTCCTCCATATACTGAGGTGGCCATAGAGGCCCTCTGACCTCCATTGGAGGCTCTTTGTTCGCATCCTCATCTCCTGAATAATCCAGGATTTGTAACAAGAGTGTAGATGTCAGAAAGGCAGGAATGGCAGTGCAGGCCTGAAGAGAACATGAACTCCAGAAGTGTCTCTCACAAGGAGCAAGCTCCCACAGGAAGCCACCTGCAGAGCCAGGGTGGGGCTGTGGGACAGGGCTGGGTGTCAGTCACTTCTGAAAGACAAGCAGGACACGGCAGAAGAGGAGCGAGGTCCTCAGCAGAACCTTGAGAAATGCCCCACGTTCCCTTGTCAGATGCCTAAGAGTCTGTTGGAGCTTCAGTCCCAGATGGAGCCTGACTGTAGTGCCAGTGTCACTTTGGAATCTGTGCCTCCCCGTGGGCAGAGAAGGACCCGGGAGAGCAGCAGCACATTGCTTTGGGAATGTGCGAGCCCATCAGTCTCTGAGTCCTGCCCCATAAATATTTTATGGGAAGTTGAAAGCCATCTTCTCTTGCTTTCTGTGCAGCTCCTTCTAGAGAAAGAGCATGAGCAGATTGCTCTATCAGAGATGCCTTGCCAGACTCGGCGAGAGCTGTTCCCAGCCCGAGAGCAGCTGCAGCAGCTCAGGCAGCAGGTGGAAGAGGCACAAGAGAATGGCCAGGTGAGCCTGCTTAGCCAGGTGACAGAGTGAAGGGCAGGAACAGGGACATAAAACGGAGCTCTTGGGACTGAGGAGGCCAGGAGTCCCACAGGCACTGAAAGCACAGAGCCTTGTCATCTGCAGAGCCCAGTGCTGGGATGGGAGGGTTCCAATGGAAGCAGAGCTGGGTAGGGAAGCAGAAGGGAGGGGCTGAATGAATGTGATTTTGAGGCTGAAAGAGGAAAAAGCTGAGCCTGATGGCAGCTGCCAGTCACTTGCTTTGCATTTGTGTGTACAGAACATCAAGGCAGAGCCACAAGCAGAGCTGCCCGAAGCCAAGAGTGACATCAAGGCAGCAAAGAGGAGGAGCAAGGAAGACATCAGAAGCATCCAAGAGGAGAAGAATCTCCATCAGCACAGGAGCGATCTACAAGAGCAGGTGAGTGTAAGAGCTGAAGCCACTCCACTCGTGAGACATCCTCTCTCTGCTTCCTTGCAGAACATTGACAAAGAGCTGCAGGCAGAGCTGCAGGAAACTGAGGCTAGGATCAAGGCAAGGGAGAAGAGGCTGGGTGAAGGACTGAAAATCATCCGAGAGGAAATTAATCTTCTACTCCAAAAGCATGAGGCTCTACAAAAGCGAGTGAGTGAAACAGAGAGAGCCGCTGCAGTCACCAAACTGGTGGTTTCTGCCCTTCTTGCTTTTCCTCTGCAGAGCAGCAGGCGGGTGGGGTGATGTCTCTGAGTGCCATCCTGCTGTGGTCTCTATCACAGCCACTCTGAAGGACACGTCCTGGGCTGCTGAATCTCAGCTGCTGCCCTGGACAGTGTGACTAGTCCTTTGGCCTTTTGGCCAGCAGTCATCCAAATGGATTCCTGCTGGCCTGTTCCTGCTCTCCTTGTTTCTTGAGGTGTTTTTGCAGGTCAGCTTGGTGACCCTGATGGATCTTGAAACAAGCTGTCTGTATCCCTTGTGAACCTGTTCTTTCCCTTTCCTCACAGTCGCTGACCCACGGCTGACAGGGATAAGCTGTAGTGTCTGACTGCTTTGTTGTGTTTGACTTGAGGTGGAAGTGTGGACATCTCAGCTGGCAGCCTGCAAAGACTTCCAGCAAGTGATTGGCCACAAAGAGCCCCAAGGCTGGCGTGGGGCACAGGAACTGTCCCAGCCGGACCTGCTGCAGCTTGAGCCCGTCCCGAAGATGGTGGAGGAAAAGAGGACTCCATGGGAGGAGGTAGAACATTAGAACAAGGAGATGCAAGTGTGTCCATAGTCCTTGGAGGGGGAAAAGAGTGCTTGGGAGGAAGTGGAATAGTCATTGCAGCAGTCATCCTTCAGAAAATCCATGAGAATGGAACAGGAATCTGGCCATGAACTCAAGTAAAATCAGCCTTTGGTTTTGACCCATCCGGTTTGAGAAGTGGACATGCAAAAAAAACCATTTTAAGAGCCCTGCATGTGGCTGACAGCATCTTCCTCTGGGCCTGCATTTGAAATGGGATCCCAGGGCAATCTCTGCCAGCCACACTTTCTGACACAACCTCATTTCTTGTCTCAGATCTACACAGGCTCTCGCATGGAACCTGCTCCTGCAGCAGCAGCAGCAGCAGCATTGTCTAAAGGAGCCTTTGCACCCCAGCCTGAGAAGTGGAGCCCGGGCACTTTGCTCAGCTCCAACACCAACACAGCTTCTTCCCATCAACAGGAGATGGAGGATGACCTCCTGGAGCTACTGAGTACGTCTTGTGTATTTCTTGTGTGAGGGACAGTGTATTGTGTGCATGTGTCAGCATAGCTGTGCCAAATGTTGCTCCGCAGTTTGCTGTCACAGGGACATTTAGGACTCCTCACAGGAAGTGCTGTGCTTCGAGGCAGCGAGGGAGTGCTCTGGGTGTTCCTGCTGCCTCTGAGCACAGCTCAGACTGCCTTGGCTTTGCCTGAGCTTCCCTCTCTGCTGAAGGCAGAAGCAGGGATTGTTCCTGCATCAGCTGTGACCTAGCAAATGATCTAGGCAAGTCCTCTGTGCTAGTGGCCAAACTGAACGGAATATTTGGCTTCCTAAATTCTCCTTAGACTCCTGATTTCTCAGCATTCATCAGAGCAAAAGACCTTCGCAGAAATTGTTTGGTTTTGGAGTTTTGTCTTTTGGTGGGTTTGTAAGGATTTTGGTTGGTGGTTTGTTGTTTTGGGGTTTTTTTGTGTGTTTGGTTTGGGCCTTTTTTTTTTTTTTTCTGGTGAAGTTGTTTTTTCTCCATCCTGAAGGAGCTCTTCTTCCTCATGTGTCTTATTGGTGTAATTTTGATGACTGTTACTATTCCACTACTACATCTACAGTTGGTTTTTATGACAATGCAACGTTTTTGCCAATGACCACTTCTTTGAAAAAACATCAAGTGACAGCACAAATTGAGAGCAAGAGGTGTTTTCCACATGTCCCCAAAGAAAAAGCAGATACTTTTATAACAATCCCTATTTAATATCCTAGTTTCATGCTTATAAGGATGTGTCCAAGAGACACATTGATGTGGCGTGGTCAGGTAAAACTGCACTGCAGGCATTTCTCAGGAGTGAGCCTCCAGCCCATCCACTGTCTATCCCTCAGATCCGTGGCACTTTTTCATCCCTGATTCCCAGTCATTCCCGTGACTGTTAGAATGCCACCCGTTGGCCCAAGCCCTGCACAGCTCACTCTCTAGGAAAACACATGAAGCCCTTTGTGATTCTGCAGCACAGCCCATTGAATCTGCTTCCTGCCCATAACAGCTGCCAGTGCTGTGCTCTCAGGTAAGACCTGGGGGGGCTGAGAACAGAGCCCAGTTGACTCTGTGTCTACCATCACCTGTTGGGACAAGAAGGGCATTGATGTGCACCTCGGTGTGTCTGATCTCAAAGCCAATCCTCTTGTGTCCTGAAAGGGGGCAAGAGCTTGGAACGGGGCTCGGTCTGGCTGTGGCTTCTTCCCAGTGCTTGTCAGTGCTCATCCTTGGGCCTTCCCAGCCCTGCTGTGGTACCTGCCCTGCCCCTGACGGCCGCTGCGACTGCAGAGGCTGGAGCCTTCCTCAGCTGAGAGAGTCCTGCTGCTGCCCGGCCGCTGCAGCGCGGAGCTGCCAGGAGGCAGCAGCCCCTCGTCTGGGCCGGCTTCTGCATGGCACGGCCTGGACTCACGAGAGGCTCAGCATCTCCTCTGGGCAGCTGTCCGTGCCACGCCGGCACCCGAGGAGCACTGCTGTCCTTGCTGCCCGTGGCCGCTGTGCCGAGCTGGGAAGGCGGGGACGTGTGCAGAGCTGAGAGGGCGAGTCCAATGCCAGCGACTGATCCGCGCAGTCAGGGGGAAGACAAGCAGTGTGGTTCTTCACATGGGACACGGGCAAGGGCATCTTTGAACTCAGCCTGCCCATAAAGGCTGAGCATCCTGATGCGGAAAGCCCCGTTGGTATTGGTCACAATGTGAGCTGCTCTGGTTTACAAAAAGAAAGGCATTCCTTTGGCAAGATGCCATCCTCTCCTGCGAATGCATCTCTCTGTGCTTTGTTTCCTCTCAAGAGATCTCTTCAGAGGACTGTAGAAAATCAGTCTCAGTGCTGGCCATCTGTGCTGCAGAGCTGCCTGGCCTGTTGCTGTTGCTGTTGTGGTTCTCGTCGCTGTTGTTGTTGTTACCCAGATGACCACAAAAGGCTCAGAGCCCCAGAGAGTGGGGCTGCCTTTTGTATCTCCTGGAAGGTGGCATCTCTGCTTTCAAGTGAGCATCTTGCACTTTGTTTCCCTCAGGGAAAATGGTGAGCATGGAAAATCCAGTGATGAAATACACTGAACTGGAAAATATCGGCAGTGGGTGAGTCCAACCACAGTTTCTTCTACAAAACCATGGGCCGGCTGTTCTGCTGGTGGAATATCTATCAAGTGTCAAGTCAGGCAAGCTGCAAACATGTTCAGACACTGGGCTTAGATTGACCCATCTCTCAGTGCTGGTCAGAATTTGTAAGTGTGGTCAGAAGGCATTGTCAAAGACATCTCCATGCTGCCACGGTCTTGCCTGCAGCAAGGAACAGGAGCTGGAAGATCTCCTGTCTCTCAAGTGTGGGACAGCTGTGTGTTAATTTCCTTAGCATTTTTGTATGTCTCAAAATCATACGGCCACACTAATGAAAGGAGAATCTTGCTTGCCTGAAAGAGAAGCCTAGCCCCTGGTAGCTGTCAGATAACAGTTCTCAGGAACAGTTCTTTCCAAGAGGTTGCTGAAGGAAATACTCGGTGGTCAGGATTAGAACCACACAGTTTAGAAACGGAAACTCAAGATGAAAGAATAAGCTCTCTTTTTGAGCTGAGGGACTAAAGCCCAAAGCTTCAGGAACAGGCCCAGTGCCCATGCACTGGAGAGGAAAATGCATCATGTGCCCTCTGGCAGAGCCCTCATGCCTCCTGCAGGTTTTAGGCACTTAGAGCAGAGATCTCCTGTCCGGGCTGGCTTTCACGCCAAGATCTAAACAGCTTCTCCTTTCTTTGCTGCTGTTTTGTTTCTAGGGGTTTCGGAGAAGTTTGTAGAGCATTCGACACTGCCACAGGAGGAGAGGTAAATGTCAACAGTCCCTGCAGATTCTGCAGCTCTTGAGGGCTTTCCCCTCTGGTGTGAGTTGTGGCTGGAGCTTTGGGTCACCGCGAGAGCTGTGCTGCAAAGGCACAAGAAGCACAGACTGGTGCCAGCCTGCAAAATACATTTGGGACAGTCGTTGTCCTTCTCAGCTGCCAGAAGGAAGGCAAAGAGAGCAGTGGTTCCTTTTGGAGAAGGAAATGCTCACTCACTCTCAGTGGCTAAAACAAAGGTGGTGCCTTAGAGCATCTCACTGCTTTCTTGTGGCTACAGCTTCAGAGTCCTGAATTCTCATTTCTGGCTGCCAGCAAACACATCTGAACCTTACTGGTAGTTCCTTAGCAACCTGCAGTGCTGCACTTGGGAACTGCACGTAGGGAGGGATCTGCAAGGCGTCCCTAAAAGCCCTAAGCCCTGCTTATAGCCCAGGATGTATCCATAGAGTAGCAAGGCTTGGATTACTTCTCTGGATCCCAGGCAGAGCAGCAGAGAGTGTGGGCAGAGCTTTGTGGGTGATAGTTGACACCATTGTTACCAAGTGGACAAGGCAAAACGTCAGTGGCCATGTGTCCTGTTTCTGGCCCACAAGGGAGCGGAGAAATGGGCTGTTGGAATGTCAGTTCCTAATTACTCCAGTGTCTAATCACAAGGCACTTTGGCACAGCTCAGCTGTGTCATTCCAAAATCACTCGCTCCGTGTGTGTTGTGGTCTCGTGCCACCAACTTCTCAAGGTACTGATTGTCATTGTCATTTTAGGTGGCCATAAAGAAAATTAGTCTGCAAGGACTGAGGAGGAAGGAAGTAACTGTCAATGAACTCATGATCATGAAGATGAATAGGAATCCCAACCTGGTCAACTATTTAGACAGGTGAGTGGTCGTGGTCTTATCCCATGAATGTTTGTTTACCTACTGCAAGCATGAGAGGTCAAAAACCCACTTTGGTCTGTGGCAGAAAATAGAGCCATTAATTACTGATCAATTATTATTTCTCTTCTCATCTCCAATGGATGGGAAGAGAGTGCATTTTGTCTGCATTAGTCTTCCCTGGCACACATCGTTTGACAATTCTTCAAAAGCCTGCACCAGTGCTATCTTACGAAGTCAATACCCTCTAAGTTCACTGCCACCACGTTGTCTTGGGGCTTGATTTTTCTCAAGAGTCTTAAATGCTAATGAGCCATCCGAGAGAGGATTTCCCTTGGACTGCAGCCCCTCTTTTCCATTGCTGGGCATGCCAGGAAGACTAGGTGCTTTTTTTCCATAAACACCATGTGTGACAGCTTTTTATCTGGGCTGTTAGTAAACTGCGTTTTTCACTTGCTGGCCATCTAAGACATCTCCTTTTTCACAGCTGTGCCTTTCTCCTTGACACAGCACAGACTGCAATCGCTGCACAGCCTAGAGGGAACGTCTATTCCTTTGAGTCTGTTCTCGTTTCAAAGGGACCTGGAAACAAGAATCAATCGTTGTCTTTTCCAAACAGTGGCGTAGCCATGCACGTTCATCTCCATGGCCTCATTTCCTTCTTTCAGCTACCTTGTGGATGATGAAGTCTGGCTGGTGATGGAGTACATGGATGGAGGCACTCTGAGAGATGCCATCAATGAGATGTACATATCTGAAGATGAGATGGCAGCCGTCAGTCGGGAGGTCAGGGATCCCACCTGTGCTTCCGAGGGCTTGGGCAGGATTGTCTGGGAAACAGGGGCTGAGAACTGGAGGGATTCCATGTGCCAAACTTTGCTTCTGTGTGGCTGCTATGCTATGGGGAAGCAGGGGAACTGCGTGGCAGTGTGCCTGCACTCCCTGTACTCTGTTCTTGTACTCTTATCTCCTGCTGTTGCATTCTCACTCTGTCTCTTGTATTTGTAGTTGCTGTTCTCCACCTTGCCTCTCTGAATGCTTGCCTGGAGCCTGTCTGCACGGCATTCCTTGCCTGTAAAAGCAAAGGTGCTGGTAGCAGAATTGGAAACTAATGGTAAAAGGGACTCATTTCTCAGAGTCCTCAGCTGAAAAGGGTAGTAGTGCACCCAAAATGCTGTTTGCTTCTGAAAGGCGACTCATGTGATACTTCCAAGTCTGTGCTGAGGCCAGCAAGAAAACCTTTGCCATGCAGCCTCCCACCCAAAAGTGAGCCGCTTCACAGCAAAGGGAGGGACTCTTTCTTTCTTGGCAAAGCCTTGCTTGTCCTCTGGATGAAGAAAGCACATCCACTGCAGCAGCAGTCATTCTGGCTGCTTTGCAGAGGACAGTCTAGAACAGCAATTCCCGTTGGCTCTCTCAAAAGCTGACGTGCCTTCCCTTAGAAAGGTAGTGTTGGAGCAGCAAGCTCTTCCTCTCAATGGCTCTGTGTTCTGCCATTACACTCTATTCCCCTGGAAAGGGAATCTTTTAGAGCTGTTTCCTTTCTTGTGGGCTCAAATCACACCACTCATTTTTATCCTCCTGTCTCTGTTTTCTCTCTCAGTGCCTGCAAGGACTGGATTTTCTTCACTCAAACCATGTCATCCATCGAGATGTGAAGAGCAGCAACATCCTTCTCAGAACTGACGGCTCTGTCAAGCTGGGTTGGTATATTCTTGGCCAGGCAGAGCGTTCCGGGCATGTGGGGTTTGGGGCTGCTTTTGAGTGACTGCCAGTTCCCCCAAAGTGGTGCTGCTGGCAGTGCAGGGACCCCTGCAGCGAGCTGAAGGCACAGTTGCAACGTGCACAGAGGTATGGCGAGGAAAAAGCAGTCCAGAGTGGCACTGGTTTGGGTCTGTGGGTGTCCCTTCCAGAGGGAGGGAGCTACAATCTAAAGGTTCCAGGGAATAAAAGCCACTTCTGGGGGCAGGATTAAAAAATTATAAAAGCAGCCACTTCCGTGTTTCCTTGGCTAAAGTCCTGAGGAAACAGAGCAGGGACGGATATCCAGGAGATTCAACAGCGCTTTCTCAGACTTACAGTGGGGAGTTCTTTTGCTTGGTTTCCTAATTGTACAGAACTTTTTTGTTCTCCTCAGCTGATTTTGGCCTCTCTGCTCAGCTCACCCCTGAGCAGAATCTAAGGAGCTCAGTGGTCGGGACGTCTTGGTGGATGGCGCCTGAGGTTGTGCTAGGTCAACCATATGGCCCCAAAGTGGACATATGGTCTCTTGGAATTGTGGGGATCGAAATGGTGGAACGAGAAGCTCCTCACTGGAATGAAAGTCCTTCCTTGGTAAGGAGCAAATACTCACTGATCCCTCTGTCTTTTTCACCTATCCTGTGTTCTGTCCTCCATCAGAAAAAATCCCATTGCCGTCTGCTGGCACTGCTTCCACCAAGGTCCCCTTCTAAAAATGGCCCTGCAGCACATCAGCATCTGCTGTAGTTTTGGTTGCATCAGTGGGGGAACTCAGGCCCTACCACATGCAAACACTCTCCATTCTCAGGCAACACTTTCCTTTAGGTTTTAAGGTGTTCCAGCTCATCTGTCTGTGTAGAGGTCTCTAATAACACAAAACACACATCTCAGAGCTGGTGTTACATTTCCAGAAAAGAAGGAAAGAAACCCAAACCAACAAAGTTTCTAAAACAGTGCTTTTCTAGAGAAGAACTGCACTCCCTGTACGGTTTCTTGTCACTTGCCTAAAACCTGGGCATGAGGGTGTAAAGGCCACATAGTGTCTTCTGCTTCTTGTGCAGTGTTGCTGAAACACTTAGTGACCATATTTCTGTCATAGCCCAAGCCACGTTCTCCACGTGACCAAGCTGCAGCCTGGTGACATGGAGAGCCTGCCAAAACCTCCCATTTGTTACCTGGCACTTTCTGGGATGGGCACATCTTTAATGCATTGACTTGAGTATCCAGAGGAGCAGAGGGTTACCATAGGGATGGCATTTCTCCTTCTGCTGATTTGACCGCGAAAAGATTTTCTTTTGCCACATCAGAGAAGCTGGAACTTGCAGACTGCTGCGAGACAGAGCTGCAGGTGGCTCCTGTGTGCCCAAACAGGCATTTTCATCCCAAGACCTTTCTGCATGCATCTTAACGTGTCTGTGTTGAACGCGAGGTTCCAAATGTTTCTTTCCTTACCTGAGCAATAACTCCCTTTTCTATAATAATGCTTGAAAACAGTTAGAGCAAAGTCCCTCTTCCAAACTGCCTGTCAAGCTGGTGGGAATCTTCAGAGAAGCAAAACGTGCTTTTGCTGATGTAGTTGCCCCTAACTAGGTCAGCCAATCAAATCAGCTGCCAAGGCAAGCTCCGCTGGATGCTGGAAAAGCTGTGGCTGCTTTGGGGTTTGGGTTTTTTGTTGGTATAGGAAAGTCATCTCTGCCTCTCTGCCAAGGCAGAAATTGCCACTGCAGAGTTGAGCTTAAACAAGGGGCTCTGGGAGAGCATTTACAGACTTGAAACTGATGCCTGGAGTGGCTACCTAAAACCAGAGACTAGACAAGAATAAGAGAATCAAAATAGGTATTTATTTGAATGGCCTTCAAAGATACAGCCTGGGCAGTCAAAAGGCTACATCCAAGATGGACCCTGGGTCATGAGTTCTTCACAGTTTTGTAAGCTTGGTCCATTTCCATAGCAGGGTTAATTCTCCAATTATGAGCCCAGTTAATGATGTAATTAGCCCAAGTTTGCCCCTCTTCAGAGGCTTTGAGTTCACACATTTTGGGCCCTGGGACAATCGGAGTGTCCTTGGAGAGCAAACCTAGAGAGGCTTTGTTATGTCTAACTAGCACGAGAGAACAGTAGCTAACAGGCCACACAAAACTTCTGAGCTACACACTAGGCAGTACAGGAATTGAAAAATAGAAAAGTTAAAACCTAAGGCATCAAAAGAAGCAGGTGGAGTCTTGTGTTTCCTTTTTCTCCAGGCTGAACTCCTGATAGCCTTAGGAGGGACCCCACAGCTGCGGCAGCCCAACCTGTTCTCGGCTTCTATGCGTCACTTCCTGAACTGCTGCCTGCAGACAAAGGAGGAGCGGCGCTGGTCTGCCAAGGAGCTCCTGCAGGTAAAATGCAAAGGGGCTGCAGGTCAAACAGTGTCCGAGGATGGGCTCCTCCTCCACTGAAGCCCAAGGCATCAGATTTGAGCCCCCTTCCTCCTCATCTTCACTCTTGGTGCTTTCCAAATGAAAATGGTGAGGAATCCTGGGCTGGGCTGGCAGGGACCTGTCAAGGCCATCTGATCCATGTGGCCTGCAATGAGCAGGGATATCTTGAAAGAGATCAGGCTGCTCAGAGCCCCTTCCCACCTGACCTGGAATGTTTCCAGGGAAGGGACACTTACCAGCTCTCAGGACAACCTGTGCCACTGTTGCACTATGCTCCTTAGACCTACTCGGAGTAAATCCCCTTTTCATTTAAAAATATTACCCCTGCCTTTGAAGCACTGAGCTCGGAAAGTCATGGTTCATTGTTCTTGGTTGTTTTTTTCCTTTGGGCAGCATCCATTTGTAACATCAGCCAAGCCTGCATCCAGCCTGGTGCCACTGATCGAGTCACTGAAGAAGTGGAAGGAGGAGGAGAAAAGATTGCAGTGGCAATCCATCCATTCAGGACTATTTTCTCCATGACCAGCTTAGATGAGGATTGTAGAGTAGGATTGTAGAGTAGGATTGCAGAATAGGATTGTAGAGTAGGATTCTAAATAAATAAAGTTTCTGAAACCCCAACTCATCTGTAAGATTCCTTTCTTTCTCACCCTGTCGGGAAGCTCAAGATTTCTTTCTCAATTGTCCATTGTTCCTTAAAGGTGGAAAGTGACACTTACGGCTTCTTTGGTATGGTTTGTCAGTGGGGCAGGCTCTTCTTCATTCATCCTCTCCAGACCACACTGCCTTTGCAATACGGCACACTGGCCGGTTTTTGCCCAGCCATTGTGCTTGTAGTTGAGGCAGAACGGGCAATGGCATTTGCAGGCAAAAGCAGAGGAGGAGTTGTGCAGCCAAGACATCCTGTGCAGATGTAGGTGTTGAGCTGTGACTCGAGAGCATTGGGGTTCCTGCCACTTGGATTTGTATCCCTAAGTGCAATCTCTTTGGCTCGGGGAGAGTCTTGCTCAGCTGAGAAAGCAGAAAGCTCAGCGAGGGTGCTCTGAAAGGTCTCGTCTGAGGCAGAGCTGTCAGCGAGCGTGAGGTGAGAGCGGCCCGGCCTTGCCCAGGCCGGAGCCCCAGCAGAGCCCACGCAGAGCCCAGAGCAGCCTGAGGCTGGGCAGAGGCAGGCTGGCAGGAGGCCCTTGGAGCTGCAAGAGGCAGCAGCCTGGCACTGGGTGCCTCTTCCTGGGAGCGGGCACATCGTCCCATCTCAGAGCCAAAGCGGCAGCTGGCTGCTCCCGAGGGAAGCGTAGCCGTGCTGGGCACAGCGCAGACTGGTGCCATTGGCCGTCTGGAGGCGGCCCAGGAGGAGAGAAAGGCAAAAGACAGCCGAGGGCTGGTGCCCCGGCTGAGGATTGCTACTCTTCTGCCGGCTGCCCTGGAAGTCCTGGGAAAGGTTAGCAGTGTGTGCAGCAGCCTGGGCACAGCGGGAGGGAGCCGGGCTGCTCCGCAGGCTCGAGCACGGGGCAGCGTCCTTCAGGCACGGCACTTCTGAGCAGAGGGGTGAGAAGGTGACAAAGACAAGATGCACACCATTTTGATCCAGGGGATGTCCTGAAGGTGCACTGCCTACCTGCCACTCCCTCTGACCACCATGCTCCATCGCCTTGTCCTGCTCAGCAGCTTTTTGGGAATCCAGGGGTCGCTATGTTTCATTTGCTGCTGCATCTAATAAAATAAATTTGCTTTGCAACCCCAGTTGTGTCTTATGTTTTTTTGTGCATGGGTCTTCTCCTGAACCTGCTGCAAAAACCAGTAGAGACCATCAAGACACCCCTACTCTCATGTGAATAAATTCTGAGAAGTGATCTAAATATGTCAAAGGATTTGGGGGAAAGTTTAGCCTGTAAGTTTCAGCAAAGTAATGAGTATGTCTGTCCCGTTCCACTGAGGGAAACTGTGAGGAGTTCTTTTAGAATTAGATGGTCAAGAATAAAATTAAGCCAAATGAGGCAAACCTTGTAACTGAGACCTGTTTATTAGTAATAAAAAGAACAACACAAAAAAGGAATCACCCAAACGAAAGGAGACTGGAAAAGACAGAAAAGAAGGAAGGAAAATGGAAAAGGAATGGGCGGGGAAGAGAGAGAGAGAGGGGAGACAGAGAGCAAAAGAGGGCGTTACCACCAGCAGATCAGGGAGTGCCGTCGACGTCCACACGACTGGGGGGTTGATGGGCTGCCTGCTAACGAGCCTGCGCAGCTCTCGGAGAGGCACAGCTTCACAGGCGCCGCTCCCGTGGTGATGGGAGTAGACTCACACGCAGTGAGTGCGAAATCAAACAGGAGGTCCAGGACCCTGCACAGGTTCGCGGCAAAGATTGCAGTGATGGCTGGATCGGAGCAGCAGGGTTGAACGTGGGTAGCTCAGGCAGGGACGTGGGGGCGAAGCAGCAAGGCGGCGGTCAGGGACACAGGGAGGCAGGACAGGCGCGAAGGCAAATGAGCCAATGAGGGCATGTTATAAATGACTTATTGAGAGGTGGCTTTTGCCGTATGTTGTATGAATTATGGGTTATATTATGAGTTATATTATGAGTTGTGATGCTGAATATTATGATATTTTCCCAGGGAAAATATCAAGGTGATAGGATATGTTGAAATGTTTTGTGTTGCTGGGGTGGTCTTGTTGTGGAGGTTGGTTTTGCAGGGCTGTATATCTGTATGTTGTAATAGCAGTTCTGGGGTTTGCAAAGGGCTGCGCTGTTGCCAGCCAGACTTTGAAGGCACCACCATAAAAGGACTAGGACTCCAACCAGTGAGGACCCTGAAGGCCACAGCAACAGAAAAGCGCAGGCTCCCAAATGACTGACCAGGGGGCGAGACTATGCAAAGCCATGAATAAATATGCATCAGGCTGATACAGCCAGAAGGGTATTGTCAGAAACAGGTGGACAATATTGCCAATTTTAATTGGTTTTATGAACAGTGACTGAGAATGGGAACCGAGAGTAGCTCAGGAACCCAAAACAACAAGGCAGATGAAGCAGCACGCGCGACGCTGGCTGCTCCCCCGACAAGCATGTCAGCAAAGGAGGACCCGGTGCCAGGCACCGGAACAGTTTATACAGTCTTTTGACCTGCTCAACATTGGTCAGTTGCGTTTGATCCGCGCTGTCCTTGGCTCGTTTAGGGCTGCATTCCTGGCCAATCATTTTCCTGACAAGCAATTTCTGCTCTTATAGTCCAATCCATATCCTCTCTGGTGGGGTTAGCGATGATGTAATGTCCGTCTCGGAACTTTCCAGATACTCCAGCCCACTGACCGGTCCCATGCGCCATCCAATGCTGACCCTACTAATTAATTACCTCCTTAACCTTTTTAATTAGCAGAGATCAAACCACTTATAATAGGTTTAAAAGGCAGGACCACCATTTTGTGGGTGAGCCTCTGGCACCCAGCCACACTTCCAGCACTGTCCCCTTTAGCTTTGCCATTTTTATTGAGTTCTCAATAAATTTTAATAACTCATTTCCATATCGGATTTGGGTCGTTTATAACAATTTGGGGACTTGTCTGGGATACACATACCAGTTCTGCAGGTCCCAGGGCTGCACTCATTGGGAAGGCCAGCCCCGCTGATTTCGGTGGTCCACCTGGCACCTCCAGTAGATCCTTAGACCCAAGCTGGATTACCAGGAACGAGGAGAACTAGCAAAGCAAAAGTAAAAATTCCCCTGTTTATTTGGTTTTTTGCGGCAGTTATTTATAATTTCTTTGCATGAAGACCCTGCCCACACAGGCGGAGGGGACTTGGCCAGGGGTGGAGTTGGGTGGGAGAACCCTGAAGAGCTCCGGGGGGATCGAGGATGAAACTGCCTGCAGAGTGACAGACTGGATAACAGCGTGGTGAGGCAGAGAGAGAAAGGTAGCAGGGAGCTGCTGGAGTGGGACGTGAAGAGACTGGCAAGTGGCAGAGACGCAAAGTGAGAGGGGTAGCAGAGGAACTGCTAAGTGGCAGAGATGTGAGGTGAAAGAAAAGCGGCGGGAGACATGAGAAATAGGATAGCTGGTGACGCAGAAAGAGACGGTAGCAGGATTCTGCTGGGGCAAGATGCAACCATGAAAGAGGCAAGGCGAGACGCAGAGGGACGGACAGGGTGGCGGTGAGGATGCGAAGAGAGGGTAGCAGAAAACTTCTAGATGGTGGGAAGCAAAAGAAAGGTAGCAGAAAGCCCCAAGAAGGCCCTGAAGGGGGGCTTAGCCGTTGGGAGGGAAGGCAATTGTAGTGGAGAAGGATCCTGAAAACGAGGAGGTGGAAACCAGAAGTGTATAGCAAAGGGGGAAGGATTTGGTTGTTGCGTACGGGGGCAGAGAAGGAAGAGGGAATGGAGGATAACTCCAAGATTGTAACGTGGGACAGAGGAAGAGCAGAGAAAAGCCTAAGAAGGAAAGTAAAAAGGTACCTATGGATATACCCCTAGAAGCCCTGGAAACAGCAATTACCCCAGGTGCACCGGTGTGGGAGACAGAGGAGTAGAAACTCCTGCAGTTAGAGGAGGCTTTGATTTGCAACCCTGGAAGAGACTAGGTCTGGCTTAATTGACAGAGATTTACAGATCTTAGGCAAAAGCATTACAAGCCTGTGTTCCTATAGTTATAAGTAAAAATGTACACTGGGTGTTCTGGTGGAGGGTTTTAAATATAATAGTGTGATTTCATATAGTTTGAGTTTAGAATGTAGATGGTATAATAGAGACATCTGTGTGTATGTGACATGAGAAGTTATTGGTCAAGACAGAGCTGCATTGCAGGGAGAAGTGCCACAGGTGATAGGTCATAAATCCAAAGCAAAGTGTCGTTTTAAGTGCCTATTGGATTAGAATGTTAGAAATTACGACGTAACTCTAAATCTTGTGACTATTCGCCATTATTCGGAGGTACTGTAAAATCTCACGCCTCGACTGATGCATTTTGTTACTTTAAACAATAGATCCAATTAGTCACATGGTCCCATCCCTGAAAGTTATTTCCTCCGACGAGTGAAACGTGAGAAATTCTACACACCGGTACCTCTGGGAACCCCAGGAGCCCCAATTACCCCAGATGTACCCATACCTTTGAAAGCTCCTGCGCCCCTGATTACCCCAGGTGCCCTGGTACCTCTAGAAACTCCAGCACCCCCGATTGACCCGGGTGCACTGGTACCTCTAGAAACACCAGTGCCTCCGGAGAGGAGGATACCCTCAGATGGACCTAGCCAGAATACTAGGAGTAAAGCAATATCCAGGGGCAAGGAGAATTCTAGAGATGGGAGTCACAGGCTCCAAGTGTGTCCCCTCAGAGAAGTACTGATGGAAGGAATGCAAGGAGGGGTAGGGTTTGTAAACATCTGTCGCAACTCCTCTGAAGTGAGAGCCTTCAAAAAGGAGTTGAAAGGATTACTGGATGTGCCTCTTGCTTTGTCTGAACAGGTGGATCACTTTTAAGGACCAAGCACTTATTCTTGGGACGAGATGCAGTCCATCCTAGGCATGTTGTTCACTCAAGAGGAAAAGCAAGTTATAAGGATGACAGGTATGAGAATTTGGGATAAGGAACACTGGAACGGACAACAAAATGGGGGGGAGAAAATGCCCATTCCCCCTGGGATCACAACACCAAAGAGGGAAGGCCAAACATGGAGGACTATAGGGCTTTGATAATTAGAGGAATAAAGGAGGCTGCTCCATGAAACCAGAACGTTAATAAAGCTGTTGATGAACAGCAAGGGAAAGAGGAAACCCCCACAGAATGGTTAGAAAGACTCAGGAGAAACATGAGGCAATATTCTGGCATAGACGCAGAGACAGAGGCTAGCCAGGTATTATTAAAAATCAACTTTGTCATGCATGCCTGGCCAGATATCCGGAGAAGGATGCATAAGCTTGAGGATTGGCAGGAACAAGAATTAAATAAACTATTGAGGAAGGCCCAGAAAGTCTATGTTGGAAGGGAGGAGGAAAAAATCAAGACAAAAGCTAAAGTTATGGTGGCAACTGAGAGAGAAGGGAATTGACCTACGAGAAGTGGAACTCTGACAGGATAGGGGGTGGCAACAACAGATGCTCGCTGGAAGAGATGGTCTGAAGATCCCTCATCTGCCTCACGATCATCGCCAAGGACAGAGACTGAACACAGGAGTCCTGGCCTGGCTGAGGTGGGGTGTCTGCCAAGTGTTGCCTGTGGGTGTGCCCACTGGGAACTGGTACGCATTCCTGAGGAAAATTAGTGCAGGTCACAATGGACTGCGCCGTTCTTGCTGCCCAGGCGGGAAGGACCGCGCTGAAGCGAAAAGGAATGACCTGTCCTGTACACCTGTCCTGTACGCCTGTCCTGTACCTGTTTCCCAAAGCAACGGGCCCCATAACAACGGCTGCAGATTTCCCCACCTCTTGGCCAGTTGCCCCTCGCTTCTGAAAAGGACTATAAAGGGACTTTCTGAAATGACTGAGCCCCAGATCTCCCCACAGAAAGAAGACGAATCTATTGGTGGAAGACCACTTTATCTCATCCATTGGTAGCTATTGGCCCCCCTTTTTCTTCCTCTCTACTTTTTTTTTCTTTATCTCTCTTTCTCTCTCTTGTTTTTCTTTATCTCTCTCCTCTATTGCATTACTGTGTTGTGGGCACTTAATAAAGGTGCACTGTTTTGATTAAAACTGAAATCCCTTGTGTCCTTTTACACTCTGAGATCGATAAATGAACCATCACGAGCCCCGCTTGCATTAGCGGATCGTGACACTCGGGAATGGTAACAAGCTGGATGAAGTGAGAACAACCACTAAAACCAAGGTCCCATATGTTTTTATTGTAAAGGGAAGGGACATCTAAGGAGGAATTGTTCTCAAAGGAGTAAAGATCTGGAGGTTTTTGAAGAAGTACAAAAAGGGAAAACAAAAAGATCAGGAGTGTCAGGGACTCTATCTCTTGGGAACAAAATAGCATCGTGAGCCCCTGAGAAGCTTAAAATTAGGTCCTCAGGGAGAAGAATTTGAGTTTTTGGTGGACACAGGAACTGAGAGAACATGTGTCTGTAAGATCCCAAAAGGATGTGAGAAGAGCCAGGAATCTTTACAAGTAGTGGGGGTGAAAGGGGAAGGATTTCAAGCGTCTATTGTTAAACAAGTAATCTTTAAGGGAAATCACAAAACAGGAAAGGGGGACATATTACTAGTACCAGGGGCAGGATGTAATCTTCTTGGGAGGGATTTGCAAATACAATTAGGAACTGGGGTACTGCCCAAAGAAGGGGAAATAGTAGTTAAATTGTTCAAACTAAAAGAGGATGGTGAAAAACAGACAAATCCAATTGTATGGGCAGGACCAGAGAATCAGAGTGAATTTGACATGATGTCCATTACGATTAAAATAACTGATAAAAGCCGCCCAATCCAAGTTCCTATTCCTCGGAATAGTACCCTATTTCCTCGGAAGGGTGTAAGGGATTACAACCCATTATTAATTCTCTGGTCAAAACCAGAACCCTCGAGCCATGTATGTTCCCACATAATAACACTCCCATTCTACCTGTTAAGAAATCAGATGGTACCTATAGATTGGTACAAGATTTAAGGGAAGTAAATAAGAGAACTCTTGACCGCTATCCTGTAGTCCCTAATCCATACACCCTTTTAGGTAAGATACCACCCTCGCATCAATGGTTCAGTGTAATAGATCTCAAAGACACCTTTTGGGCTTGTGCCTTAGTTGAGGAAAGTCGAGACATCTTTGCTTTCGAGTGGGAGGATCCTAATAGAGGAAGAAAACAACAGCTTAGGTGGACAAGACTACCCCAAGGGTGTAAAGAATCCCTGAATTTGTTTGGGCAGGCCTTGGAGGACACCCTACGATCCTTTGTCCTAAATCCCAACATTAAACTCATACAATATGTAGATGATTTGTTACTCTTCGGGACAGAAGAAAGAGAAGTTAAGAAGGCCACAATAGACCTCCTAAATTTTCTAGGAGCTCAGGGATTGAGAGTGTCAAAGAAAAAACTCCAATTTGTGGAAGAGGAACTCCAATATTTAGGTCACATAATTAGCAGAAGCAGCTGACGGTTACATCCAGAAAGAATTACAGGGATAGTTATTAAACCAAAACCAAAGAAAGAACTAAGGCAGATTTTTGGACTGTTAGGATATTGCTGGCTATGGATTGAAGGATACACCCAGGCTGTTAAATGGTTCTATGAGAAATTAACTGAAGAGGAAGTAATCTGGACTAAGGAGGATGAAGGCAGGTTTGAGAAATTAAAACAAAAATTGATAACTGCCCCAGCCCTCAGTCTCCCTGCTCTAAAAAAAGCCTTTTCTCTATTTGTGAACATAGACAATGGGGTGGCCCATGGGGTCCTAACTCAAGACTGGGGAGGATCTAAAAACCCGTTGCGTACCTATCCAAGCTGTTAGATCCCGTTCGTAGGGCGTGGCCCACATGCATTCAAGCTGTAGCCACCACTTCACTGTTAGTGGAGGAGAGCAGGAAATTAACCTTTGGGGGAAAGTTAAACGTACACACTCCTCATTCCGTGAGGACCATTTTAAATCAAAAGGCTGAAAAATGGCTCACAGCCTCTTGGATACTCAAGTACGAGGCCATCCTAACAGGCTGGAACGATCTGGAATGGATCACAAACAAATATTTGAACCCAGCTCAATTCTTATATGGGGAGCTGGTTGGAGCTTATGTCTGCCTAGACATAATTGATTATCAAACCAAAGTGAGGGAGGACTTAACTGACTAACCACTCCAAGGAGGGAAGATTCTGTATATAGATGGCTTCTCAAGATGCATATAAGGGTGTTGGAGTGAAAGCTCCTCTGGACTCAGGCCCAGAGGGAAGCCAAAGAACAGGGGTTGAATTAAAACCTTTGGACAAGCTGAGATACATGAAGCCACACCAAAGTGAAATAGAAATATAGATCTTTTTAACTTTTAGTAGAAATATATGCTAAGTGCCTTAAACATTAAAAAGCTGTAGCACAGACCTTAAACACAGTTCTTGCTGCAGCAGTGTTACCTATTCACAGAATTCTTTACTTTAGACAAAATATAGGTAGAATCATACTGTTCATGTTTTTTAGATAGAGTGTTCACATAAACAACAAGAACTGATAGAAACTATAGACGCAAATCTGTGTAATACCTATGTAACACCTGTGGAAGACTTAGGATTGCTAGAATTAGACCAGGATAGGTTAAGAAAAGGAAAAGTAGAATCGTGTGTTAATCATATTGGTCAGTTAACAAATATAATCCACAATTCTGTAAGAAAAAATATAGAGCATATAGAGCACATAGAGCATATAGAAGAAGAAGAAGTTGTTTTCTGCCTACTGTTTGCTGTTGCTGCTTGGCTTTATCATGAAGCCCCTTTGAACTCTGCCTTCAAGAAAGCTATGAGACTATGAAATAAAGAACTTAGCAGAACAGCAGCCTCCTCTGCTCTCTTACCCTGGTCCAAGAAGGAAGGGTACCCCGTCAAAAGCTCAACACAAGGGCGACAGAAATCAGGGGATGCCATCATAAATGGACAAAAGATGACAGTAGCTGAAAAAGGAGAATTGCCCCCAAATTGGTCAGCCCAGGCTTGTGAATTATGTCCTTTAGTCCGGGCTTTAAAGTTAATAGGCCGTGGAAGAGGAACAATCTACACTGACTCAAAATATGCCTCCAGCATGGTGCATCCCTTTGGAAAGACATGGGAAGAGAGAGGGTTACTAAACTCAGAAGGGAAGGGACTGATTCATGAAGGACTGATTTTGGAGGTCTTAGAAGCCCTGAGATCAGCAGAGGATATAGCTGTTGTTCATATTAAAGGTCACCAAAGGGGAATGGCTCCAGAGATTAGAGGAAATACTCTTGCTGACAGAGAAGAAAAGGATGCTGCAGAGAATGGGAAGGAGAAAGTAATGATAGTCCTAACTTCCAAAGATAAAGAGTCAGAAGCTCCAAGGTTTAGTAAGCAAGAAGAGGAGAGGTTGAAGGAAATAGGAGCAGAAATAGATGATGCAGGTAATTGGAAACTCCCAGATGAAAGGCAGCTGTTAAACAGACCCCTCACCAAAGAAATATTAGAAAGAACACATCAAAAGACCCATTGGGGCAGGCAGGCCCTTTGTGATGAAGTTTTGAAAAGTTATGGGTGTATAGGTGTTTTTGGAATTGCAAAACAAGTAACCAAAAGATGTGTGATTTGTCAGAAGATGAACAAAAAGGTAATGAGAAGAACAACTTTAGGTGCCTAGGACCTGGCCCTAAGACCCTTTCAAAATATACAAGTGGATTTTACTGAACTTCCCCAAATCCAGCGCTGGAGATATTTACTGGTAGTGGTGGACCATTTAACCGATTGGGTAGAGGCTATACCTGCTGTGAGAGCAACAGCCAACACCATCTCTAAAATGTTGTTGGAACAAATTATTCCCCGATATGGGATGGTTAACCGAATTGATTCAGACGGTGGAACACGCTTTGTCTCTAAAGTGTTACAACAATTAGTCCAAGCACTGGGGATAAAATGGGAGCTACATACACCGTGGCACCCGCAAAGTTCCGGACAGGTCAAGAGGATGAATCAAACTCTTAAAAGGGCATTGACCAAATTGATGATTGAGACTCAGATGTCTTGGATAAAATGCTTACCCCTTGCGTTACTAAGGGTTAGAACGCAACCACGATCTGACCCAGGGGTATCTCCCTACAAAATGATCTTTGGGTTACCTTTTTTAGCCGCAGCTCACAGAGCCGCAACTGGTGAGGAAGGGGAGGCAAACATCACAAAATATATTAAAACCATAGCCTGAAATTTGGAACATTGAAGAAAACGAGGGATGATTCCCCAAACTGCCCTTCTAGATTTAAAATACATCACCTCGAGCCTGGGGACTGGGTGTTAATTAAATCTTGGAATGAACCACCATTAATACCACAATGGGAAGGCCCCTTTTAGGTGCTGGTAACAACCGAGACAGCCGTCAGGACTGCTGAGCGAGGCTGGACCCATGTCAACAGAGTTAAAGGACCTGTCAACGAACCCTGCCAGTGGACTGTAACATCAGCAGCAGGACAGTTGAGGATGCCCCTAAAGCGGGTGGCAAGTAGACCGGTGGTTTGGGATACCTGAGGGACAAAAACTGTATAAACTCTGACATCGTCCCAGGGATGGTTTAATCCGTCCACAAACGGCGGGGGAAGGTTTGGGGTATAGCAATCACTGTCTTTGTATGTGTGTAAGATATAAAAAGAGGAAAGCCCCACCTGGTCCTTTTAAAATCTGTGGGGTTCTTGCTAGCTACGTACCCTGTTTGAAGTATCTGAACCCCAGAACTGTGATTGTAGTTTTATGTTGTGGATTCAAACTATTGCTGCCAGAGAATCAAGAATTAACCAAAATCGAATAGGAAGAGACCATCAAAGAGAATCAAACCCCGTATTTCCAAATGCCAGCAGGAACTCCGTATGATGTGGATGTGAGCCTACAAGGCCAGAGGGCAAGACCAGGTGGATATCTGTACTCTCCACGTAAGGAGCCAGCTATGGGCGGCAACCCCATAGGCTGTGGCTGTGGGATTAGGAGTCCTACTGGACCTCTGGTGCTTATTCCACTTCTTATTTGGAGATGCAAGCAGAAGGAACCCTCCCTGCTGGAAGGGTTATCAAAATCTATTTTATGGAAGTACCTGGGATTCTTATCTGGTAACCCATACTCACATGAAAAGGTGCTTGTTATTCATCTTAAACAGTGACTGCTGCGATAACTTATTTAGGCAAGCTTGGTGGAAAAAAACGATTAAGACCAAAGGTATGAACTAATGACACAGATAAAGAATCTAACATACAGCTCAAGCCAAATAATGGTTTCAAAGAATAAGAGGGGGGATTGCTATAAATGACTTCTTGAGAGTTGGTTTTCGCCGTATGTTGTATGAATTATGGGTCATCTTATGAGTTATATTATGAGTTGTGATGCTGAATATTATGATATTTTCCCAGGGAAAATATCAAGGTGATAGGATATGTTGAAATGTTTAGTGTTGCTGGGGTGGTCTTGTTGTGGAGGTTGGTTTTGCAGGGCTGTATATCTGTATGTTGTAATAGCAGTTCTGGGGTTTGCAAAGGGCTGCGCTGTTGCCAGCCAGACTTCGAAGGCACCACCATAAAAGGACTAGGACTCCAACCAGTGAGGACCCTGAAGGCCACAGCAACAGAAAAGCGCAGGCTCCCAAATGACTGACCAGGGGGCGAGACTATGCAAAGCCGTGAATAAATATGCATCAGGCTGATGCAATCACAAGGGTATAAAAGGCAGGACTACCATGTTGTGGGTGAGCCTCTGGCACCCAGCCACGCTCCCAGTGCTGTCCCCTTTTGCTCTGCCATTTTTATTGAGTTCTCAATAAATTTTAATAACTCATTTCCATATTGGATCTGGGTTCTTTGTAACAGGGCAGCAGAGCCAAAAGGCAGGCTGGGGCAGGTCCAGGGAGGGAGCGAGTGAGCCAGCGAACAAATAGCAGCGAGCAGCAGCGAGCCCTAAAGCTCATGATAGAGCCTATAGAAGTTAGAGTTATATAAAGTTAGAGTTTATATCCCCTGTCCCCTTCCAAAGTCTGCTCACTGACAGGGGAGCATTGTCCACTCCAAGTTTTCTCTGCCATCCATTGGTGGAGACCTTTCACCATCTGACTTGAGAAGCCTCTCTGGCGTGTACAGTGTCACCTACTGACTGCCTGTCCCATGTGAGGTGTTGACAGGCAGAGTCTCCCCAGAGACAAGGCTTCCCCCATCTCCTGGCTGCCTCCTGCAAGCGGCACACGTGCACTTCCTCCCTCAGCATGCCTCTGACAGCCAGGGTTGAGACAAAACAGAATTAGCTGAATCAAAGCTAAATCACAATATCTTAGTTCCATGGATACAAACTAGCAGGTGAAATTGCTGGGTGTGCATGTGTTAGAGAAGTGATTCCCCATGCACCCAGTGCCAAAATCAAGTAATGCTTCCTTTCTAATGCTGAGCTGGCAGCGGGGATGGAGCCCTGCTTGGTAACCTCTCATTTTGGCCATTTTTACTGAACAGTAAAGAAAAATCAAAATGAAACCATTTCCATTAAGTTGTTTTCTGACACTTTACCGTGCTGTAAATCTAGTCCCTCCGGATGGGAGAGAATTTACCGAAAGTCCTTGCAAGGAGTTTGAGAGATAAACCGAGATGTCTCCTTTAGTTTCAGTGCTTCCAGATAGTTGTTTATTAAGTCTTATCAGAGGAACAGAGCCACTAGGGTGACCCAGGTACAGCACAGAAAGAAGAAAAGTAGGAGTGAGTCCAATCATCAAGATTTACACAGCTTTTTAAAGATATTTTAACCAATAGTTACTAAAAAGGTACATGATTTTCACTTTCCTACCAATGATTCAGAAACACAACTAGGAACTGCAGAATTTTCTATCCAATCAATCCAAACTACTTTTACTGCAGAACATGGAGTAGTAGAAGAAGGAGAAGAAGGTTTAGAGAACAACAACAATCCTCCATTTTGATATTTTTTACTCTTTTCTATGTACTACAAAGAGAAGCCCAAAACCTCTAAATTTTTCACCCTGTGACAATCTTACATAGAAGTCTATCAGCTAATTCATACCACTGTATTTTCTAGCTGTTGTCTGACTGTTGGTAATTTTTTCCAAGGTTTGAAGCTAAAGCACTGTTCTTCAGGGGGGTAAGAACCCTTCAAAACAGGCAGAGAAATCCTCTCAGCAACCTGGGTTCGTACAGTTTTCCTCTAGCTGACCTGTTCTGGGGGCCAAAGCTCTGTGCCCCAGGTGGCCTGGGTGTGTGCAGAGAAATGCAGCCCCCACAAAGCCCTTGGTTTTCCCACAAGTCATCATCACTCCTTCCCAGGTGCGCCCAGCTCTGGCAGGAGAGAGAGAGCCCACGGCGCAGTGGGCACCGTGCCCTCCCAGCCGGGGCTCTCTGGCACAGAGCAGCAGCAGCGCCAGCACCTTTCAACCCGCTCCTGGCCTTGGCTTCAGCCGGGAGCCAGAAGCCTCTGGAAATCAGCACTGCCAGTTGCATTCCCAGCTTGGAGCAGCTCCTGCGGGTGGGCAAATCCTGCCCGTTCGACTGCTTCCAAAGAGGACGAAAGGCAGAGGCAGAGATGTACCTACAGAGGGGACCAGGGCGTGTCCAATAAAAGTGCAAATGTGTGGGGAGATTTGTTAGGAACTATTACAGCTGTCATGCAATTAGTGCCTTCTCTCCTGGATCTGTGCAATGCTTTGGGCCATTTTCTTGGTCTAGTTTCCTTTGCTTTGGTCCCATCTCAGTGTTCACTTGGGGTACAGACTGCAGGTGCTTGGGGCAATCTTTGAGTTACTCTTGGAGCCCTTGAACAACAGGGTTTGGCCCATGAGGGGAGTTTGTGCTGCTTTGTGACAGAGGAGAACTTCCCAGGCTATTGTGTGTTTGCTGCAGGGAAGCTTGGGTTGCTTAGCATCAATTCCCAGACCAACGCAGAGCAGCTGCTTTGTGATGTCAGGGCATGGTTGCCACGTTGTGGTGCTGTCATCAGAAGGTTGCCTTGGTGCATGGAAGGCCTCAGTGTCAGAGCAGCTCTTGGGCTTGCTCAGAGCAGGAGCATCCTCCTGGTTGAGGCCTTGTCAGGGGGCAGCTGCACTCTGACAGGAGCCTTGTTTTTTCTTGTGTTAGAGCACAGTCTGCAAACTTGCACAGCAGTGCTAAAATCATGGAGGCACTTGCTGCTGCAGTTTGCACTGTGTATGGCATTGGTTATTCCGGCTATTACCTGACTAACCTGACACGTGAGTAGAGGTTTTCCCTGGGTGTAACCCAACCTGGCTTGTGTAGGGCTTCCTGCTCTTTCTTAGTAACTGAGTTGATTTTGAAACAAAAAGACCATTAGGATGCCACTGCTTTGGTAAAGCTCCTGTCAACACATTCAGCTCAAAAGAGGGTGTCTGTAGCCAGGGAGGTGCGGGCAGCATTTGCAAGGGAACGTGCAGGGGTTCCCTTCCCTCCACGGGAGAGTCTCCGAGTCTGTCATTTCCTCAGGGGGCTGGGTGAAGCAGGACAACTTTGAAAAGGCAGCCTGGGAGGTGTTCTCAGAAGGCCTTCAAAGAACTCTGCAGTTGTGCCTGGAATTCAGGGAAAGCTTCTTTGTTTCTAAATTTTGTCATTAAAAGATTTGACTGTCTAACTCGACCCTTTAATGAGTGCTAAAATAGTGATTCTTTTTGCAATGAAGTGCAAACTCCCAAACAGTGAGTGTCTGCTCTTGAACCCCAGAGCTGCTCCTGGGCTGTTTCCCAGTAGAACTATGACATCTCAGGGGGGTTTGGGGGAAGGTTTCCTGGGCAACAGGTTTTCAGTAACTTAATGAGAATTAGTGCATGCAACTTATTTTTTAAAAATAAGAACCTGAAGGAGAGGATAAAAAAGGCAGCTTTAGCTGTTGGTCAGAAGAGAAATATTGGGTGTTAAAGAACAATTTGCATTTTCGTGATCAAGTTTGTATTCATTTACTGGCAAAAGAGGCCAAAGCCTAGGCACAACCAAGAATATTGTCCTGCTCTCTTGCTGGATGTGTGGAAGAACTGTGTCTGCTGGAGGGCTGTTGTGAAAAGAAAACACTCTCTGTTTGGGTGGACTTGTTCTGCGGGATTCACCAGCACAGGCAGTTTTTTCACAGCATCTGGTTCATTTTCCCTTCCCACTGCAGGTCACTTGATCCATGTATTCGTCGGTGCTGATCCTGAGGTGAGTGAAAGGAACCTTTGATGTTCCTGGTGTTTAAGAACTGTGGAGCAAGCTGTGAGCTTGGCCTGTGGCAGTAGAGTAAGGAGGCTGAGCTGGGTGGGCAGAAAGAAAATCCATGCTCATGTCTGCAGCAACAATAGCAAAGGCATCGCTGTGTAATAGCTGCTTTTGCATTTCAGAGCTGTCGCAGAACTAAAAGCCCAGCTTTGCAGAGAGAACGTTGCTTGCTGAGAGTAGCCAGGCTGCAATATCTAATTCAGAGCAATATGCAGTACTGTTGAATTAGCCCATTTTACTTTAGTGTGAGGCACTTGGAATCCCATTGCTATGCAAGGTTATGATTTCTCCTTAGTAGAGC
Source organism: Aphelocoma coerulescens (assembly GCF_041296385.1). Taxonomy (NCBI): domain Eukaryota; kingdom Metazoa; phylum Chordata; class Aves; order Passeriformes; family Corvidae; genus Aphelocoma; species Aphelocoma coerulescens. The sequence continues at coordinate 462,706 of NW_027184076.1, forward strand.
TGGTTGTAGAGCTGGTTGTAGAGCTGAATAGAGATAAGGTTAGAAATGACAGGTAACTGCCTGTCCCTCACACTCCTGCCTGTTCACAGAGCCCAGAACCAACCTCAGGCTCTCCTCTGGCTCCCTCTGCTCCTGGAGAAGAGGCCAAATGGGTGAAAAATGTCCGGAAATCTCCAGCTGCCATCAGACGTGAACCTGAACGTCCTGAGCCGGTAAGTGCCAGTTGTGGTTGGGGCTGTCTTTAGAGGAAATCAGAGCTGCAAGTTTCTGAGCGGCCAGCACTTGCTGGTGGTGGCCGAGGATGCTGAGTGCTGGAGTCCTGGCAGGACCTAGCGATTCCCCCCAGCCAGTGAGAGCTGGAACACGGCCTTTGAGCTGTCATGTTCAGGCCCCAGCTTGCTGGGATTCCAAGAGGGGCAAACACGAATCATGAAGGCTCCCCTGTCGCCAGAGAAGGGAGTGCTCCAAAGACACCGCTCTCAGCCTTGCCAGACACGTGGGGGACACGGTGGCCTGGAGAGCCGTGTCCCACTGCACAGGCTGGCCAAGTAGCTGCTGGCACAAAAGCTGTTGATGTGAGCACACAAGGGCTTTGGGGTGGTTTGTCCACATGAGCTTCTTGGGTGGGCCGAGCTGGGAGTATTTCAGAGACACACTGGGGACGGGGAGGTGCTGCTTGAAGTCAGGGACTTTGGTGCCTTGGTTGCCAGGTTGTTCTTTGGCCTCTTCAGGCAGAGCAGTGAGGAGCAGAGCTGACAGGGGCTCTGAGTGCGCCTGTGTTTTTGCTTTTGATAAGCTGCAAAGAGATGGTTGTATGATAGAAACAAATTTGCTTCTCTTTTGTCTAGCAGGACAGGTGTAAAATCCTACCACATCCAGAGAGCGAGGCGTGGAAATGACTTGAAGGAGCAAGTCAAGTAAAGTAAATTCGGCGCTGGAAGAGTGAAGTTCTGTCACTCTAAATCAGCGTGATGCCTGGAGGGTTTTATACCAGGTTTGCACCTAAGCTGATGCTAAAGAAGTACATAAGGTCCAACATAGACCTAAGGTTTGCACAGCAGAGTTTAGGCTGACAGCTAAGGGAGCATACATTCAATGGTCTTTCCAACCCAAAAGGCTAATGAGAAATGTTGGTATTTCTGCTCTCCTTCATTGTTTACACTATAGAAACATATTTTCTGAGATTTTGCAATTGCAGCTACAAATCATGGCCAGGTTAAGTTATGTAAGTGGTTGTTGTGCCTTTAGAATTGTGCAGGTCAATATCAGTGTAGCTGCTTCTGGTCATACAAAAAGCTCTTTCAAGATACGTCTTAAAGAGAAATGGGTTTTCCCTTTGCATTCTTAAGTGCAAAGCCTTCTCCAGGAAGTACAGCAAACAGGTTATCTAGATTGCCTTTTCACAGTGACAGAACACTCCCCCTTTAATCTGCCTGGATTGCACAATTCTCATCTGTATTAAGGAATTTCATTTAGTCTCTGCTGTAAGTAAGTGATTTCTGTGCAAGAGGGTTGATCAAGGATAAACCCAAATTAACAAGAGTGGTATTTGTTAGGGCTCATCATACACTTTGAACAAGCCATACCATCAAGCCCAAAGCTAATATGGCTCCTTGTTAAATATTTCTGATGGATTGCACATCCTTGTGTGAAGAGGGAATTGGGATTTAAAGCCAGTATTTATGCATATATAAGCATTGTGCATGAACATTGCATGTTCAGAATGAAAACCAAATATCACCTGTACAGGGTAAACACTGCAATAACACAAACACGCTTCTCCCATCAGGTTCACAGGCAGCTTAACCAATTCTGTGCTTGCACATAGCCTGTTCTGGTATCTGGTGTCACTCTGAACCGGGGAAAGTCACACATAGATACTGTAGGACCATGAAAATCTCTCCAAATACAAACCAGTCTCCAGGTGACACAAGTGCCTACAGCAACCTCCAATAACGTAGCAGGGAACCCAGATTTGTTGTGTTCTCTTTGTCATTATGGGTTTATAATTCACAGACTCCGAGAAGGGCTTGAGTTGGAAGGGACCTTAAAGACACTCTAGATCCAGCCCCTCTGCCATGGGCAGGGACACATTCCACTAGCCCAGGTGGCTCAGACCACATCCAAGCTTTGGCAAATACCCAAGGACACCTTTTCTGTTTTTCAAGGTCAGATTTCCATGCTCCTATTCACAGATGGCTCCAGTCTCATGCAGAGGATTGCTGGGTTGGTCACTCTCATCTCCACAACCCAGCAATGGTCCTATTTTGGATGGCTCTCACTGCTCCCAAGGCCCCAGGGACCAGCTACTGCCTTTGTTCCTTCCGCTTTCCTTTCCAGGATCAGTGATTTACCGCTACTTCCTCCACGTCTGAGACAACTGGAAGAGATAAGGCACTGCGGATGCAGCTTCTGACAGAGAGCTGATAACACTCAGCTGAGTATTTTATTCTCCTGCCACTACGCTGTCAGGCTGCCTACACAGAGTTCCTCCTGCTTGGAAAGGGGCTGGTGTGAGCAGCAGGAATTGATGCTGGCTGGAACACTTCAAAGAACTGGACAAAAGCAGCCTTCTCTGGAAGGCCACCAGCTGCCCTTTGCCAGCAGCACAAGGTGTGAAGGCCCCTTTGAAGGCCATCCCTGCACAAGGACAGCCTGGCCTTCCAGTACCTCCGCCAGTACCCAGAACACCTTTCAGGCTTTGGGGCTGGCCCTGTCCCTTGCTCTGGAGAAGCAGGTTGCTGTTAGAGCTCACATATCCACAGTTTCTGGCTGGATTACCACGTTTTACCACAGAAAGCCCTTCCGACAACAGTACACAGAGGCTCATCTGCAATACAAGGGCATTTTTTTCCAACTTCTCCCTTGGACCAGTGTGCAGCAAGCACACCTGGGCCTCATTCAACTCTCTGTGTGGGCCAGGTGTCAGCTTCTGTTGGGAATTTAAAGCTTTTACCCTACTTTCCACAGCAAATCATGAAGCAAACTCAGCTGCACCAAAGCCCAAATTTCACTTTAAAAATTACAATTTTCATTTTCCTCTATTCAAGCCATGAAGAAAACAAACTTTACTTGAGTGAGCTGGAGGCACAGCGTCCTCCCAGATCATTCACGAGCAGAACAATACTCCAGGGGAAGACTGGCAAAGCCAGAGTTTCCTGATACTTAGGAAGCTTTGCAAAACCTTCCCACCTGTGGTGGTACTGCACCCTGCTGAATTCCTGGAGCCCTCACTCACCTCAGGTAGAGTTTGGACAGGAAGGGGCAGGAGGAGGGAAGACTTTGCAAACACTGTCACGAGGCCAGGGCTGTTTTCATTTATGGTGACACGTTGCAGTACATAATCTTTTATTTAATGGGAGGGAGGGAGGGAGGTGCTGAAGGGCAAAAATTCTCAGTAACAAGGACATCTTCCACTTAAACAGCAAGGTAAATGAAGGGGAAAGTGCAATCCTATCTTTCCTGGAAGGGATTTTATACACATTATTGTTGCTGAATACATGCCTAGACAGTGGTGATTTAGGGCATCTAATCAAGCTCCCACAGTATCATCACATCTGTTTTGCCACATTTTCTTTCTTGTTTTCATTGGGCACGATTTCTCCTCCCCGGGTGGCTCCTGGCTGCAGTTCTACGCTCAGGGGAGCCCCGATTTCTCAGCAGGCCTCTGCAGCGAGTCTGTAGCCAACGTGTGGCTCTGCTGGCAGCCCAAATGTGCCGTTCCCTTGCCCAGCCTGGCTGCAGCTGGGGGGATCTGCTGGGCACGGCTGGGGATTTTCATGGCCAAAATCCTCCAGCGTCCTCACGTCTACATCTGCCCCTTGCTTTGGAGAGCACAAATCACAGGACACTCATCTCAGTTGACAAATGTCATTTATTACAAATTGCTACACCCGCGCTGACAATATATAACTATACAGATCTAACTTTAAGTTCAAAAAAGTAATTTATTAGACTTCTACAACAATGCAATGTAAAACTATACAAATACCCACTTCCGTTAACAAAAATTAATTTATTGCCAACCTCTACAACAACTCACTATACACAAAGATCAACTGAAGGTTAACAACTTAATTTATTGCATACTACTACAACCGTACAGCCCATATATCAGTACAAAAATATCACTATCCTTCTCTAAATAGCCCTATGCCAAGAACTCAATAAACAGCATTCTACAACTGTACAACTTTACACATATTTAAATAGAAATAAAGACATTTATAACCACCACAAGATACAGATATAGATGAAATATTAGATATTACATACTATATCTAGAAATACATACATACAACAAACCTATCTCTAGGCAACCATACAAATCTCCATATCCATACAACGAATCAATACCAATATATAGCTGTACATCTCAACACATATGTAAAGATAGTTATACATAGAAATAGATCAATATACATATAAAAATATAAAAATAGACATATATACCTAACCAAATACCACTATACCTATTTAAGTAGCCATATGCCTAGAACTACATCAATAGAAATAGATACCTAGAAAACAGTATACATAGGAAACAGAACACAGACATAACAACATACACATATACTTAGATAGATAGATACACATATATATAATTACAAACATATATATATACAGCATACATCCATAAATATAACAACATACATATAGAAATATACCTATACAAATAGCAACCTACATATAAATATCCATGTAATTATCACTATCTTATGAGCAAGTCCATACATCTTTAAACAGAAATACAAGCAGAGGGATTCCAGCCGCCCCATTTTCAAAGCCTCTCCCTCGGTCTCTTCCTCCTGTGCAGCGCAGCTCTCCTGGACAGGGACAGCAGATGGGACACCTGGGAAGCAAAGGGAACACTGAGTCAGGATCGGGACGTTTCCCTTGGCAGCAGCTGCACTTCCATCAGGGAAGAGAAATCTCAGAGCCTCCCCAGGAGGCTTAGAAAGAAAAACCAGGCCCAGCGGGCCAGGCTGTGGCGAGCGCAGCCCCGGCGGGACCGTCCCGCAGCCCCCGGCAGCGCGGCACAGCCGGCACCGCTCCCGGGCCCTGCCGGCACAGCTGCCTTGCCCAAGGACAGCCCCTGTGCCGCCCGGGGCAGCCGCGCTGAGCGGCCCCAGCACGGGCAGGGCCCGCTCCTGCCCAGCCGGCCAGTGCCCGCGGCCAAAGCCCACGCCAGCCTCACGCCCACCCTGCCTCAGCGGCCCTGGGGCCTCACCCAGGCTCTCGGGTGGCAGCAGCAGGTTCATATTCGCTGCTCTTGCTGGCGGCCTTCAGCTTCTCCCTGCTGGTTCTCATCAGTCTCTGGATGTTCTCAAGGACTTCAGGGCAGCTGTGGCAAAAGTGGAGACTCTGGACTTGGTTCCATGGCTTGGCAGAGCCACAGTCCCAGATCCCTCTGTGCTCCCTGCTGGCCCCCTCCATCCCCTCAGCCCTGCCATGCCCTCGGCAAACGCACAGCCGCCTTCAGTTTCTTCAGACCCCCACAGTCCTCTCATGCCCCTCAGTCCCTTCAGATCCATCCTGTCCCCTTAGACCTGCCACCCCCCTCAGCCTGTGCCACTTCCCTGTTACCTCAGTGCCACTTCGCCCTCTGCTCCCTCAAACCCCCCAGTCCCACCAGCACCTCAAGGTCACCGTCCTTTCAGTGTCGCTGCCTCCTCAGCGCCCTCAGCCCCCTCTGGCTCACCGCCCTCCAGCAGCTCCTCAGGGCACAGTGCCTGCGGCCGCCGGCAGCTCCCACCGCTCCAGGGACACCGGGGCTGCAGCTGCTGCTGCGCCCGGCCCGGCCGCCAGCTCGGAGCCAGCACAGGAAGAGGGGACAGAGGGGGCACAGGGGGAAAACAAGAGATTAAAAAGGTGGCTGAGGGCAGAAAGAGCTTAGAATGCAGCCTAGGCCTATATAAACATCAATCTATGTATCTAAACATCCAAATACTTCTAACTATATAACTGCGTACATTTATAAATATAACTTAGATATATATATAAATTTTTCTCTACACATATATAAATATAACTCTGCAAATCTATAACTGTAACTGCATATGTATAATTACATCACATCTATAACTATATATATAAATTTAACTACACAGATCTATAAATATATGCACCTATAAACACAACTCTATAAATCTATAAATACTATATGTAACTAATAAGTATAGTGTAAATACTATAACTAACTATATGGATATATAAATATAACTATAGACATCTATAAATCTATCTATAAACAGAGGGATTCCACCTGCCCGATGGTCACAGGCTCTCCCACGGTCCCTTCCTCCCACGCAAGGCAGCCCTCCTGGAGAGGTAGATCAGATGGATATCTGGGAAGCAAAAGGAACACTGAGTCAATATTGGCCTTCAGGCATCTCTCCTTTTGGAAGTAATTGCCTTTCTATCAAAGACTGTAGAAGGTGACCTGAAAGGCAGACTCTCCCTTGGGAATTTGAAGCCTGCTCTTTAAAGAACAGGGAGCATTCCAAGTTTTCAAAACCTCTGAAGGTTTGAAGTCTCCCGATAAAGTCTCAGCACCCACGAGAGCTTGAAGCACAGACAGTCCCAGCTCCCACACAGAAGCCCAGCCTTGTTCCTCCTCTGTGCTGACACAGACACCTCAGTCCTCACTGAAATGGCTGAAGCTGAAGGGTGCTGTGAGCTGAGTTACGAACCAGCTCCATTACCTGGGACCTACAAACTGCCCTCTGCAGTGAGCAACAGCGGCTTCAACTCGACCATCAGCTCTGGCAGGAAGAACTGGGAGGGAAAGATCTCCCCATGAGGCCTGCAGGCTGCACCAGCCTTGCTCAAGAACGCAGATCCAAGGTGCTCTCTCTCTCCTATTAGTTCTTGCTAATTTGGGGTAAGTTAAGTTTTTCCTTTCCAAATCATAAATCCTTGTGTTTTATCATTTGCTTGGCCTCAGAGCTTCTGCTGCTTGTATTTTTAATGTGTCTCACTAGGCCTACCAGCAGATTGGTCATACATTGATTTAATGTTCTGAGACAAAAAGCTCAGACTTCTACATTGACTTTTTGCTGGGGTTTTGCTCTCTTGCTTCAGGAGTCACTCAGTGTTGCCTCCAGAGCACTGTCACCCTGCAGCAAACTCATCCACAGACTTCATCTCCAAACTGGGACACCTGGGTTGGTGACACAACTCCCACAGGGTCAGGGTTATTCATGGCTCTCTGGCCACAGCACAGCACTCGGTGTCAGTGCCTCTGGAGAAGCGTGGAGGGCAGGGCTCGGGGAGGCTGTGCCAGGGCAGGATTTGACCTAAAGGCACCAGGAAGCACCAACCCTGCAGACAAGAGCTCAACTCTTCTCATCTCCCTTCCTGCCAGAGGCAGGCTCAGAGCAGCTGCCTCAGAGCTCTCTAAAGCAGTGTGGGCTCTCTCCTTACCAGGCTCCTTGGGCTCCAGGGACCTCTTTCTGCAGCTCATGGCGCCAGGCAAAGCTCCCTCTGCTGCAGCCCTGTTCCCGGCCTCCCCTCCTGAAGACTCAGGGGCAACACTACGATTGTCCTGAAAACCAGAAAGAAAGAAACCCAAATATCACTCACTGTTTTCTGCAGGGACACAATAGATCAGAGCCTGCCACATTTTCTTCTCTTGAAGAAGAAAATGCTTTTGAAAACTGCTGTGTCTGAGTTTACAGAAGACGAAAGGTCATCACACTTGGCAATGAGATACTGGGGATCCCAAAAAATCCCACTCACCACCTTGACTCTGCCCTTTCTGGCTAATAAATCTGCAGCAGGCAGTGGGTGTGCATATTAAACAAAACAGAGAAATTCTTTGGCAAAGTTGTATAATAATATGCAAAAAGGCCTGTGCCAACACAGGAACTGAAAAGTCCAGGCACATCTGGGAAGAGGCAAGAGTTAACAGGAAGGGGATTCCTAATCCAAAGAGGGAATCTGTCAAACACAAGGACTCATGGTCCCTGACTGAATTGCTCTTCCACACAGAAGAAGCCCCTGGGCTTAAAGGAGTCCTTAACCCGTTCATGTCCAGCATCACCATTGTCCTGCTCACCAATCACACAAGTCATGGGGCCTCAAAACCAACACTTCTGCCCCCTTAAAGCTCCACTGCTCACACACTTCCATCCCTTGTTCCTAACAAAGAAGTCTGGGCCCCAAAGGCCTTCAACAGTGGAGAAGACTGACTTCTCAAACACAGTCCAAAAGCTGCCAAAGCCGACAAAGTTGAATGTGGGGCTCACACTGAACACATGAAGTGGGCACTAAGGAAGGAGTTCTGCCAGCTCCTGGCACAGGGATGTGCTCCTCCCTCCACAGCCCTGAGCAGAACAGCAGAACACTCTCATCCAGGCTGCAGCTTTGCAGGGTCTGGATGGGAACACACATCTCTTCCCACAGAGATGCCCAAGAGGAAGGTGCCTGAGCTCTGGAAAACGGAGAGCAAGGCTGGCAAGTTTGCCCAGCTGAGGATTTGCCAGATAGAAACAGGAATGGAGGCACCAGGCTACTGAGAGGAGCAGAAAGCTGCAGCTCCAGCCCATCCCCAAGCACGGCTCTGGCAGCGCCTGCACGCTCGGCACGGCTCACACAGCAGCAGCAGCAGCTGCAGCCCAGCCCTTGCTTTGCCTTGGCCTTCCCACCCAAAACAGGCAGAGCCCACGTCTGCTGCTCTAACGGAGGCACCTCTCGCATGCCCCTCCCTGCATGGGACACTTTGCCTTCAGTGGCAATTCTCCCCACACTCTTCTCTTCTTTCCCATCACACAGAGCCTCTTAGAACCTACAGAGCATCACCACAAAGGCCCCTGCACCAGGGATTCTCCCCAGCAAAAGGAGCACCCAAACCTGGCCACCACCGGCTCAAACCTCTCATCCTCCCTAAGGGGGGAGACTTTTCATTCCCTCTTCTTTTGGAAATCTTGCTTGACCAAGCAAATCCTTCCTCGTCCATTCAAAGCTTAATCCAAGAAGCCTTTGCTTCTCAGCCATGCAACAACATCCACAGCTCTCAGCCCAGCCCCTTTCACTCCCACCCAATGGAGTTACCTGAGCAAAGGGAGACCTTTCAGGCAGGGATGGTGACAGCATCTCCTCCAGTGTCTCAAGAACAAGGTCTAGATCCAGGGGTGGCAATTCCTCTTCCCCAGGACTATTCCAAGCCCAGCTGGAGGCCGTCCATGCTGCACAAGCAGCACTGCCAGCTGGAGCACTGGGGGCTGAACTGCCTGGCATGGCTGCAGGAATCCAAACACATTGGTCAGGCTCCAGAATGTGGCTTTGGGACACAGAGCTCTATTGCTGCCTTGCAGCAAACATCACAGGAAGCACACAGAAACTCAATTCCAGAGATGTACTCTGACTTCCCAGGGGATTGGAAGACTGATTTCTTCCTCTCAAACAGTGTTTCCTCTAATTGATGGGTATGTATATTAAAGGATGGATTGTAAAACTGATCTACACACAAAGACTTTGTAATCTCAGCCTTTTCTATCTCCCCAGCAGCTTTTGGATGTGGCTGCTTCTGAGTTTCTCATCCCAACAGACCACAGAAAGTGGATTCACCCAGGAAGAGCTCAGATCTGCAGACACACATGCTAAAATTCAAATCTGATTGTATTGTAAAAAGCAACCTTGTGGGTGAGGCTGTATTCTGCAGCTGCAGCAGTTCTGGGGACACACAGAGCTCACTGAAATTTAATAGCCTTCTTTGCAGGAGAGACAATCTGCAAACTCTGCAATATCCTGTCAGCATCCTAGTTGGGCTTCATTCCAAGAGAGATGGGGGTGCACCTGACACTGACCGGTTGTGGACCAATGTTTTCTGCCTCTCCCTTTCATCCCTACAGAGAGGCTGTCTGGAAAATGGCCAGAACACCCTCCAAATCTGGAGGAAGGACAGGAAAAGCAGACAGAGACTGGTTTTGTTTTCATGGTCCTGCTTCCCCATACACTTGACACTTTCTACCTGATTCTCTCTTGAGATCTTCCCACGACAGAGCACTGTGCAAAAAGACTTCAAATGGTCACTTTCCAGGACCTGTTTGAATAGCAAGTGTACAAACTGTCTCCCTACCTGATGGGCTGTAGGCTGGGGTGTGCTGCTCTGAAGATGTGCAGCTGCGCTTCTGCGGAAGGGCCACGGAAGTTCTCGGATGGTCTACAGGCACCAGTGGAACCATGAGCTCAGGGTGGCGTTTAAGGTCCATGCGAACCAGTGGAATGACGAGCTCACGCTTGAGTGGAAATTTGCATGTGCCTGGTTCCTCAGATGAGACCCCAGGAAGTCCAGAGGTGGTAAACATTCTCTTGGGAGCTGGTGGGGAAGCGTCAGACTCCTGAGCACCTGGACTTGTCCTGGGAGGTCCGGGAGGCAGCTCTAAACCCTCAGGTGAGACAGCACCGAGGTGCTGGGATGAGGGAGCTGTGTAGGAGGCAGGGAAGAGGAAAGGAGGCACAGGGAAGACTAGGTCAGTATTGGTTCTCAGGTATGTTTCCCTTGGCAGCAACTGTACTTCTATCAGGGAAGAGAAAAGTTCCCATCCTCCCAAGCAGGATTACAAAGAAGAAAAAAAAAAAAAACATGCTTCCGGGCTATTCAACAACCAATTCCTTGTCTACTTAGCTCTCCCCTACTCATTCAACCGTCTGGGAAAACCGTCCCGCTGCAAATCCTTGGCAGGAGGCAGCTGCCAGAAACCCAACTGCCGGGTCTTTTCCCTCTGCTCCAAAGGGACAGGAGGCTCCCTCCAGCTGGGCGGGACCACAGCCGGGCCCTCGGCTTACACACCCGCACGGAGAGCTCCCCAAGCAACCCCAGGGGCGGGCAAGGAGCAGAGCCAGCCACGGCTCAGGGCTGGGCCGGCTGCAGGCCCAGCGGGCCGGGCTGTGGCGAGCGCAGCCCCGGCGGGACCGTCCCGCAGCCCCCGGCAGCGCGGCACAGCCGGCACCGCTCCCGGGCCCTGCCGGCGCAGCTGCCTTGCCCAAGGACAGCCCCTGTGCCGCCCGGGGCAGCCGCGCTGAGCGGCCCCAGCACGGGCAGGGCCCGCGGCCAAAGCCCCCGCCAGCCTCACGCCCGCAGCTCCCACCCCGTCTCACCGGCGCCGGGGGGGTGCCCGGCGGGGAAGTGCAGCAGCGGCCGCTCCGTGTTGAGCTGCTGGAAGCGGCTGGGCTGGCGGCTGCGCACCTCCAGCCCGGCTGCCAGCCGCTGCCTGTTGGCCCTGGTCAGGCGCTTGATGCGCAGGAGGAGGTCGGGGCGGTCGCGGCGGAAGTTGGGATTCTTGAAGTGCACGACGGCCCCGGCATCGCCCGGCACAGCCGCGCCAAACCAACCCAGCACCTTCTGGAAGCCGTAGAGATTGAGCTGCCGGACGACGCTGCCGAAGTGCGTGGCTTTGAAGGAGTCCGGCAGCGCCGCCCCTCCCTCTCCGCCCGCCCCGTCGGCGCCGGCCGGGCTGAGCAGCTCCTGCTCAAAGAGGGCGCGGTCGATGAGCAGCCCCTGGCCCTGGCTGTCCCAGCGCACGGAGCGGACGCGGGGGCTGTTCGCCAGGCGCCACAGCTTGGCGGGGAAGGTGCTGGCATTGAGCCCGGCGGGCAGCGGCAGCTCGGCCATCGCGCCTGTCGCCCACTGGCGCCGCAACGGCCGCAGCTGCACCGGCGGCGCGCGGCCTGAGGGGGGCGCTGCGCTCGGCCCCGCGCGGGAACGAGCGGCACAAAGCCGGGGCTGCGGGCACAGCGCGGGCGGGGCGGCTCCCGGGGCGCTGCCCGGGCGCGGCACGGACCGGAGCGGGGCAAACCCTTTCTTTCTCTGCGTGGAATCGTCCCTCTGCCTTTGGCTCGCAGCACGACCCCAAACCACCAAGGCAAGCGCAGCCAGTTTCAGAAAGGGTCCAAACTGAGGAATCCCATGGGAAACTGTTCCTATGTGTCAAGTGGCAGCCACATCTCTCTGTGTTCCGCATGGCTGAAGGGAGGGAGGAAAAAGATCTTCCACTGAGTAGCTTCACTCTTTTGCTTGGGGTTGCTACCAGAGTTGCCTACTTCAAAGCAGACTGGTCCAACAAGACCAGGGGAAATGATGAAAAGGAGAGACTTGAGGACTTGCTTTTTGCCCCTTTTCCAGCTAACTGGCTGGCTCTTTCTCACTGTTTCTGCCTGTCTTGGGCAGATTTGGCCCATTTCTCATTCTTTGGAGTCAGAAGCAGCAACAGGAAGGGGCAGCAGTTTTGTCAGCGTTGCCCATCAAAGCTTAAATCGTGCACCGTGGATGGATGTTGCTTTCCCCAAGGGATTAATGACCTAGAGTTGTAGTGAACTCCCGCTGATGTCTCTCCAAGAGATTGTGCCTTTTTCTTTCCTCAGGAATCATTTCTTCTCTTCTTTTTTTTCCCCAGTCTGGGGAGAGTTCCAATGCAAAATCCCTCCTGCAGCCAAGTCTTTTCAATGGACACTAACAAAGGTGATCTTCCAATCCTCTGTGCTTAGTGTCACTTGTTCTTTTAAATTCTCTTTTGAACTGGAAAGATTTTTCTGTTCATAGCAGGAAAAAATAGACCTAATTCTTCCATCTCTTTAATTTGTGCCTTTTTTTTTTTTTTTTTTTTAATATCTCTACATCATTTAACCCTGCGGGCTCATGTGAGTATGTTTGGTGCTGTGGCATAAGCTCATCCCACACACAGAGGGGATGTTCTCCTTACATCCAGCTTGTCTTGAGTTCCAGCTAACACTGCCTTCTCTTGCCCTCCTTCCAGGTCCCTTTGTGAGGAGCCCTGCCCTGTCACTTTGGTCCCTGCCCTATGGGTGACACAAGGATTGTTGGTCTCACCACATTCTGGAATAGTCTTTTGCACTGAGTGGTTTAAAGATGCCCTGTCATCTCTTCCTGTGTGTGCTGGCTTTCTCAGAAAAATGGAAACCCACTACCCAGAAAATCTCTTCCCAATTCATCTTAAACAGCTTAAAACAGTACCTGAATTCCGAATGATGCACCTCAGTGGGATGGGGTTTGTCTTTCTTTAAACACAGTGTAACAACTCTTGTAAAAATTATCCCAGCGACCGAATTGCAACAACATTTCTAATGAATAGGCAAAAAGGAGAAGACAGGAGTTCAGAAGAGAAGGGACATCTTTCTTCATGTTTCATGGCCCTTATTTCCCAGACATTTGTCTATGTGCTGCTTCATCCAGAAAAGCCTCTTTGAAGATCTCCTCTGTACTCTCTGTGAGTTATGAGAAACACACGATCACTGGACCGGTGCCCTACTGGAGATGAGGAAGCAGGTGGCTGAAAAGCGGATTGTCCATTGGAATGTTTAGTCACCCCTGAAGTATGGTTATGGTTGCATTGACTTTTCCACAGTACTCTGTGGCTAAGAATGAGAAGTTACCCTTAGCTGTGTTTTAAGGCTACTGAAACTTGAAAAGAAGGGTGCTTATCTTGTGTCTGGCAGCATGACTCATTCCCAATTTTCTACCCTACTGGTAGAATTTAATGTCAGTTACAAACACCACAAGACAAATGATGGATATTACATTTCAGTGTTTGGGCCAAAAATTGGTTTAATAATTAACAACAGAAAAGGTTGTTAAGTTTTAGGAAAGAAAAATCCTTAAAACTGTGGTATGTGGTTTTAGATTAAGATTTTTCTCTTAAAATTACTCCTTTCCCCTTTAAAAGTAATTTGTAGAGAACATCACTCAATGTACAGGCCTGATGACTTTAAGTATTATTACTGTTCCATATCTTTCCTTTTTCCCTACATGGCACCGTAGCTTTTGAATCCCAATTTTTACCACTTTGAAAATGCAGTTTTAATGTTTTTCCTACTGGTGAATACTTACCAGTTCCAAGTTAAAGAGCAGTCAGTTCTGAAAGCGAAATATGCCTTATGTAAATATATTTTTTCACTAGTCTCCTGGTATTACATGCAACAGGGGCAACGTTAAAACAGTCTATACTGACTTATTTTAGAAGCTGTTAGAAATTATAAATATTTTCAGTATATCTGCAATACATTAGTGTGTGTTTCAGGTGAAACTGTCCCTTGTGCTCTTCTGCTAGCATGTAAGATCTCCTTGCGGCGTAGGAAGACACAATTTTCACTTTCTGATTGGCCCACAGCTGTGTCACTGCCTTCACCTTTCCATCTCAGATGCTCAGACAGTTTTTCCTCCAACACCTGCGATAGCAATGTCCCTTAAGGTGATGCAGACATGGTGGGCATGCAGCACCCAAGCTGTTCCTGATCTTCTGGGAACTAACTGCTGGTCCTGAACCCATCCTTTGCTGTTTACTTCTATACCGTACTTGTGGCAAAGGCTGTTCCTGCCAGTGTTGTAGGTTACTTGGTCTAACCACAGCAGCATGAAGAGTAGAAGCTGAAGAAAGAAATGTACATTTTTCTGACCAATTTAGCTGGAGTCTGTATTTGGACTTACATTGCTGATAAAAGTGAGAAATTCCTGGCAAACAAGTAATAAGTCATTGAATTTAGCATGTATTTCTTGGGTTCCTTGGCTACAGAACGGGGAAGAGAATCTTCATCACTTTCTTCCTCCTTACAGATGTGGTTTTAACCCAGTATAGGAACACCTAGACCCCAAGTTTGACATAACTAAAAATATTGGCATAGGAGGTAGAATCCCACCAGGCAAAGGGAATCTTACTGCAACAGCAGGTACAGAGCATCCACGCTTTTGAGTCCAGTGAATTCAAAACACAGGTTTTGAAACCTGCTCACCAGCACTGAGGGGGCCACCTTAGTCCCTGGACTTTAGAGGGTAAGAAGAGAGAACATAAAGTCTTTTCTACAAAAAAACAGAACCACAAAGTAAAACTTCATGGTAACTGCCCTGAAACTGCACCTCCGTTTTGGGATGAACTTGGTCTGAAATGGTTCTTTGCTGAACTTCACAAGCAGCTTCTGCCTCTTTCTGTTTGCTCCCTTGGGTTTGTTTGTCTGCAAACACCATCTCAGGTTGTTCTAGTGCTGCTCCCCCCGACTAAAATCTCTCTGTACATTCTGCAGCCTCCACTGAATATCTGCATGAACTGTTTTGTGTGATGTCTGCACAAGTCTTGTTAAACCTGAAGTTGTGATGCCCTGGTTTGGGTCTCCCTGTCTCCTGGACATGCTGCTCAGGTCTGCCAGGATGGTTGTCCTCCCTCAAGTGAGCTGAGCTAGTGGAAGCGCTCCAGGGACGTTTAAGAGCGCAGCTACCTCAGGTGGAAGGAATTCTCATCGTCTGTGCCCGTTCAGGCTGGCTGTGACTGTGCCGAGGGGAAATGGCATTTGTTACCTGAGTAGCTCCAGGAGGACTAAAGGTCATGGTGAAATGCTCTGGTGAGGGCTGTGGCAAAGGAACAAAACTGGGATTAAGGGGAGTTTTCAGTAATAATTGCATCTTGTTCTGGCTGCTGTCACAGGTAGTTTAGTCACTGGCTAAGGTAGCTCAGAAGTGATTTTGGAATACTGCTGTTGGACTTTAAATGGTATGGACTCTTCCTCATCCAGATGTGTGGCTGTGGGCCTGTGTGTTTATGAGTGACACACAAGCTGAGAGAGGCAGACAAATTCTGCAGGGCTCCTGGGGTTCAGGTGCCCTCCAGCATCCTTCTGCTTGCTGGAAAAGCTTCTTGCCAAGCAATGGAAGAAATATCTCCCTCTTCTTCTCCAGGAATATCAACTTGGCCACCTGCATCTTGCAGCTCATGTCAAGGGAAGTACTGGGAAGCTGGACATCTCATAGACTCCAAACTCACCTCATATGTTTGCTGTGTCCTTCAGTAAAGAATGTCTTCTTACCAGAAGAACTTGAAGACATTCGACACCTAAGCCAAAGTAAAAGAAAAGAAAGAAATTAAAGCATCCATTGTCAGTATTTAGGATCAAGAAAATGCAAATATTTGCAAAAGGCTCAAGTGAAGAAATGAAGAAACAAAGCAGGGTTTACTCTATTAAAGCTAGGGATATAAGTCTGCCTGCTTATGCACCCAACTGCTTTCCAGGTGTGCACCTGCCAGGGATTTTACCTTTCTGTATGCTGTAGGTCTCAGGCTAAAACCATCAACAGGCAAACCCAACCAAACCAAACTAACCAACCAACCAAAAAAACTCCACAAAAATCCCCAACTCAGAACTAATCTGAACTAAACTGAACTAAACTAACAAAACCCCCCCCCCCAAACACCAATCCCCCACCAAACGAAATAAAAAGTAGGTGGAGAAACTTGTTCCCATAATGTCACTCCTTTGACACAAGACAGTTTAGACCTCTTTTTGAATGTGAAAGAAAACCATACATCCTAGGTAGCAAGATTCAATTATCACTGAATAAATAAGAAGGACATTTTAGTGTCGGGAGAATTTGACCGTTACTCTTAAGCAAAAAAGTTGGTACCTTACTTTCCTGGAAACATCACTTCTGTTTATGGTATTACAGTCCCTCCTGACCGGGCCAAATAACAGCTCCTTGTCTGCCGACAAATACAGCCATGATTCTCAGGTATTTCGGTGTGTGGAGATGAGCAGCGGGTGAAAAGGAGCACAAGCCATCTCCTCTGAGCTCCTGCTGTTTATGGGAACAGATACGGGCCTTGGGGATGTTTGCTAAAACACTGCACTCCAGCAATCAAACTCCACACATTCAGAGTGCTGAGTGCTGAGGCACACTCAGCACTCGCTGGCACCAGCTGAGGACTGTGGGCTTCTGTGAAGCCAACACACAAAATTAACCCCTGTTAAGGTCAAAGCAATGGCATTGTTTAAGAATTAGACAAGTTTATCGGACAAAATTATTTTGATGACAGAATGTAAATTTATTTTTTGCAGACAGCACAGCAGATGATGGAAATTGCAATCAAAGATGTCTGTTGTAGGCAAACTAGAATGCAAGGCTGATTGTTTCATTCTGAGATTTCGATCTGAACTGTATTTGTGCTGGACAAACAATAGGATATACCATTACAAGGAGAAAGAGGTGGAAATGCTTTGAGAAAGGAGGAGCATGAGCCATCTTAGCATGAAAAGCAGGGGTCTGTGCTTGCTGGGCTCTCCCACAGGCCCAGTTTTGTGCCACATGGCCAGTCTGATTCTAGTTATGAACCCTGTGGAGAGCAATAACTGTCCTGACTTAAGCAGTGGAAAAGGGAATGTGCTTGCTGGGGTAAATTGATAGTTTTCTAGTAAATCTTTGTCTGACCATGAAAGAATAAGGGAAGAGACAAGAATTTTATAACACCATTTGAAGGAGCTGGGAAAAAACTGTGGAGTTGTTCTCTTCCTCTGGTCTGAAATCAACAACAGTTTTTAAAGTCTGATGCCCAAAACCTGGGCAAGAGAGCAGTCCTCCGTAGTATAAGGCCTATAGAGCAGGTATTTGTTTATTGGACACCGGGAGGGAGGGAGGGAGGGAGGGAGGGGAGTAACTCCACCACAAACTCACTCCATTCTTCACACAGTAGTAGATTTTATACTTTTTTTCCTTAATGTGCACATTATACTTTCCTAACCTTCATATTGCAAGACATTTTCTAATCACACGTTTATGTCAGCCCTTGGAGCACATGCACAGTCTCTGCACGCGGTGGTCGTCAGCCTCCTGGTGGTCATTTCTGATGAAGGCTCCTAAGTCTTCCTGAACTTCTCACCCCTGCTTCCTGCACGTGCTCTCTAAGATTGCCGGCTCAAATAGCCAGGGGTTAGCTTTTGCAGTTAGCCTGTCCTGCTAAATGTGCTGGTTTCTAAAAAGGGCTTCATTCACATACCCTGTTACAAAGGACCTACTTCTTTCTGCATAGCTACAGCTTTTTGCAGAGCTCAAGCATTATCTTGTTGCCTAGGCAGCAGTAGCCTGGCTTTGATAGTGCTGAACAACCAGTCTGACAGAACTTGTATTGCAGGGACATCTGATTTCATTCTACTGTTTCCTTCCAAAGCCCAGCCATGGCTGGAGGAGGAACCGAGGGAGTTGTCTTGGATCCTACACCCCAAACAGGGCCAGACGTGGTCTTGTCCGCATTCTAAATACTGAAAGGTAAAGACACGTTCCACCAATGAAGGGCTGCACAGATCCCATTGATGGTAATGCCTGGTTAAGGAGCAGACCCGTAGAACATTTGGTCAGAAGGGTCATCTAGAGGGCAACTTTGGCTCAGGGCCTGTTGCTGAGGCCTCAGTCCTTCAGTGTTTTGTGGTGCAAATGAATGCCCTGGAGGGCTGGAAAGGAACAAGTCCCTCTTTAGCAGGTTGCAGACAGGGAACGGGATTAGCCCTGCCAGGCCGGGCTGGGGCCAAGAGCAGAAGGCCGGCACGCTGCGTTTGCCCACGGGCAGCCGTGCAGAGCAAGGAGGCCGCTCCTGCCCAGGGGCTGAGGTGCCCGAAGCTGCCTCCCTGCTGCGCAGCTCTGCGGGGCCCGTGGTGCGCAGCGTCCTGGGCAGCCAGGGCAGCCCAGCTGCCTTGGAGCACGAGGAGCGTCCCAGAGAAGCTGCGGCCCTTTGCTTTGGAGCTCTTTCTCCCAGTAGTTCTTCCGAGTTCTTCTTTGGACTATTTCTCCGAGTCTTGTCATTAATCCATAGATTCTGACGTGTTTTCCTTTCTCCTTGCAAATTTAAGACATCTTTTTGAGAGAAGTGACTGACGTAGCTTCTGCTGCGGGTGGTGCTTTAGTCTGTAGGTCAGGGCAGGTGATTTTAACCAAGGATGGAGTCCAAAGGTAACGTTCCAGTTTTGCCAAGTCAATAAAACCATTTACAATGGGGGTGCTGATGCTGAGCAGCTTTCCTAGTTTTTGGAAAGTTGCAACCTTAAAAAACCCTACAGGTTTTCCTACCTGAGGATACCAGCAGTAGCATGATGCCAATTCTTTGCACCTCTTTTCTGTATCTTTGGTGCTTTTAAGAGTTCCTCAGTCCCCAGCAGGAAAGAAAGCACGTGTGATAATGTAAGTGATTTGAGAGCTGTGTGTTGTGCCTTGCCCCATCAGCGTTCGTGCCAAGCTGGACACCCCACTGGTAGGTCTGTCGAGTTGAATTCACCCTAATTGTGTGCAAACAGCAGCCCAGAGATGCCGAGAAGAGCAAGGACGGTGGGTGGGTGTGCACGGACACACCCGTGGGCTGATGGCTGTGTGGGCAGAAGGCTTTGGACAGCAGTACATCTTCACTCTCCCAAGTTGGAAGAATATTTCAAATCTACATGAAATGAAAATATTTCTCAAAATGTATCAAATAATACATATTAATTTATCATCTCTTCAATTTATCCTATATAGTATGATATACAATATATTTTAATAGATATAATAAATAGAATATGTCAAATTTGTACTTGATCTTTTCCTAAGCCATAGCCTGTGGGGCTTATAGACCATCTCCTAGCAGTGCTACATTTTTGCCTTCTGGTCCTACTTATTATAGCAGCGTTTCCCCTGCGAGTTCCTTCAGGGAACTTCACTCAAAGGGCTTCCATCATTTCAGCGCTTGTGAGAACTTGTTGCTTCCCAGTTGTCCAGCATCCTTCTGGATTTTGGAGCATTTCAGCACTTGGGTCAATGGCCCTTCCCTCATCCCTGCCCTGCAGCAGTTACAGTCACTGTTCCCTCGCCCTGGCTCCAGACCTTTTGCCAAAGTGCTGCCAAAGGCAGCGCAGCTGGCTCAGGATCCCTGGTTGCTGCTGCTCTCCAGGATGACCTTCAGAGGGACACTTGGAGCGCTCCCTGAAGAGCTTCCGGTGGGATGGGGGTGGATTTCTCCTCCCCGGGTGGCTCCTGGTTACAGTTCTACGCTCAGGGTGATGCCTTTTCCTGGTCTTAAAATCAAGAGTCAAACACGGTTAGAAGGGGAAAAGGGATTTTACCTTGGGATTTATTTTAAGGATCCTTAGGTGCACATGTCCAGGTCATATGCATGGAGAATGACAGCAGTGGAAAAACTCAATTGGGAAGTACAGGGACCACCCAGAGAGAGTAGCTATGTGTGTAGAAATGGGACCCTCTAAACCCAGATTTGCAAGATTTGTCAAGAGACATCCATGACGTGGGTTCAAGCCCTGCCTGTAGCCTTGCTGAGAGTCCGCATACAGCCAAGGAGAAGGGACAACATCAGTCCCTATGAAATATTATATGGCAGGCCATAGCAGGTTCCACATATCCCAGGGGAAATTCATATGAGAAGTAAAAATGATTTGCAAAAGTGTTTAATGGCTCTGAGTTCCACTTTGCAGAAGCTCCAGAGATTCGTCGTGTTATCCAAACCAATAGGATTGGACACAGCTGCTCATCCATTCCAGCCTGGAGACTGAGTCTACATCAAGTGGTGGGACAGCGACCCCTTGCAAGCCAAGTGGAAGGGACCATTCCAAGTTTTGCTGACCACTTTTACTGGGGTCAAGGTTGCTGGCAAGGGACCGTGGATCCACTACTCCAGGGTGAAGAAAGCTTCTGCTCCCAAAATCACCGAGATTTGATACAGAGACTGATACAAATCAGAAAGATGCAGTTTAAACTGTTTTTGACATGTTTCCTGTTTGTCCAACTGGTAACCATGGTTCAAGGTTCACCCCATGATTTGCATAAGACTGTGGTCCAAAATGTGTCCAAAATTCTTAATAAGAGCAATTGCTAGATCTGTACTCAGTTACCACCCCTAGATGGGAAGGGTCAGTGGCCATTGATTGGCATTTTAATGGAAGAGAACCGCACTGAAATGTGGGAACCAATGAATAGCACCCTTCTGCTCCCCATTACCCTGAGTAGCCTGGTAGAGCATGCCAACTATAAGGTTCCTTGTGCAATTGTAAACGCCACAGGAAAAGCCGTTCTTCCTTCATATTGTCATCAGACCCATTTCAGGGAAATAATAGACCCAAGAACTGCAGCAAAGATGAAACTGACAGGGTGGAGACTGGCTCAGTCGTTTGGGATGGGGTTGTATTGGATATGTGGTAATAAGGCCTGGAAAGTTATGCCTGTGAACAAAGACCAGGCTTGTGCTATTGGGGCTGTGGTCCCAAATATAACAATATTTGACCATCTTGAAAAACCAAATGAGAAGAAAAAAAGGTCTCTTAATCCCCTCATTGAACATCCCACACTTTTTCATAGCATAATCAGAGCCCTTGTACCCGCTTACGGAGTAGTTGAACTGGAAAGAACAATTGTAAACATCTCGGCTGTCATTGAACGTATTGAGCAGCATACTGCAGATGCAATTTCAGCCTTACAGGAGGAAGTTGACAGTCTGTCCCGTGCAGTTATGCAAAACAGGGTAGCTCTCAATTTCAAACTTGCTGCACAAGGAGGTGTATGTGCTATTGTCAGTACCACTTGTTGTTCTTATGTGGACCAAAGTGGAAGAATTAAGAGAGATTTAGATGAAATTTGGAAGAGAACTCAAATTCTACATGAAGTAGCTTCTAGAAATAACACCTTAAAATTTGATCATGTTTTTGATACCCTCACCTCATGATTACCAAACTGAGCCCAGGTAAAAGAAATATTCATAACAGCTGTAATTGTAGTTATTATCTGTGTAATTTGCTGTGGAGCAGTTGGTTGTGTAAACAGGTTCTGCGGGTAAAGAATACAGACCAGACAAGACAGAGTTTTGTTAGTCTCTAAAACGGGGGCAATGATGCCATGAAGATTTTTGCCTTTTCTTTTATAGCCGTTATACCTTTTTACAACTTCTGTATTCTTCGTGCTTTTTGCCGACATTCTTAGACTTGTTTGTCAAACTGAGAGACAAAACATTTTAGGAGCTTGGTAGCTAGGGATCAGTGTGCCCCAGAGCCCAAGGTCCTCTCCAGAACACATTCTGTAAAGCAAGATAGAACCATGGCAGGGGAAGGTTCCTTAGAGAAGGGGGCTCACTTGAGCCTCTCCTTGGGGAACCTTTGATAGATCTGCTAATTAGTAAAACCTATAATGTTATACCCGATGTTGGGGAGACACACACATACTCAGCGGGGTGCATCTCAATGCATACGACCTGGACGTGTGCACCTAAGGATCCTTAAAATAAATCCCAAGGTAAAATCCCTTTTCCCCTTCTAACCATGTTTGACTCTCGATTTTAAGACCAGGAAAAGGCATCAAGGGGAGTCCCGCTTTCTCAGCAGGCCTCTGCAGCGAGTCTGTAGCCAACGTGTGGCTCTGCTGCCAGCCCAAATGTGCTGTTCCCTTGCCCAGCCTGGCTGCAGCTGGGGGATCTGCTGGGCACGGCTGGGGATTTTCATGGCCAAAATCCTCCAGCACCATCCTGTTTACATCTGCCCAGTCCTTTGTACAGCACAAATCTACCCTTCTTGCAGTTTAAACATGGAAATTATTGCAGATTGCCACCCTTGCACTGCTAATGTACAAATACAAAAAAAGCAACTTCAGTTTAAAAATGACATTTATTTTAAATTGCTACACCCACGCTGCTAATACATGAACATAAAACTATCAACTGAAGTTTACAAAACTAATTTATTGTTACAATCATGCTATGTACATATATACAAATACCCACTTCAGTTAAAAAAAATTAATTTACTGGAACCCTCTACTACCACTACACACAAATATCAACTGAAGTTTAACAATTTAATTTATGACATAATTCTACAACTGTACGGCCCATATATGAATACAGAAATACAGATATCCCTCTCTAAAGAATCCCAGATCCAGAACTAAATAAATAGAATTCTAGAACTATACAATTCCATAAATCTGAAATATAAGTAAATACATATCAAATACAAATACGTATAAAAACACACAGATGTAAATATATATTAAATATTTCATGTGAGATATAATGAGACATCTATAATACACACATATCAAATCCCTCTATAAATATGCAAATATCAATGTACTAATATAAAAATCATTCCAACCCCATCAATCGATCTCTAGAGGTACCCAACTGAACAAGTATGTAAATATAACTACAGATGTAAACAGATCGATATACATGCATCAATATACCCATACAAATAGATATACAGGTGTCAATATCCCCATTCTTCTAACGCTCTTAGTCATACTCCACACATTTATAACTAGAATTATATCAGGAGGGATTGCAGCCGCCGATATTCCCAGGCTCTCCCTCAGTCTCTTCCTCTCGTGCAGAGCAGCTCTCCTGGATGGGGACAGAGATGGGACATCTGGGAAGCAAAGGGAACACTGAGTCAGGATCGGGACGTTTCCCTTGGCAGCAGCTGCACTTCCATCAGGGAAGAGAAATCTCAGAGCCTCCCCAGGAGGCTTAGAAAGAAAAACCAGGCCCAGCGGGCCAGGCTGTGGCGAGCGCAGCCCCGGCGGGACCGTCCCGCAGCCCCCGGCAGCGCGGCACAGCCGGCACCGCTCCCGGGCCCTGCCGGCGCAGCTGCCTTGCCCAAGGACAGCCCCTGTGCCGCCCGGGGCAGCCGCGCTGAGCGGCCCCAGCACGGGCAGGGCCCGCTCCTGCCCAGCCGGCCAGTGCCCGCGGCCAAAGCCCACGCCAGCCTCACGCCCACCCTGCCTCAGCGGCCCTGGGGCCTCACCCAGGCTCTCGGGCGGCAGCAGCAGGTCCCCGTTCACTGCTCTTGCTGTGGCCTTCAGCTTCTCCCTGATGGTTCTCATCAGTCTCTGGATGTTCTCAAGGACTTCAGGGCAGCTGTGGCAAAAGTGGAGGCTCTGGAATGGGTTCCAAAGCTTGGCAGAGCCACAGTCCCAGATCCCGCTGTGCTCCCTGCTGGCCCCCTCCATGCCCTCAGCCCTGCCATGCCCTTGGCAAGCCCACAGCACCCCCAGGTGCTTCAGACCCCCACAGCCCTCTCACCCCTCTCAGGCCCTTCAGACCCATTGAGTGCCCTTAGACCTGCCATCCTCCTCAGCCTGTGCCACTTCCCTGTCACCTCAGCACCCCCACACCTCTCAGCCCCACCACCCGCTCAGCTTCCTCCAGACCCCTCAGCTCTTGCCATCCACATCAGCTCTCCCAGTTCCCTCATTCCCACCACCCTCCTTAGCCTGTGCCACTTCCCTTTCACGGCAGCCCCCACCATTCCCCTCTGCTCCCCCACCATCCCCTCAGCCCCACCAGCACCTCAACGTCACCGTCCCTTCAGTGTCACCTCTCCCCAGCCCCCTCTGGCTCACCGCCCTCCAGCAGCTCCTCAGGGCACAGTGCCTGCGGCCGCCGGCAGCTCCCACCGCTCCAGGGACACCGGGGCTGCAGCTGCTGCTGCGCCCGGCCCGGCCGCCAGCTCGGAGCCAGCCCAGGAAGAGGGGACAGAGGGGGCACAGGGGCAAAAGCAAGAGATCAAAAAGGAAGTAGAGGAGGGAAAGAGCTTAGAATCAGCCTATACCTATACAGATATCAATCTATGTACCTATGCCTCCATATACCTATAACTATATAAATAGAAGTATGCACATCTAAGTATTGATAAACATAACTACATCTATATAAATGCAACTGTACACATGTATAAATGTAACTATGCAGATCTATACATACAACTACGTATATATAAATATAATGATATATAACTATATATAAAAATGTAACTATATAGCTCTAGAAATACAACTACATAGACATATAACTAAAACTGTATAAATCTATAAAGATAACTGCAGAGATAAATATAACTATACACATCTATCAATATCACTATAGACAGAGGGATTGCACCTGCCTGATGGTCACAGGCTCTCCCTCTGTCTCTTCCTCCCACTCAGGACAGCCCTCCTGGAGAGGTCGATCACATGGGATCTGGGAAGCAAAGGGAACAGTGAGTCAATACCGACCCTCGTGCACATTTCTCTTGGGCAGCAATTGTCCTCCTATCAGGGACTGTTACAGGTGGCCTGAAAGGCAGAGTCTCACTTAGGAATTTGAAGGCTGCTCTTTAAAGAACAGGCATCCTTTCAAGTTTTCAGAAACTCTGAAGTTTTGAAGTCTCCCGATAAATTCTCAGCATCCCCAGTGCAAATGGCACCAACGAGAGCTTGAAGCACAGACAGTCCCAGCTCCCACACAGAAGCCCAGCCTTGTTCTTTCTCTGTGCTGACAGAGACACCTCAGTCCTCACTGAAAGGGCTGAAGCTGAAGGGTGCTGTGAGCTCGGTTATGAACCACATTGGGACACCTGGGTTGGTGACACAACTCCCACGGGGTCAGGGTTATTCATGGCTCTCTGGCCACAGCACAGCACTCGGTGTCAGTGCTTCTGGAGAAGCGTGGAGGGCAGGGCTCGGGGAGGCTGTGCCAGGGCAGGATTTGACCTAAAGGCACCAGGAAGCACCAACAAGAGCTCAACTCTTCTCATCTCCCTTCCTGCCAGAGGCAGGCTCAGAGCAGCTGCCTCAGAGCTCTCTAAACCAATGTGGGCTCTCTCCTTACCAGGCTCCTCGGGCTCCAGGGACCTCTTTCTGCAGCTCATGGCACCAGGCAAAGCTCCCTCTGCTGCAGCCCTGTTCCCGGCCTCCCCTCCTGAAGACTCAGGGGCAACATTAATATTCCCCTTGAAAAAAAAACAGAAAGAAAGAAACCCAAAGATCACTTACTGTTTTCTTAGAATTACTTCAGGGGTACAATACTTCAGAGCCTGCCACATTTCCTTCTCTTGAGGAAGAAAATGCTTTTGAAAACTGCTGTGTCTGAGTTTACAGAAGACAGAATTTCAACACACTTGGCAATGAGATATTGGGGATCCCAAAAAATCCCACTCGCCACCTTGACTCTGCCCTTCCTGGCTAATAAATCTGAAGAAGGCAGTGGGTGTGCATATTAAACAAAACAGAGAAATTCTTTGGCAAAGTTGTATAATAATATGCAAAAAGGCCTGTGCCAACACAGGAACTGAACACTCCAGGCACATCTGGGAAGAGGCAAGAGTTAACAGGAAGGGGATTCCTAAGTCAAAGATGGAATCTGTCAAACACAAGGACTCATGGTCCCTGACTGAATTGCTCTTCCACACAGAAGAAGCCCCTGGGCTTAAAGGAGTCCTTAACCCGTTCATGTCCAGCATCATCATTGTCCTGCTCACCAATCACACAAGTCATGGGGCCTCAAAACCAACACTTCTGCCCCCTAAAAGCTCCACTGCTCACACACTTCCATCCCTTGTTCCTAACAAAGAAGTCTGGGCCCCAAAGGCCTTCAACCATGGAGAAGACTGACTTCTCAAACACAGTCCAAAAGCTGCAAAAGCTTCCATTTCATCACCACAAAGGCCCCTGCACCAGGGATTCTCCCCAGCAAAAGGAGCACCCAAACCTGGCCACCACCTGCTCAAACCTCTCATCCTCCCTAAAGGGGGAGACTTTTCATTCCCTCTTCTTTTGGAAATCTTGCTTGACCAAGCAAATCCTTCCTTCTCCATTCAAAGCTTAATCCAAGAAGCCTTTGCTTCTCAGCCATGCAACAACATCCACAGCTCTCAGCCCAGCCCCTTTCACTCCCACCCAATGGAGTTACCTGAGCAAAGGGAGACCTTTCAGGCAGGGATGGTGACAGCATCTCCTCCAGTGTCTCAAGAACAAGGTCTAGATCCAGGGGTGGCAATTCCTCTTCCCCAGGACTATTCCAAGCCATGCTGGAGGCCGTCAAAGCTGCCCAAGCAGCACTGCCAGCTGGAGCACTGGGGGCTGAACTGCCTGGTGTGGCTGCAGGAATCCAAACACATTGGTCAGGCTCCAGAATGTGGCTTTGGGACACAGAGCTCTATTGCTGCCTTGCAGCAAACATCACAGGAAGCACACAGAAACTCAATTCCAGAGATGTACTCTGACTTCCCAGGGGATTGGAAGACTGATTTCTTCCTCTCAAACAGTGTTTCCTCTAATTGATGGGTATGTATATTAAAGGATGGATTGTAAAACTGATCTACACACAAAGACTTTGTAATCTCAGCCTTTTCTATCTCCCCAGCAGCTTTTGGATGTGGCTGCTTCTGAGTTTCTCATCCCAACAGACCACAGAAAGTGGATTCACCCAGGAAGAGCCCAGATCTGCAGACACACATGCTAAAATTCAAATCTGATTGTATTGTAAAAAGCAACCTTGTGGGTGAGGCTGTATTCTGCAGCTGCAGCAGTTCTGGGGACACACAGAGCTCACTGAAATTTAATAGCCTTCTTTGCAGGAGAGACAATCTGCAAACTCTGCAATATCCTGTCAGCATCCTAGTTGGGCTTCATTCCAAGAGAGATGGGGGTGCACCTGACACTGACCAGTTGTGGACCAATGTTTTTTGCCTCTCCCTTTCATCCCTACAGAGAGGCTGTCTGGAAAATGGCCAGAACAGCCTCCAAATCTGGAGGAAGGACAGGAAAAGCAGACAGAGATTGGTTTTGTTTTCAAGGTCCTGCTTCCCAGTTCACTTGACAATTCCTGTCTGATTCACACTGGAGATGTACACATGATAGAGCACTGCAGGAAAATACTTCAAATGGTCCCTTTTCATGATCTTCCTGAAAAGCAACGGTAGAAACTCTCTCCCTACCTGATGGGCTGTAGGCTGGGTGTGCTGCTCTGAAGATGTGCAGCTGCTGCTCTCTGGAAGGGCCACAAAAAGGCTTTGATGGTCTACGGGAACCAGCGGAATGATGAGCTCAGGCTGGCGTAGAAATCTGTGTGTGCCTGGTTCCTCTGATGAATCCTCAAGAAGTCTGGAGGTGGCAAACACTTTCCTGGGAGTTGCTGGGAAAGCCTCATGCTCTTGAGAACCTGCACTTGTGCTGGAAGGGCTGGAAGCAGCTGTGAATCCTCAGGTGAGGCAGCACCGAGGTTCTGGCACAAGGGAGCTGTGGAGCAGTGAGGGAAGAAGAAAGGAAGCAAAGGGAAGGCCGAGTCACTACTGGTCCTTGGGTGCGCTTCCCTTGGCAGCAACTGCACTTCTGTCAGGCAAGAGAAAAGCTTCGATCCTCACAAGCAGGGTGAGAAAGAAAAAATCCCCACATGTTCTGGGGCTTTACAACAACCAATTTCTTGTCTACTTAGCTCTCCCCTACTCGTTCAACCGTCTGGGAAAACTGTCTCGCTGCAATTCCTTGGCAGGAGGCAGCTGCCAGAAACCCCACTGCCGGGTCTTCTCCCTCTGCTCCAAAGGGACAGGAGGCTCCCTCCAGCTGGGCCAGACAAAGACCGAGCCCTCGGCACTCCGATGCACCCACAGAGAGCTCCCCAAGCATCCCCAGGGCCAGGCAAGGAGAAGAGCCAGCCACAGCTCAGGGCTGGGCCAGCTGCAGGCCCAGCGGGCCAGGCTGTGGCGAGCGCAGCCCCGGCGGGACCGTCCCGCAGCCCCCGGCAGCGCGGCACAGCCGGCACCGCTCCCGGGCCCTGCCGGCACAGCTGCCTTGCCCAAGGACAGCCCCTGTGCCGCCCGGGGCAGCCGCGCTGAGCGGCCCCAGCACGGGCAGGGCCCGCTCCTGCCCAGCCGGCCAGTGCCCGCGGCCAAAGCCCACGCCACCGTTTGTGCCTGCAGCTCCCACCCTGGTTTTTGCTTTGCCACCAGCGGTTCCTGCTGCTCCCGTCAGGTGTGGGCAGCCAAGACCGGGGGCTGAAAGTGCTGCTCAGCTGGGCCTGGCCGCCAGCCCGGCTCCCAGCATGGCCACAGGGCACAGAGCTGGCACAGCAGACAAGGCAATGGGGACAGAGGCAGCAGAGTGGGGATAGATGTGGTAGAGCAGCAGATGCCTTGACAGGTACCAAGAGACGTACCTAATTATCCATTGACATGGAACATGTGAAAAAGCGGCCTCTAGAATGAAAACCTTAGCTTGATAGGTGTCACTATAAACATCTAGAAGCAGAACTAGAGGGAGAGGGGTTCCAGCTGCCCCACCTTCACAGCTTCTCCCTCAGCCCCTTCGTCCCGCCCAGAGCCATCCTCCTGCAGAGGTTCAGCACGTGGGCGTGGAGGAAGCCAAGGGCTGCAGAGCCCCTGCACAGCTGCCATGGAGCTCTTGCCAAGCCCTGCCCAGCACCAGCCCCTGCCGGCCCTTGCCAGTGCCTTGGACTGACTCAGGGCAGTGTGGAGAGGAGGGTGGGCAGCAGAGCCTGGCACATCCATACCTGGGCTTCTTGGGCTGCCAGAGCTTCCTGCATTTCTCCAGTCTTCTTTGGTGTGTCCTCCTTTCCCTTTCTGGCTGCTATTCCCTGTCTTCTGGCCAGGCCTCTGCTCGCTGTCTTTTCCTTCTCTTTTTCTCTTCCTGGGGCTAGCAGCCTACAAGCCTTTAGCCACAAAGTTGGATTAGAGAGGCAAAGGTGGGAGGCACAAGCTCAGTCCCTTCTTGCTGGAACCAATGTGGGCTCCTTTTACCTTCCTGACACAGAAAGGCTCGTCAGGGCTTCGGCCTTGGCCAGCGACTCTGGGGAGCTCTGGTGGGTGTTTGGAGACAAAGCTGGAGGTGCCTGAAGCAGAAATTCTGGAGGTGAGGGGGGGGGGGGGGATGGAGGGATGAGGGGGATAAGGAGGGAGGGAGGAGAGAGTGGGAAAGGGAGGGAGGGAGGGAGGGAGGGAAGGGGGGGGGAAGGAGAGAGGGAGGGAGGGAGGAGGGAGGAAGAGCCATCACGGCTGAGCCTTGCCTCTGCACAGGAGGAAGGCGCTGGCTGGGGGGCAGCTCTTGCAGGCGGCTCCCGCAGCAGCCTTGGCTGGACACAGGGGGCCGCCAGGCACAGGCACCTCTGGGCAGCCAAGTTGCCTTTGGCCAGCAAGGCTGCAGCCGGCTGCTGAAGCCAGCCTTACCTGCTTGTTCTCGGCCAGCATGGCCTCGAGCTCCAGCTGCTCCTCCTGCGGTGGGCTCAGCAGCTTTGGCCCCAGGCAGACGGCCAGGCTGCTGCAGGTCATTCTGCTGCTGGACACGTGCTGGCCGATGAGTCGCAGCAGTGCCAGCAGCTGCCTGAGGAGGAGCAGCTTTGCTGCGGGCAACTTCTTGGCCCCCCCGAGGGAACAGGAAGGCAGCGTCCATCAGCAGGCCCACGTTGCCCACGGCCGTCCCCAGAGCTGGCCCCAGGCAGGGGGCAGCCAGCGGCTGCTGCGCAGCTCCGCAGGCGCTCTCGGCCAGCGCTCAGGGCTCCAGCGCTCCCGTGGGAAGGATGCAGGGCGTTGCTGCCCAGCTCCTGATTTCCCCCGAGCCCACGCAAGGGAACGCTCCCCGTGCATTGCCCCAAAATCAGACTGCCAGCCAGCAAGAGCAAGCTGTCCAAAAACACAGCCCCTTCAGGAGAGTGTCCCCTTTCAGGAGAGTGCCAGGCTTCCAGCAGTGCCTGCTGCGGAGCTGGAAGCTGCTGCCCACGTTTACTCTTTGAGCTGACAGATCTTGTCCTCTCTGCTGGCCATCTGCATCGCAGCCGTCCAGTCCTCGTAGAGGTCGGTGACGAGGAGCTTGCCGGGGATGCTTCCCAGGAAGTCCTGCAATGCCAAGGGCTGCCGGTGAGCCTTGGAGCACGGTGGCGCAGGCAGGAGCCTTTGCAGCTGCAGCTCAGGAGGACTCACCTTGAGGAGCATGGCCAGCAGCAGCACTGGCTGGCTTGCCATGTCGACGTGCAGGCCGTGGTCCAGGGCCTGCCGCAGCTCCTGTCAGGCTTTGGCGCTCTCTGCTTTCTGGAAGATGCCTTCTGTTGTGGGCCCTTCCTGGTGCAGGACAGCCAGCAGCTCCTGCAGGAGAGGCGGGAGGGCAGGGGCTTGTGTGAGGAGCTGCCCTGTTCGCAGAGCTCTGCCCCAGCCTGGGCTCGCTGCCTCCTGCTGCAAAGGGGCTGGGAGCAGGAGCCTGAGGCACGGCTGAAGAGCCCAGTGCCCCATGGCTGGGGGACATGCGTGGGGACACTGGCTGTGCAGCATCCAGAGGGAGGGACGGGCAGCCCTGTGCGGCCGCCTCACCTGGATGGGCCGGGGCAGCGTGCCGTCCTCCGCGCAGACGGCTGCCAGGGGCTGCCCGAAGAGCGCCCTGCTGCAGCCGGAGCCCTCCTGCCCTGGCGCCCGCGCAGCCCTGGCTGGGCCCCGCCGCAGAGCAAAGGGCCAGGGCAGCCACCTCCTCCTCGTCCTGCCGCTGCTGCTGCTGCTGCCGCTGCTGCCGGTCCCTGCTGCTGCAGAGGAAAAGAGAACCAAAGGCATCAGTGGAGACAGCCAGGCCAGCGCTGCCACAGCCTGCCCTGCCCTGCCCTCAGCACCGTGTGGAGCCATGCAGAACCCCAAGCAGTGAGCAGGCAACTGCAAGTGTGGCTGCACCTTGGAGGCTTCTGAGAGCTGGAGTGTCACTGGGAGAAGCTGCCCCGGGCCTGAGCCTGCCCTTCTCCAAGCTGTGGGCAGCACTGCAGGCTCTCTGTCCATGCACAACCATCTCCAGTGGTCACAGTCCAGCAGGTGCCCTTGCCCATGCCCAGGGGATGCCCTCCTCAGGGTGCCACAGCTGCATGGCCACACTTGGGGCACAAGTGAGGGCAGCTCGGCCAGAAGAAGAGATCGTCTTTGCTTTTGCCTGGTCTCTAGTGAGGTGGAACATTTGGATGAGAGCTGGAGCATTCTGATGGAACACTGCATGGCTCAGCTGGGCTTGCTGGAATCTGTTAGGCACATTCGCTAACTCGATGGGCATTGCTAGGGCATCTGCTCTCCTGTTCCCTTCGGCATTAAATCCTGCCAGGTCAGTGTGTGATCTCACACACTATGCATGACATAGAATGGTTGCTTTCAGTGGGAGATCAGTTGAATCAATTTCGAAAGCAAGTTATGAAGTTTTGGGTTTGCAACCTCCTTTAGTAAGGCTCTCTCTGCCCTGGAAACTACACCTGCAACATAGGCTGAGTCAGTTATCAAATTAAATGGTTCACTGAACCACTCAAATGCCCTGACCACCGCTGTAAGTTCTGCCACTTCAGGATCCTTCAACTACCTGTACATCAGACTCCCACTTCTGAGTGCAGGGATACTTCCATGTGATGACAGACTTGCGGGAACGACCGCAGGCATCTGAAAAGATTGTCAAGGCATTTAATGGTTTTCTGCTTTGAATTTCTTTTGGAATCAGTTTGAAAAGGCAGACCTGGGGCTCAGTGGTGTGCCTGCTGGGACGACAGCGCTTCCTGTACCTTACAGATGGACTGTCTCACCTCCTCTGATAGATGCCTGGGTGATGGGAGGTCATCTTTCCCTCGCAGGAGGTTGAACAGAGGAGCGAGATCTTCTGTTGTCAGCTCTAGGAGAGGCCTCACCCAATTGATGGACCCGCAGAGCTGATGGAGTTCCTGCAAGGTCTTAGGGTTATCAATTATTTTGACTTGTTGGGGAACCACAGTCTGCTCATTGGATTTTTAGTCCAAGGTATTTAAATGGAGAGGTTTTCTGGACCTTTTTGGCCTGGATTTCAAATCCATTTGCCTCTAAGGCCTCAATTACCTTCCCCAATGTCCAGTCTAAATAGGATTGGTTAGGAGCACACACCAAAACATCGTCCATATAGTGGAGCACTATTGCCTTTGCTGCTAACTTTCTGACAGGGGACAGAATGCGAGCTACATACCACTGGCAGATGGTGGGTGAGTTCTTCATGCCTTGTGGCAAAACTCACCACTGGTAGCGCTGCACGGGAGCCTTTCGGTCGATGGAAGGGACCGAGAAGGCAAACCAGGGCGCATTGTCTGAGCGTAGTGGGATCTGGAAGAAACACTCTTTAATATCAATGACTGCTACCTTCCACTGCCTGGGGAGCATGGAGGGTGAAGGCATTCCGGGCTGCAGGGGTCCCATGTCCTCTATGACTGCATTTATTTTCCGCAAGTCCTGGAGGAGGCGCCACTGGTCTTTCCCCAGCTTTTTGATTCCAAATACCAGGGAATTCCAAGGGCTCTTACATGGTTCGATATTTCCTCTTTTCAATTGCTCCTCCATGAGTGTGCTAAGTGCCTTTAATTTGTCATTTTTCAAAGGCCATTGATCCATCCAGATGTGTTTGTCAGAGATCCAATTTAATTTCTGGAAGGGGCACTCCGCAGTGGCCTGTACAAAAAATGTTGGGGTTGAGATGGAATTTCGACTCGAGCCCCCCACTGGGACATGAGATCTCTGCCCCGCAATGGAAATCCAGAGTCAATTACAAAAGGACGGACTGATGCTATCTGTCCCTCTGGACCCTCAATTTGGACAACTGCCTTGCTTCTTTGAGCAGATATAGATCCCCCCCCACCCGTCACAATACCTTCTGCCAGCTGCAGCTCCCAGTGTGACGGCCAATTGTGGGAAGAAATGACTGTCACGTCTGCTCCCATGTCCATCATTCCTGCCAGGCTGATGTCTGAGCCTTGGCCAGACAGTTTGCAATTAAGCATGGGTTTGTCATTCCCAGCTGCCTCAGCCCAGAAGACAGAGGGGTTGTAGTCCTGTGGCGGACTACTGGGCATGAGAATAGCTTGGGCCACAACCTGGTTAGCAGCAAGAAAATAGGGAGGGTTAACACACTGGATATTGACAGTAAAGAACCCTTGTGGGCCCACTTGAACAATTTCTGGTGTAACACAAATGTCAGCTGGTGAACGTACAACATCTTTTAACACAAACAATATACAGTCTCTCAGACTCTCACAACTCACGACGATTCTCTGGGGTGTCACCGAGTCCATTTGAGTTGCAGTGGTCATGGTAACCATTTTCCTGGTGGCAGTTTCTTCATTCATTCCCCCATGTGGCCCTGCCAATCCACACAGTCCTGTCAGTGTTTTGGCTGCATCCCATCGGCGGCAGGCGATGTCATTTTCCCTGGGGAGACAGCTCAGGAACCCTGATTAACTGAAGCCAGAGCTCTGCAGTTTTGGGCCAAGTGCCCTGGTTTGCCACACCTGTGACAGACCCAATTAGCATTTCTATTGCCCTGAGATGCTGTTGCATCAGCAGCGGCTGCAATTTCTATTAAGTTTTTCCCCGTTTTTAAATTTGGCTGATGAATTGGCACCAATGTCGTGCAAGCACGAATCATTTGACTTAAGGTCGGTGGAGGTTCGAATGGAAGACCCAAAACCACTCTATTACAAGCATCATTGGCATTAATCTTTGCAATTTGCGTTATAATATGCTCTCTTGTTTTCGGATCTTCCGCTTGTTTTTCCACTACCAGCCTCAGTTTATCCACAAAATCAATAAATGGCTCATTTTGCAGTTGCCAAATCTCAGTGTAATTCAATTGAGGTGCTAATTTAGGGGGCATCATTAAGAACGCTTGCTGTGCTGCTTGCTTTACAGCATTCAGGACCGGCTCTGGTGTATTTTGAGCCTGGTTCTGGGGCTTGGCTAATAACCCCTCACTGGTAAGGTGATCCATAGAAACCCCCGCGTTGTTTGGATCCTGCAGTAAAATAAGGAGGACCTCTCCCAGTTGCTTCCTCCAACCTTCTTCCCACATTTGAAACTTGGATGGGGAAAGCAAGCAGGAGAAAATGCTTTTGAGGTCATGTGGCACAATCACTGTACCGGTGAGAGTTATCTTAAGAAGGTTCTTAAAATACTGACTCTCCCTCCCAAATGCTTTCTGGGCTTTGCAAAGCTCTTTCAGCCCTGCAGAATCAAAAGGTTTCCATGTGGGATTACTGCCAGTTCAATCATATGTTACAGGAACAGCAAAGGGATAGGAAGGGGCTGAGGAGACTCCCGGACCTGATTTCAAGGTGGTTCCGGTTTCTACCCCATGGGAACTGGAATGGGGGGGGCGTGGGAGCCAGGAACTCCTCCACAGGGGGCGGGGTTGGAGGACCAGGAGGCGTGGTCACAGGATGGGCGGGGATTCCCAACGCAGGGGGCAGTACCCAATGCATGGGAGGAACCCGATGACATCACATCTCGGGGAGGGGATAGGAAAGGGTTGGGGGTAAGAGGGCGAAAGGGCCTGGGGGAAGAACAAGGGGGGGAGGGGTGAACTGTGCCATGTGGTCAGCGCCATTGTTCAGACACGTGGAGTGGGGGGGGACAATGGCAAACAGCATTTAAAACAGTTTTCTGGGCTTATAACGGGAAGAGGGCAAGGGATACAGGGTTTGGGAAGAGGTCGAGGCAGCTTGACCAGAGCTACCCCAACAGGGTGGCTGAAAAGAGCGAGAGGGGTCAGAGAGAAGGTAGCAACTCTGTGCCTCTGGGCATATCACCCCATTCAGTTTTTCCAATGAAGGGGAAGTGGGATGAGGAGCAGGAGGGGAGAAAGGAGGGATACAGGAAGAACTGCAAGGGGATTTGTGCTTTTCTTTTACTTTCTGATCCATTTTATGCAAGTCCTGAAGCACTAGAACTAGAGGAAAGAATTTTTCTCCAGAGGAGTCCCCTTTTCGCTTTAAATCAGTAATCTTATGCCCCACAGCCTTCCAGAAGGCAGGAGATTTTAAATTTGCTGGAGACACTTGAGGAAGGTAAAAGAAAAGCCAGCGAACTGTTTTAACAGACCCTTTGAAAATTTGAAACCAGTAACTGAAAGGAATTTCACAACTTGGAGAAAAACCTCTCTTTGGGGCTGAGAGAGTTTGGATCCCATCTCTCTTTGGGCACTTCTTCCGCCCACCACCTGAAAAAAGAAAAAAGAAACAAAATATCAGGGACCAGGGATACTCGCACAAGTTTCAGACATCAGCACAAATTTGTCTGGTCCCAAAGTAAAAAGCACAGGTTGGGTTCTCTGAGGCACGCCTGCTCTCCAAAGTCAGTTCAGTGCAGAGTGAGTGGGAGTTAGCAGCCTTCTCTCAGGGCACTGCTCCTAAAACAGAGCAGACTGCTCCGAGAGGCGTTAGCAGTCCAAAGTCGCTTCTTATCGCTGTCCACTGACAGCCACGATGTCACAGGGATCCACTCGTGTGAGCCCCGTGCTTGGTGCGCCAACCTAACCAAGTTCTTGCTGCTCGGGGCACGAGCTCTGGCGTGCCCCAGGTCAGAGACAGCCCAGCTGCGTTACTTCTGCCCGCCGCAGAAGCGACTTCAGCATCAGGAAAAGAGCTGCTGGCTGAATTAGCTAGCTGGCTTCTCGGCAGAGGAAACATGGCAGGAGCCAATGGTATCAGCTCACGTTAGCTCGGAGACAAAGGAAGAGAGAGGCTGTTCTGGTCTGGCTCCTAACAGATTTCTTGTTAGAAGTTTCGCAACCCGAACGAGCTGGGAAGGGATGGAATGTGATGGGATCCTCCCTGAGGCTTGTCCGCAGTTTTATAGAGTTTGAAAACCGCGGGGAAAGGGGAAAACAACCAATGAGTTACAAGCCAGGGGGAGGAAACAATTTCACAAGAACCACTGGGGGAAACCGAGAGGTGGGAGTTATAACAGAGAACCAGTGAACAACCAAGTAACCGAGAATTTTCCCGAACCGGGGGAGGCGGCTTGTACCCGGGCACTGCCCAGGGGGGTGCGGCTTAGGCTTCTGAGCCGCCCATTGACCCATCCTCTGAGTCTGCCTCTTCGGGAAACTCGATCCAGTGGATGGGTTGGTGTAGTGGTTTGGTCCAAATACTCATTCCTGTTTACCTTGTGTGAGATAAGAATTAGGAGAAACGCAAAGCAGGCACCAAACTTGAAAGAATATAAAGAAATTTATTAACAGACCTAAAAGAGGGGGGAAAAAAAAAAAAATCATACCACACCTTCAGAACACTTCTCCTCCCCCCCACCTTTCTCCCATCTCCCACTGACAATGTAAAAAGACAACCCTTGAGATGTTCAGTCTGTTTACCACTTCCATAATTGTTCAGTCCGTTTAGGAAGAGGAGTCTCTCTTGCCCATGCTATGGAGAAATTAGCACAATGAGACAGCTGCCCGGGTTGGTTCTCTGCTCACATGTGAGTCCCTTCCCCTGACATGCAGCTTTTCCCACAACTGCTTTCGAGGGTCCACTCTTGAATTACTGGGGTACAAATTGAAGGTTGAGCCATTCAGAAACAGAAGTTCTCTTCAGCCATCTCTGGGAGCATTTCATCTCTAAGAACAGAGGCCCTCCTCCTTCCCTGGGAGCAAAGGGTCCTCCTCATCTTCATCTCTAGGGCTATCTCTGGGAGCATCTCTAGGAACTGAGGTCTTCTCCTTTTCCATTTGGAGCAAAAGTCCTCATCACTTCCATCTCTCCCTGTTCAAACTTCTCCTCAAATTACAGCTGCTTCAGCATCTGCCTATCTCAGCGCAGGTGCTTTTGCTCACAAGTACAAGTTGAACACTCCACCCCCCCATGCCTTCATGAAATTACAACAGGTACTCTGATACATCATAGCTTTACAACAGAATATCAGCTTTAAGCATCTCGTCTTTCTTCTCCCTCAGGTTTTCAGCTCTTCACAGCACTAAAAGGGTTAATCTCACCTAGGCCTTGCAGCTGGAATTTCGCTTATCGCTGTTGGTCACACGATCTTTTGCCGGACAGCAGGGCAGCTTCAGCTGAATCTTGGCCGCACTGGAGAGGGGGAGCCGGGCTGCTCCGGCTGCCCATAGCAGGGCTGTGGGGGTGTTCCGCGGGTGGAACAGGGCCCACCGGCTCCAGGATGGCTGTGGTGCGGCCCGGCCTGGCCCGAGCAGGGCCTGGGCTGGGCCCGCTGGGCCCCCGCACAGGGCCCACAGCCTCCTGTCCCAGCAGCAGAAACGAGAGAGGGCTCTGCCTGGGGTGTGTCTATCCTTAAGTGTGGATCACAGAGGCCACAATTTTTAGTGGCTTCAAGAATTGTCCATATTCAAACTGGCCAGCTGATAGGCTCTGTCAGGTCACAGAGGAAGCTGTAAGCACCCCTTTGCAAGAGCATCACTTCTGGGATTATGCTTTGCTAACCCATGACAGCTGGGATTGATTGGCATCACGCTGCCCCAGCCCCGCAGTGGGCTGGGTCACACCAACAATTTCAACTGTTTGTTTCCTTACCTGAGGAAAATCGGATGGATTTCCTGTCTTTTCTTCCAATTACCATTGTTTTCAAGAAGAGGATAAAAAGCTTGATGAGTTTTGTTTAATGGAAGCTGCGCTTAAGGGACCAACAAGAACTGCAGAGATCCTTCTCATGTAATAATCCTTAGAGATAGTATAGATAGTTAGTATAGCAAAGTCCCTCTTCCAAACTGCCTGTCAAGCTGGTGGGAATCTTCAGAGAAGCAAAACGTGCTTTTGCTGATGTAGTTGCCCCTAACTAGGTCCGCCAATCAAATCAGCTGCCAAGGCAAGCTCTGCTGACTCTTGGAAAAGCTGTGGCTGCTTTGGGGTCTGAGTTTTTTGTTGGTATAGAAAAGTCATCTCTGCCTCTCTGCCAGGGCAGAAATTGCCACTGCAGAGTGGGCTCTGGGAGAGCATTTACAGATGTGAAAGAAGCAGGTGGAGCCTCATGTTTCCTTTTTCTCCAGGCTGAACTCCTGATAGCCACAGGAGGGAGACCAAAGCTGCAGCAGCCCAAGCTATTCTCAGTTTCGCTGCGCCACTTCCTGAGCTGCTGCCTGCAGACAAAGGAGGAGCGGCGCTGGTCTGCCAAGGAGCTCCTGCAGGTAAAATGCAAAGGGGCTGCAGGTCAAACAGTGTCCGAGGATGGGCTCCTCCTCCACTGAAGCCCAAGGCATAAGATGAGCCCCCTTCCTCCTCATCTCCACTTCTGGTTCTTTTTAAATGAAAATGGTGAGGAATCCTAGGCTGGGCTGGGCTGGTAGGAGCCTGTAAAGGTCATCTGGTCCAAACAGCCTGCAATGAGCAGTCCCTGCAATGAGGGACAACTTGAAAGAGATCAGGTTGCTCAGAGCCCCTTCCCACCTGACCTGGAATGTTTCCAGGGAAGGGACACCTACCAGTTCTCAGGACAACCTGTGCCACTGTTGCACTATGCTCCTTAGACCTACTCGGAGTAAATCCCCTTTTCATTTAAAAATATTATCCCTGCCTTTGAAGCACTGAGCTTGGAAAGTCATGGTTCATTGTTCTTGGTTGTTTTTTTTTTTTCCTTTGGGCAGCATCCATTTGTAACATCAGCCAAGCCTGCGTCCAGCCGGGCACCACTCATTATTTCAGTGAAGAGGTGGAAAGAGAAGAAAAGACTGTGACAATCACATCAGGACTGTTTTCTCCATGACCAGCTTAGTGTAGGATTGTAGAGTAGGATTGCAGAGTAGGATTGTAGAGAAGGATGGCAAATAATTAAAGTTTCTGAAACCTCAACTCATTTGGAAGATTTCCTTCCTTTTTACCCTGTGATTTAGCTCAAGATTTCCTTCTCAATTGTCCGTTGTTTCTTAAAGTTGGAAAGTGACACTTACGGCTTCTTTGGTATGGTTTGTCAGTGGGGCAGGCTCTTCTTCATTCATCCTCTCCAGACCACACTGCCTTTGCAATACGGCACACTGGCCGGTTTTTGTCCAGCCATTGTGCTTGTAGTTGAGGCAGAAAGGGCAATGGCATTTGCAGGCAAAAGCAGACGAGGAGTTGTGCAGCCAAGACATCCTGTGCAGATGTAGGTGTTGAGCTGTGACTCGAGAGCATTGGGGTTCCTGCCACTTGGATTTGTATCCCTAAGTGCAATCTCTTTGGCTCGGGGAGAGTCTTGCTCAGCTGAGAAAGCAGAAAGCTCAGCGAGGGTGCTCTGAAAGGTCTCGTCTGAGGTAGAGCTGTCAGCGAGCGTGAGGTGAGAGCGGCCCGGCCTTGCCCAGGCCGGAGCCCCAGCAGAGCCCACGCAGAGCCCAGAGCAGCCTGAGGCTGGGCAGAGGCAGGCTGGCAGGAGGCCCTTGGAGCTGCAAGAGGCAGCAGCCTGGCACTGGGTGCCTCTTCCTGGGAGCGGGCACATCGTCCCATCTCAGAGCCAAAGCGGCAGCTGGCTGCTCCCGAGGGAAGCGTAGCCGTGCTGGGCACAGCGCAGACTGGTGCCATTGGCCGTCTGGAGGCAGCCCAGGAGGAGAGAAAGGCAAAAGACAGCCGAGGGCTGGTGCCCCGGCTGAGGATTGCTACTCTTCTGCCGGCTGCCCTGGAAGTCCTGGGAAAGGTTAGCAGTGTGTGCAGCAGCCTGGGCACAGCGGGAGGGAGCCGGGCTGCTCCGCAGGCTCGAGCACGGGGCAGCGTCCTTCAGGCACGGCACTTCTGCCAGGGGCACCGAGGCCAACGGGAGGCAGCGACAGCTCGTCAGGTCAGATCCGCAGGAGCCAGTGCCTCACACAGCTCGGGGAGGAAGCAGTTCTGCACTGAGTCAGAGCAAAGGTGTGGAATGCAGAGCGTTCTGCAGAAATATTCGGGGCCACCAGGCCAGCCTGCTTTGTGCTCTCCAGGGCACAGCAAGCAGTGCACCACGCAGCTCTGAGTTGCTGGCAGAGAGGTGTTAAAAATGAACTCACTTTTGGATACAATTAAATGGTAACAAAGTCGTCGAAGCAAAGGAAAACTGCTTATGAGTAACGATTCCGTTGAGCCGGGTGTGTGCCTCCCTCCCCGAGAGCTCAACACACCCCCCCTCTAAGAAAAT
This sequence comes from Aphelocoma coerulescens, assembly GCF_041296385.1. Taxonomy (NCBI): domain Eukaryota; kingdom Metazoa; phylum Chordata; class Aves; order Passeriformes; family Corvidae; genus Aphelocoma; species Aphelocoma coerulescens. The sequence continues at coordinate 503,125 of NW_027184076.1, forward strand.
GGCTGCTTTTTAGACCCTTTCCCAGCCGGGACGGTCCCTGTCCCCTTTCCCAATGGGTGGGTACTAAGAAACTTAGGTGCTCTCCTGACCACCTTCTTTTCTGTCCCCTCCCCTCCCATCCTACTTCCTTTTTAGTCAGGTCTTCAACCCTGCCCCTCTCCCAGCTCACAGCAACACCCAGCAAATTAACTAGAACAGCTCCAAACCATAAATCCAACATACATCCAGCAATTTTCATTCTTTGACCTAAACCCCTTTTGGCTGCAGCAAAATATTACTTCCTCTCTCAGAGGGAATCGGGGATGTGCCTGAGGCTTGTGCTTGAGTAGTGAACTGATTTGGAAGGGAGCAGAAGGCTTTCAGTAGGCAATTTGTGTTTTCTTTATTACTTTGGGAAAGAAAGATGCAATGTGGCTTCACGCAGCAAAAGCACTTGCAGGGTGCAGTGATGAAATGTTGTGTTCAATTCCCAGGGAAGGAAGGTGTAAATGACCATCAGAGGAGAATTTGAGGAATGGGTGTTACGGGTTCAGGAGGACGCCCATGCCCAGAGAACTCAAGACCCAGTTAGAATTGCAAAGCAAATGAATTTTAGTAGTCACGTTAGCAAGAAATACATACCGGCGCCTGGCTGCTGGAAAAGCCACCGAGCAGGAGAAGGAGATAGAGCATGGCTCCTGAGTGGGAGGGGCAGAAGGGCAGGACTCCTTCAGGGCGTCCCCTGGATAAAAATGGCGTGCGTCATGTCGTCCTCTCCCCTCCACCCCCGGGGCACACCTTATATCTCCTCCTCAGGAGTGGCCAGTTTCAACATCATTTCGTCCAGGGCCAACTTACGAGATGAGGTCACATTGGCCCATGACCATACTCCATGCCAACAATGGCTCCATTATGTATTGTTTCTCCTTTCCCAGGATGAGTTCCACCAGGTGACCGATACCTAGTTTCATTTCTAGAAGTTAGTCCCGCTAACTAAGAATACAGTCGTCTTCTGCATTATCTTGTCGATGTGCAACACTGCGGACCAAACATGTCAGGCCTCAGATCTGTCTCCTATCCCTGACACATGGGGATGTTCCCCAAATGACCACCAGAGACCCTCAGGACACCCCTACTCTCACATCAAGAACTTCTGACAAGTGGTTTAAATATGTCAAATAGTTTGAAGTCATGTTTAGCCTGTGAGTTTCAGCAAAGTAATGAGTGTGTCTTAGTTCCATGGGTACAAACTAGTAAGTGAGATTGCTGGGTGTGCACGTGTTAGGGAAGTGATTCCCCATGCACCCAGCACTGAAATCAAGTGCCGCCTCCTTTCTAACGCTGAGCTGGCAGCAGGGATGGATCCCTGCTTGGTAACCTTTCATTGTGGTCACTTATATTGAACAGTAAAAAAGGTTGAAATGAAATATTTCAAGCCGTTTCCCTCTGGTTTCCCTTTCCTGGGGGCCAAAGCTCTGTGCCCCAGGTGGCCTGGGTGTGTGCAGAGAAATGCAGCCCCCACAAAGCCCTTGGTTTTCCCACAAGTCATCATCACTCCTTCCCAGGTGCGCCCAGCTCTGGCAGGAGAGAGAGAGCCCACGGCGCAGTGGGCACCGTGCCCTCCCAGCCGGGGCTCTCTGGCACAGAGCAGCAGCAGCGCCAGCACCTTTCAACCCGCTCCTGGCCTTGGCTTCAGCCGGGAGCCAGAAGCCTCTGGAAATCAGCACTGCCAGTTGCATTCCCAGCTTGGAGCAGCTCCTGCGGGTGGGCAAATCCTGCCCGTTCGACTGCTTCCAAAGAGGACGAAAGGCAGAGGCAGAGACGTACCTACAGAGGGGACCAGGGCGTGTCCAATAAAAGTGCAAATGTGTGGGGAGATTTGTTAGGAATTATTACAGCTGTCATGCAATTAGTGCCTTCTCTCCTGGATCTGTGCAATGCTTTGGGCCATTTTCTTGGTCTAGTTTCCTTTGCTTTGGTCCCATCTCAGTGTTCACTTGGGGTACAGGCTGCAGGTGCTTGGGGCACTCTTTGAGTTACTCTTGGAGCCCTTGAACAACAGGGTTTGGCCCACGAGGGGACTTTGTGCTGCTTTGTGACAGAGGAGAACTTCCCAGGCTATTGTGTGTTTGCTGCAGGGAAGCTTGGGTTGCTTAGCATCAATCCCCAGACCAACGCAGAGCAGCTGCTTTGTGATGTCAGGGCATGGTTGCCACGTTGTGGTGCTGTCATCAGAAGGTTGCCTTGGTGCACAGAAGGTCTCAGTGTCAGAGCAGCTCTTGGGCTTGCTCAGAGCAGGAGCATCCTCCTGGTTGAGGCCTTGTCAGGGGGCAGCTGCACTCTGACAGGAGCCTTGTTTTTTCTTGTGTTAGAGCACAGTCTGCAAACTTGCACAGCAGTGCTAAAATCATGGAGGCACTTGCTGCTGCAGTTTGCACTGTGTATGGCATTGGTTATTCTGCCTATTACCTGACTAACCTGACACGTGAGTAGAGGTTTTCCCTGGGTGTAACCCAACCTGGCTTGTGTAGGTCTTCCTGCTCTTTCTTAGTAACTGAGTTGATTTTGAAACAAAAAGACCATTAGGATGCCACTGCTTTGGTAAAGCTCCTGTCAACACATTCAGCTCAAAAGAGGGTGTCTGTAGCCAGGGAGGTGTGGGCAGCATTTGCAAGGGAACGTGCAGGGGTTCCCTTCCCTCCACGGGAGAGTCTGTGGCAGCCGAGTCTGTCATTTCCTCAGGGGGCTGGGTGAAGCAGGACAACTTTGAAAAGGCAGCCTGGGAGGTGTTCTCAGAAGGCCTTCAAAGAACTCTGCAGTTGTGCCTGGAATTCAGGGAAAGCTTCTTTGTTTCTAAATTTTGTCATTAAAAGATTTGACTGTCTAACTCGACCCTTTAATGAGTGCTAAAATAGTGATTCTTTTTGCAATGAAGTGCAAACTCCCAAACAGTGAGTGTCTGCTCTTGAACCCCAGAGCTGCTCCTGGGCTGTTTCCCAGTAGAACTATGACACCTCAGGGGGGTTTGGGGGAAGGTTTTCTGGGCAACAGGTTTTCAGTAACTTAATGAGAATTAGTGCTAGCAACCTTTTTATAAAAAAAGAACCTGAAGGAGAGGATAAAAAAGGCAGCTTTAGCTGTTGGTCAGAAGAGAAATATTGGGTGTTAAAGAACAATTTGCATTTTCTTGATCAAGTTTGTATTCATTTACTGGCAAAAGAGGCCAAAGCATAGGCACAACCAAGAATATTGTCCTGCTCTCTTGCTGGATGTGTGGAAGAACTGTGTCTGCTGGAGGGCTATTGTGAAAAGAAAACACTCTCTGTTTGGGTGGACTTGTTCTGCGGGATTAACCAGGTTTTTTCACAGCGTTTTTTTCACAGGCGGTTTTTTCACAGCATCTGGTTCATTTTCCCTTCCCACTGCAGGTCACATGATCCGCGTATTCGTCAGTCCTGACCCTGAGGTGAGTGAGACAGGAACTTTTGATGTTCCTGGTGTTTAAGAACTGTGTAGAAAGCTGTGAGCTTGGCCTGCGGCAGTAGAGTAAGGAGGCTGAGCTGGGTGGGCAGAAAGAAAATCCATGTTCATGTCTGCAGCAGCAATAGCAAAGGCATCACTGTGTAATAGCTGCTTTTGCATTTCAGAGCTGTCGCAGAACTAAAAGCCCAGCTTTGCAGAGAGAACGTTGCTTGCTGACAGTAGCCAGGCTGCAATATCTAATTCAGAGCAATATGCAGTACTGTTGAATTAGCCCATTTTACTTTAGTTGGAGGCACTTGGAATCCCATTGCTATGCAAGGTTATGATTTCTCCTTAGTAGAGCTGGTTGTAGAGCTAAATAGAGATAAGGTTAGAAATGACAGGTAACTGCCTGTCCCTCACACTCCTGCCTGTCCACAGAGCCCAGAACCAACCTCAGGCTCTCCTCTGGCTCCCTCTGCTCCTGGAGAAGAGGTTGAAGAGGCTGAAGAGGCTGAAGAGGCTGAAGAGGCTGAAGAGGAGAAAAATGTCCAGAACTCTCCAGCTGTGGTCAGTCATGAACCTGAACATCCTGAGCCGGTAAGTGCCAGTTGTGGTTGGGGCTGTGTTTAGAGGAAATCAGAGCTGCAAGTTTCTGAGCGGCCAGCACTTGCTGGTGGTGGCCGAGGATGCTGAGTGCTGGAGTCCTGGCAGGACCTAGCGATTCCCCCCAGCCAGTGAGAGCTGGAACACGGCCTTTGAGCTGTCATGTTTAGGCCCCAGCTTGCTGGGATTCCAAGAGGGGCAAACGTGAATCATGAAGGCTCCCCTGTCGCCAGAGGAGGGAGCGCTCCAAAGACACCGCTCTCAGCCTTGCCAGACACGTGGGGGACACGGTGGCCTGGAGAGCCGTGTCCCACTGCACAGGCTGGCCAAGTAGCTGCTGGCACAAAAGCTGTTGATGTGAGCACACAAGTGCTTTGGGGTGGTTTGTCCACATGAGCTTCTTGGGTGGGCCGAGCTGGGAGTATTTCAGAGACACACTGGGGACGGGGAGGTGCTGCTTGAAGTCAGGGACTTTGGTGCCTTGGTTGCCAGGTTGTTCTCTGGCCTCTTCAGGCAGAGCAGTGAGGAGCAGAGCTGACAGGGGCTCTGAGTGCGCCTGTGTTTTTGCTTTTGATAAGCTGCAAAGAGATGGTTGTGTTGTGCACAGACCTGTGTGGGGCCCCTCTTCTCCCGTGTGGCAAAAGAAGCAAAGTGCGCAGTTGGGAGCCCTTCTTCCGGGGCAGAAGCCCGAGGCTGCCATGTTTCTGCAGATACTTTCTGTTGTGAAGTCTGTTTTTAAAACTGCATTTGAAAACTGCATTGGAGCCTAGAGTGGGGGCAAAGCTGCAGCTCCTTGAGTGCTGTCTCGTAGGGTTAAGAACAGGAAGGAGATCTTGCCGTTCTGGCTGCTGTATTTGAAGTCAATGTGCAACTTTGTGCCTGGGGAGCTGCGTGGGAGAAAAGGAGCCAGGGGTGCCGGTCCACAGTAGCTGAACGTGAGGCAGCGTGTGGCCAGGTGGCCAGGAAGGCCAAGGGCATCCTGGCCTGTGTCAGCAAGAGTGGGGCAGCAGGAGCAGGGCAGTGACCGTCTCCCTGTGCTGCGCACCGGTGAGGCCGCAGCTGGAGTGCTGTGTCCAGTTCTGGGCCACTGTGAAGAAGCAAGACCTTGAGGGGCTGCAGCGTGTGCAGAGAAGGGCAAGGGAGCTGGGGAAGGGTGTGGAGGCCAAGTGCCATGAGGAGGTGCTGAAGCAGCTTTAGGCTGGAGAAAGGGAGGCTCCTGCGGGACCTTCAGGCAGACTTCCCTAAATGCCTGCATGACAGTGCTCGCCACAAGTGCCGTTGCATCCCCTGCCAAGCATCCCCTCACTGCACCCAAGGGCTTTAGGCACTGCAGCAGGTGACCCTTTTGTCTTTTGGTCTCTTGGTTTGTTGGTTTGCACGGAGGAGAAGGCCTGTTTATTTTCTCTTTCTCCAGCAAGCAAAGGTGCTTTTGCTGTACCTTTCCTGCCCTTTTCCAGCACTAGCACAGATTTTATCCAGTTTTAGGTTTCCATGTCTGCAGCAGCAATAGCAAAGGCATCACTGTGTAATAGCTGCTTTTGCATTTCAGAGCTGTCGCAGGACTAAAAGCCCAGCTTTGCAGAGAGAACGTTGCTTGCTGACAGTAGCCAGGCTGCAATATCTAATTCAGAGCAATATGCAGTACTGTTGAATTAGCCCATTTTACTTTAGTTGGAGGCACTTGGAATCCCATTGCTATGCAAGGTTATGATTTCTCCTTAGTAGAGCTGGTTGTAGAGCTGAATAGAGATAAGGTTAGAAATGACAGGTAACTGCCTGTCCCTCACACTCCTGCCTGTCCACAGGGCACAGAACCAACCGCCGGCGCTCCTCTGGCTCCCTCTGCTCCTGGAGCAAGGGCCAAATGGGTGAAAAATGTCTGGAAATCACCAGCTGGCATCAGACGTGAACCTGAACGTCCTGAGCCGGTAAGTGCCAGTTGTGGTTGGGGCTGTGTTTAGAGGAAATCAGAGCTGCAAGTTTCTGAGCGGCCAGCACTTGCTGGTGGTGGCCGAGGATGCTGAGTGCTGGAGTCCTGGCAGGACCTAGCGATTCCCCCCAGCCAGTGAGAGCTGGAACACGGCCTTTGAGCTGTCATGTTTAGGCCCCAGCTTGCTGGGATTCCAAGAGGGGCAAACGTGAATCATGAAGGCTCCCCTGTCGCCAGAGGAGGGAGCGCTCCAAAGACACCGCTCTCAGCCTTGCCAGACACGTGGGGGACACGGTGGCCTGGAGAGCCGTGTCCCACTGCACAGGCTGGCCAAGTAGCTGCTGGCACAAAAGCTGTTGATGTGAGCACACAAGGGCTTTGGGGTGGTTTGTCCACATGAGCTTCTTGGGTGGGCCGAGCTGGGAGTATTTCAGAGACACACTGGGGACGGGGAGGTGCTGCTTGAAGTCAGGGACTTTGGTGCCTTGGTTGCCAGGTTGTTCTCTGGCCTCTTCAGGCAGAGCAGTGAGGAGCAGAGCTGACAGGGGCTCTGAGTGCGCCTGTGTTTTTGCTTTTGATAAGCTGCAAAGAGATGGTTGTGTTGTGCACGGACCTGTGTGGGGCCCCTCTTCTCCCGTGTGGCAAAAGAAGCAAAGTGCGCAGTTGGGAGCCCTTCTTCCGGGGCAGAAGCCCGAGGCTGCCATGTTTCTGCAGATACTTTCTGTTGTGAAGTCTGTTTTTAAAACTGCATTTGAAAACTGCATTGGAGCCTAGAGTGGGGGCAAAGCTGCAGCTCCTTGAGTGCTGTCTCGTAGGGTTAAGAACAGGAAGGAGATCTTGCCGTTCTGGCTGCTGTATTTGAAGTCAATGTGCAACTTTGTGCCTGGGGAGCTGCGTGGGAGAAAAGGAGCCAGGGGTGCCGGTCCACAGTAGCTGAACGTGAGGCAGCGTGTGGCCAGGTGGCCAGGAAGGCCAAGGGCATCCTGGCCTGTGTCAGCAAGAGTGGGGCAGCAGGAGCAGGGCAGTGACCGTCTCCCTGTGCTGGGCACCAGTGAGGCCGCAGCTGGAGTGCTGTGTCCAGTTCTGGGCCACTGTGAAGAAGCAAGACCTTGAGGGGCTGCAGCGTGTGCAGAGAAGGGCAAGGGAGCTGGGGAAGGGTGTGGAGGCCAAGTGCCATGAGGAGGTGCTGAAGCAGCTTTAGGCTGGAGAAAGGGAGGCTCCTGCGGGACCTTCAGGCAGACTTCCCTAAATGCCTGCATGACAGTGCTCGCCACAAGTGCCGTTGCATCCCCTGCCAAGCATCCCCTCACTGCACCCAAGGGCTTTAGGCACTGCAGCAGGTGACCCTTTTGTCTTTTGGTCTCTTGGTTTGTTGGTTTGCACGGAGGAGAAGGCCTGTTTATTTTCTCTTTCTCCAGCAAGCAAAGGTGCTTTTGCTGTACCTTTCCTGCCCTTTTCCAGCACTAGCACAGATTTTATCCAGTTTTAGGTTTCCATGTCTGCAGCAGCAATAGCAAAGGCATCGCTGTGTAATAGCTGCTTTTGCATTTCAGAGCTGTCGCAGAACTAAAAGCCCAGCTTTGCAGAGAGAACGTTGCTTGCTGACAGTAGCCAGGCTGCAATATCTAATTCAGAGCAATATGCAGTACTGTTGAATTAGCCCATTTTACTTTAGTTGGAGGCACTTGGAATCCCATTGCTATGCAAGGTTATGATTTCTCCTTAGTAGAGCTGGTTGTAGAGCTGAATAGAGATAAGGTTAGAAATGACAGGCAACTGCCTGTCCCTCACACTCCTGCCTGTCCACAGGGCACAGAACCAACCGCCGGCGCTCCTCTGGCTCCCTCTGCTCCTGGAGCAAGGGCCAAATGGGTGAAAAATGTCTGGAAATCACCAGCTGGCATCAGACGTGAACCTGAACGTCCTGAGCCGGTAAGTGCCAGTTGTGGTTGGGGCTGTCTTTAGAGGAAATCAGAGCTGCAAGTTTCTGAGCGGCCAGCACTTGCTGGTGGTGGCCGAGGATGCTGAGTGCTGGAGTCCTGGCAGGACCTAGCGATTCCCCCCAGCCAGTGAGAGCTGGAACACGGCCTTTGAGCTGTCGTGTTTAGGCCCCAGCTTGCTGGGATTCCAAGAGGGGCAAACACGAATCATGAAGGCTCCCCTGTCGCCAGAGAAGGGAGTGCTCCAAAGACACCGCTCTCAGCCTTGCCAGACACGTGGGGGACACGGTGGCCTGGAGAGCCGTGTCCCACTGCACAGGCTGGCCAAGTAGCTGCTGGCACAAAAGCTGTTGATGTGAGCACACAAGGGCTTTGGGGTGGTTTGTCCACATGAGCTTCTTGGGTGGGCCGAGCTGGGAGTATTTCAGAGACACACTGGGGACGGGGAGGTGCTGCTTGAAGTCAGGGACTTTGGTGCCTTGGTTGCCAGGTTGTTATTTGGCCTCTTCAGGCAGAGCAGTGAGGAGCAGAGCTGACAGGGGCTCTGAGTGCGCCTGTGTTTTTGCTTTTGATAAGCTGCAAAGAGATGGTTGTGTTGTGCACGGACCTGTGTGGGGCCCCTCTTCTCCCGTGTGGCAAAAGAAGCAAAGTGCGCAGTTGGGAGCCCTTCTTCCGGGGCAGAAGCCCGAGGCTGCCATGTTTCTGCAGATACTTTCTGTTGTGAAGTCTGTTTTTAAAACTGCATTTGAAAACTGCATTGGAGCCTAGAGTGGGGGCAAAGATGTTGCTCTGAAGTAGGTGACACTTTCATCTTTTTGTTTGTTGGTTTGTTGGTTTTCTAGGAGGAGACTCCCTGTATTTTCTTTCTCGGCAAACAAAGGTGCTTTTACTCAACCTTTCCTGGACTTTTCTAGCACTGGACGAGATTCTGCTAGAATTTTAGCTTGCAAGCTGGCGGTTTTGGAAGTTGCAGTGTTTTTGCATGAGAACACGTAGTTTGGGGCAGGGAGATTGGTGCAGAAGGAGCTGTTCTGGTGTCCGGCCAGCCAGCAGGGCCTTGCACATCACTCTCAGGTTAACAGCGCCCATGCCTTTTGGCAGCCCAGGGGAGCAGAATGTGTTGTATTCCAGGTATAGGAATTCAGCAGGAAATCAACACCCTTGCATTCCAGCTGGTCCTCTGAGGTCAGAGGGGCTGGGAGGGGCTCAGCTTCACTTCTGAAGTGCAGCCACTTTAACATCATCAGTCTGGTTGAGTCCAAGAGAAGAACTTGCCCCAGTACAGATGCACAAAGAGTGCAGTTCCCAGTGCAGTGTCCTGGGTCTGATCGCATTCTAGAAGGACCTTCCTGCTCCAGGTTCCCCAAGAGTGTGGTTTATTGAAGCAACAGGAGAGCAAGTTCAGGACTGCTGCTAATCAGGGCACTGGCTACCAAGTGTTGATGTGTGTAGTGAGGGAAAGCATAGGAAAAGAGAGATGATAACAGTGAGATAGATCTATCTATCTATCGATCGATCGATCGATCGATCTATTTATCTAAATGAAACTTCCCTGCTCTGCTCCAAGGCAATTGGAGGTGCAAAGCTCACCTAAAGACATCCTTTCAGGAGAGGAGGAGAGACATGTTCCATCAAGCGATCCCAAGCAGGCAGATATGTTTCCCCCTCCAGAGATGGTTGTTTTTTCCCCTCAGAGGTGTTTTCCTCCCCCTGTTTATCCGTGAAAGTTTGGTCTGTCCTATGGGTGTGGAGCAATCCCATCCTCTAGGTGGGGTTTGGTGACTCTGGTCAAACATGCATTACAGGACACATGGTTTCCTTCACTGGCATCCTGAAGGGTGTCTAAGCTAATTTGTTAATGGGGCCTTCTGAGGGTCTCTGTTACTGCCGGTCAGAATTCTCAGTTGATAAAAGAGGGAGGACAAGAAACACCTTGGTTCTCCTCCATATACTGAGGTGGCCATAGAGGCCCTCTGACCTCCATTGGAGGCTCTTTGTTCGCATCCTCATCTCCTGAATAATCCAGGATTTGTAACAAGAGTGTAGATGTCAGAAAGGCAGGAATGGCAGTGCAGGCCTGAAGAGAACATGAACTCCAGAAGTGTCTCTCACAAGGAGCAAGCTCCCACAGGAAGCCACCTGCAGAGCCAGGGTGGGGCTGTGGGACAGGGCTGGGTGTCAGTCACTTCTGAAAGACAAGCAGGACACGGCAGAAGAGGAGCGAGGTCCTCAGCAGAGCCTTGAGAAATGCCCCACGTTCCCTTGTCAGATGCCTAAGAGTCTGTTGGAGCTTCAGTCCCAGATGGAGCCTGACTGTAGTGCCAGTGTCACTTTGGAATCTGTGCCTCCCCGTGGGCAGAGAAGGACCCGGGAGAGCAGCAGCACATTGCTTTGGGAATGTGCGAGCCCATCAGTCTCTGAGTCCTGCCCCATAAATATTTTATGGGAAGTTGAAAGCCATCTTCTCTTGCTTTCTGTGCAGCTCCTTCTAGAGAAAGAGCATGAGCAGATTGCTCTATCAGAGATGCCTTGCCAGACTCGGCGAGAGCTGTTCCCAGCCCGAGAGCAGCTGCAGCAGCTCAGGCAGCAGGTGGAAGAGGCACAAGAGAATGGCCAGGTGAGCCTGCTTAGCCAGGTGACAGAGTGAAGGGCAGGAACAGGGACATAAAACGGAGCTCTTGGGACTGAGGAGGCCAGGAGTCCCACAGGCACTGAAAGCACAGAGCCTTGTCATCTGCAGAGCCCAGTGCTGGGATGGGAGGGTTCCAATGGAAGCAGAGCTGGGTAGGGAAGCAGAAGGGAGGGGCTGAATGAATGTGATTTTGAGGCTGAAAGAGGAAAAAGCTGAGCCTGATGGCAGCTGCCAGTCACTTGCTTTGCATTTGTGTGTACAGAACATCAAGGCAGAGCCACAAGCAGAGCTGCCCGAAGCCAAGAGTGACATCAAGGCAGCAAAGAGGAGGAGCAAGGAAGACATCAGAAGCATCCAAGAGGAGAAGAATCTCCATCAGCACAGGAGCGATCTACAAGAGCAGGTGAGTGTAAGAGCTGAAGCCACTCCACTCGTGAGACATCCTCTCTCTGCTTCCTTGCAGAACATTGACAAAGAGCTGCAGGCAGAGCTGCAGGAAACTGAGGCTAGGATCAAGGCAAGGGAGAAGAGGCTGGGTGAAGGACTGAAAATCATCCGAGAGGAAATTAATCTTCTACTCCAAAAGCATGAGGCTCTACAAAAGCGAGTGAGTGAAACAGAGAGAGCCGCTGCAGTCACCAAACTGGTGGTTTCTGCCCTTCTTGCTTTTCCTCTGCAGAGCAGCAGGCGGGTGGGGTGATGTCTCTGAGTGCCATCCTGCTGTGGTCTCTATCACAGCCACTCTGAAGGACACGTCCTGGGCTGCTGAATCTCAGCTGCTGCCCTGGACAGTGTGACTAGTCCTTTGGCCTTTTGGCCAGCAGTCATCCAAATGGATTCCTGCTGGCCTGTTCCTGCTCTCCTTGTTTCTTGAGGTGTTTTTGCAGGTCAGCTTGGTGACCCTGATGGATCTTGAAACAAGCTGTCTGTATCCCTTGTGAACCTGTTCTTTCCCTTTCCTCACAGTCGCTGACCCACGGCTGACAGGGATAAGCTGTAGTGTCTGACTGCTTTGTTGTGTTTGACTTGAGGTGGAAGTGTGGACATCTCAGCTGGCAGCCTGCAAAGACTTCCAGCAAGTGATTGGCCACAAAGAGCCCCAAGGCTGGCGTGGGGCACAGGAACTGTCCCAGCCGGACCTGCTGCAGCTTGAGCCCGTCCCGAAGATGGTGGAGGAAAAGAGGACTCCATGGGAGGAGGTAGAACATTAGAACAAGGAGATGCAAGTGTGTCCATAGTCCTTGGAGGGGGAAAAGAGTGCTTGGGAGGAAGTGGAATAGTCATTGCAGCAGTCATCCTTCAGAAAATCCATGAGAATGGAACAGGAATCTGGCCATGAACTCAAGTAAAATCAGCCTTTGGTTTTGACCCATCCGGTTTGAGAAGTGGACATGCAAAAAAAACCATTTTAAGAGCCCTGCATGTGGCTGACAGCATCTTCCTCTGGGCCTGCATTTGAAATGGGATCCCAGGGCAATCTCTGCCAGCCACACTTTCTGACACAACCTCATTTCTTGTCTCAGATCTACACAGGCTCTCGCATGGAACCTGCTCCTGCAGCAGCAGCAGCAGCAGCATTGTCTAAAGGAGCCTTTGCACCCCAGCCTGAGAAGTGGAGCCCGGGCACTTTGCTCAGCTCCAACACCAACACAGCTTCTTCCCATCAACAGGAGATGGAGGATGACCTCCTGGAGCTACTGAGTACGTCTTGTGTATTTCTTGTGTGAGGGACAGTGTATTGTGTGCATGTGTCAGCATAGCTGTGCCAAATGTTGCTCCGCAGTTTGCTGTCACAGGGACATTTAGGACTCCTCACAGGAAGTGCTGTGCTTCGAGGCAGCGAGGGAGTGCTCTGGGTGTTCCTGCTGCCTCTGAGCACAGCTCAGACTGCCTTGGCTTTGCCTGAGCTTCCCTCTCTGCTGAAGGCAGAAGCAGGGATTGTTCCTGCATCAGCTGTGACCTAGCAAATGATCTAGGCAAGTCCTCTGTGCTAGTGGCCAAACTGAACGGAATATTTGGCTTCCTAAATTCTCCTTAGACTCCTGATTTCTCAGCATTCATCAGAGCAAAAGACCTTCGCAGAAATTGTTTGGTTTTGGAGTTTTGTCTTTTGGTGGGTTTGTAAGGATTTTGGTTGGTGGTTTGTTGTTTTGGGGTTTTTTTGTGTGTTTGGTTTGGGCCTTTTTTTTTTTTTTTCTGGTGAAGTTGTTTTTTCTCCATCCTGAAGGAGCTCTTCTTCCTCATGTGTCTTATTGGTGTAATTTTGATGACTGTTACTATTCCACTACTACATCTACAGTTGGTTTTTATGACAATGCAACGTTTTTGCCAATGACCACTTCTTTGAAAAAACATCAAGTGACAGCACAAATTGAGAGCAAGAGGTGTTTTCCACATGTCCCCAAAGAAAAAGCAGATACTTTTATAACAATCCCTATTTAATATCCTAGTTTCATGCTTATAAGGATGTGTCCAAGAGACACATTGATGTGGCGTGGTCAGGTAAAACTGCACTGCAGGCATTTCTCAGGAGTGAGCCTCCAGCCCATCCACTGTCTATCCCTCAGATCCGTGGCACTTTTTCATCCCTGATTCCCAGTCATTCCCGTGACTGTTAGAATGCCACCCGTTGGCCCAAGCCCTGCACAGCTCACTCTCTAGGAAAACACATGAAGCCCTTTGTGATTCTGCAGCACAGCCCATTGAATCTGCTTCCTGCCCATAACAGCTGCCAGTGCTGTGCTCTCAGGTAAGACCTGGGGGGGCTGAGAACAGAGCCCAGTTGACTCTGTGTCTACCATCACCTGTTGGGACAAGAAGGGCATTGATGTGCACCTCGGTGTGTCTGATCTCAAAGCCAATCCTCTTGTGTCCTGAAAGGGGGCAAGAGCTTGGAACGGGGCTCGGTCTGGCTGTGGCTTCTTCCCAGTGCTTGTCAGTGCTCATCCTTGGGCCTTCCCAGCCCTGCTGTGGTACCTGCCCTGCCCCTGACGGCCGCTGCGACTGCAGAGGCTGGAGCCTTCCTCAGCTGAGAGAGTCCTGCTGCTGCCCGGCCGCTGCAGCGCGGAGCTGCCAGGAGGCAGCAGCCCCTCGTCTGGGCCGGCTTCTGCATGGCACGGCCTGGACTCACGAGAGGCTCAGCATCTCCTCTGGGCAGCTGTCCGTGCCACGCCGGCACCCGAGGAGCACTGCTGTCCTTGCTGCCCGTGGCCGCTGTGCCGAGCTGGGAAGGCGGGGACGTGTGCAGAGCTGAGAGGGCGAGTCCAATGCCAGCGACTGATCCGCGCAGTCAGGGGGAAGACAAGCAGTGTGGTTCTTCACATGGGACACGGGCAAGGGCATCTTTGAACTCAGCCTGCCCATAAAGGCTGAGCATCCTGATGCGGAAAGCCCCGTTGGTATTGGTCACAATGTGAGCTGCTCTGGTTTACAAAAAGAAAGGCATTCCTTTGGCAAGATGCCATCCTCTCCTGCGAATGCATCTCTCTGTGCTTTGTTTCCTCTCAAGAGATCTCTTCAGAGGACTGTAGAAAATCAGTCTCAGTGCTGGCCATCTGTGCTGCAGAGCTGCCTGGCCTGTTGCTGTTGCTGTTGTGGTTCTCGTCGCTGTTGTTGTTGTTACCCAGATGACCACAAAAGGCTCAGAGCCCCAGAGAGTGGGGCTGCCTTTTGTATCTCCTGGAAGGTGGCATCTCTGCTTTCAAGTGAGCATCTTGCACTTTGTTTCCCTCAGGGAAAATGGTGAGCATGGAAAATCCAGTGATGAAATACACTGAACTGGAAAATATCGGCAGTGGGTGAGTCCAACCACAGTTTCTTCTACAAAACCATGGGCCGGCTGTTCTGCTGGTGGAATATCTATCAAGTGTCAAGTCAGGCAAGCTGCAAACATGTTCAGACACTGGGCTTAGATTGACCCATCTCTCAGTGCTGGTCAGAATTTGTAAGTGTGGTCAGAAGGCATTGTCAAAGACATCTCCATGCTGCCACGGTCTTGCCTGCAGCAAGGAACAGGAGCTGGAAGATCTCCTGTCTCTCAAGTGTGGGACAGCTGTGTGTTAATTTCCTTAGCATTTTTGTATGTCTCAAAATCATACGGCCACACTAATGAAAGGAGAATCTTGCTTGCCTGAAAGAGAAGCCTAGCCCCTGGTAGCTGTCAGATAACAGTTCTCAGGAACAGTTCTTTCCAAGAGGTTGCTGAAGGAAATACTCGGTGGTCAGGATTAGAACCACACAGTTTAGAAACGGAAACTCAAGATGAAAGAATAAGCTCTCTTTTTGAGCTGAGGGACTAAAGCCCAAAGCTTCAGGAACAGGCCCAGTGCCCATGCACTGGAGAGGAAAATGCATCATGTGCCCTCTGGCAGAGCCCTCATGCCTCCTGCAGGTTTTAGGCACTTAGAGCAGAGATCTCCTGTCCGGGCTGGCTTTCACGCCAAGATCTAAACAGCTTCTCCTTTCTTTGCTGCTGTTTTGTTTCTAGGGGTTTCGGAGAAGTTTGTAGAGCATTCGACACTGCCACAGGAGGAGAGGTAAATGTCAACAGTCCCTGCAGATTCTGCAGCTCTTGAGGGCTTTCCCCTCTGGTGTGAGTTGTGGCTGGAGCTTTGGGTCACCGCGAGAGCTGTGCTGCAAAGGCACAAGAAGCACAGACTGGTGCCAGCCTGCAAAATACATTTGGGACAGTCGTTGTCCTTCTCAGCTGCCAGAAGGAAGGCAAAGAGAGCAGTGGTTCCTTTTGGAGAAGGAAATGCTCACTCACTCTCAGTGGCTAAAACAAAGGTGGTGCCTTAGAGCATCTCACTGCTTTCTTGTGGCTACAGCTTCAGAGTCCTGAATTCTCATTTCTGGCTGCCAGCAAACACATCTGAACCTTACTGGTAGTTCCTTAGCAACCTGCAGTGCTGCACTTGGGAACTGCACGTAGGGAGGGATCTGCAAGGCGTCCCTAAAAGCCCTAAGCCCTGCTTATAGCCCAGGATGTATCCATAGAGTAGCAAGGCTTGGATTACTTCTCTGGATCCCAGGCAGAGCAGCAGAGAGTGTGGGCAGAGCTTTGTGGGTGATAGTTGACACCATTGTTACCAAGTGGACAAGGCAAAACGTCAGTGGCCATGTGTCCTGTTTCTGGCCCACAAGGGAGCGGAGAAATGGGCTGTTGGAATGTCAGTTCCTAATTACTCCAGTGTCTAATCACAAGGCACTTTGGCACAGCTCAGCTGTGTCATTCCAAAATCACTCGCTCCGTGTGTGTTGTGGTCTCGTGCCACCAACTTCTCAAGGTACTGATTGTCATTGTCATTTTAGGTGGCCATAAAGAAAATTAGTCTGCAAGGACTGAGGAGGAAGGAAGTAACTGTCAATGAACTCATGATCATGAAGATGAATAGGAATCCCAACCTGGTCAACTATTTAGACAGGTGAGTGGTCGTGGTCTTATCCCATGAATGTTTGTTTACCTACTGCAAGCATGAGAGGTCAAAAACCCACTTTGGTCTGTGGCAGAAAATAGAGCCATTAATTACTGATCAATTATTATTTCTCTTCTCATCTCCAATGGATGGGAAGAGAGTGCATTTTGTCTGCATTAGTCTTCCCTGGCACACATCGTTTGACAATTCTTCAAAAGCCTGCACCAGTGCTATCTTACGAAGTCAATACCCTCTAAGTTCACTGCCACCACGTTGTCTTGGGGCTTGATTTTTCTCAAGAGTCTTAAATGCTAATGAGCCATCCGAGAGAGGATTTCCCTTGGACTGCAGCCCCTCTTTTCCATTGCTGGGCATGCCAGGAAGACTAGGTGCTTTTTTTCCATAAACACCATGTGTGACAGCTTTTTATCTGGGCTGTTAGTAAACTGCGTTTTTCACTTGCTGGCCATCTAAGACATCTCCTTTTTCACAGCTGTGCCTTTCTCCTTGACACAGCACAGACTGCAATCGCTGCACAGCCTAGAGGGAACGTCTATTCCTTTGAGTCTGTTCTCGTTTCAAAGGGACCTGGAAACAAGAATCAATCGTTGTCTTTTCCAAACAGTGGCGTAGCCATGCACGTTCATCTCCATGGCCTCATTTCCTTCTTTCAGCTACCTTGTGGATGATGAAGTCTGGCTGGTGATGGAGTACATGGATGGAGGCACTCTGAGAGATGCCATCAATGAGATGTACATATCTGAAGATGAGATGGCAGCCGTCAGTCGGGAGGTCAGGGATCCCACCTGTGCTTCCGAGGGCTTGGGCAGGATTGTCTGGGAAACAGGGGCTGAGAACTGGAGGGATTCCATGTGCCAAACTTTGCTTCTGTGTGGCTGCTATGCTATGGGGAAGCAGGGGAACTGCGTGGCAGTGTGCCTGCACTCCCTGTACTCTGTTCTTGTACTCTTATCTCCTGCTGTTGCATTCTCACTCTGTCTCTTGTATTTGTAGTTGCTGTTCTCCACCTTGCCTCTCTGAATGCTTGCCTGGAGCCTGTCTGCACGGCATTCCTTGCCTGTAAAAGCAAAGGTGCTGGTAGCAGAATTGGAAACTAATGGTAAAAGGGACTCATTTCTCAGAGTCCTCAGCTGAAAAGGGTAGTAGTGCACCCAAAATGCTGTTTGCTTCTGAAAGGCGACTCATGTGATACTTCCAAGTCTGTGCTGAGGCCAGCAAGAAAACCTTTGCCATGCAGCCTCCCACCCAAAAGTGAGCCGCTTCACAGCAAAGGGAGGGACTCTTTCTTTCTTGGCAAAGCCTTGCTTGTCCTCTGGATGAAGAAAGCACATCCACTGCAGCAGCAGTCATTCTGGCTGCTTTGCAGAGGACAGTCTAGAACAGCAATTCCCGTTGGCTCTCTCAAAAGCTGACGTGCCTTCCCTTAGAAAGGTAGTGTTGGAGCAGCAAGCTCTTCCTCTCAATGGCTCTGTGTTCTGCCATTACACTCTATTCCCCTGGAAAGGGAATCTTTTAGAGCTGTTTCCTTTCTTGTGGGCTCAAATCACACCACTCATTTTTATCCTCCTGTCTCTGTTTTCTCTCTCAGTGCCTGCAAGGACTGGATTTTCTTCACTCAAACCATGTCATCCATCGAGATGTGAAGAGCAGCAACATCCTTCTCAGAACTGACGGCTCTGTCAAGCTGGGTTGGTATATTCTTGGCCAGGCAGAGCGTTCCGGGCATGTGGGGTTTGGGGCTGCTTTTGAGTGACTGCCAGTTCCCCCAAAGTGGTGCTGCTGGCAGTGCAGGGACCCCTGCAGCGAGCTGAAGGCACAGTTGCAACGTGCACAGAGGTATGGCGAGGAAAAAGCAGTCCAGAGTGGCACTGGTTTGGGTCTGTGGGTGTCCCTTCCAGAGGGAGGGAGCTACAATCTAAAGGTTCCAGGGAATAAAAGCCACTTCTGGGGGCAGGATTAAAAAATT
This sequence comes from Aphelocoma coerulescens, assembly GCF_041296385.1. NCBI lineage: Eukaryota > Metazoa > Chordata > Aves > Passeriformes > Corvidae > Aphelocoma > Aphelocoma coerulescens. The sequence continues at coordinate 521,075 of NW_027184076.1, forward strand.
ATAAAAGCAGCCACTTCCGTGTTTCCTTGGCTAAAGTCCTGAGGAAACAGAGCAGGGACGGATTTCCAGGAGATTCAACAGCGCTTTCTCAGACTTACAGTGGGGAGTTCTTTTGCTTGGTTTCCTAATTGTACAGAACTTTTTTGTTCTCCTCAGCTGATTTTGGCCTCTCTGCTCAGCTCACCCCTGAGCAGAATCTAAGGAGCTCAGTGGTCGGGACGTCTTGGTGGATGGCGCCTGAGGTTGTGCTAGGTCAACCATATGGCCCCAAAGTGGACATATGGTCTCTTGGAATTGTGGGGATCGAAATGGTGGAACGAGAAGCTCCTCACTGGAATGAAAGTCCTTCCTTGGTAAGGAGCAAATACTCACTGATCCCTCTGTCTTTTTCACCTATCCTGTGTTCTGTCCTCCATCAGAAAAAATCCCATTGCCGTCTGCTGGCACTGCTTCCACCAAGGTCCCCTTCTAAAAATGGCCCTGCAGCACATCAGCATCTGCTGTAGTTTTGGTTGCATCAGTGGGGGAACTCAGGCCCTACCACATGCAAACACTCTCCATTCTCAGGCAACACTTTCCTTTAGGTTTTAAGGTGTTCCAGCTCATCTGTCTGTGTAGAGGTCTCTAATAACACAAAACACACATCTCAGAGCTGGTGTTACATTTCCAGAAAAGAAGGAAAGAAACCCAAACCAACAAAGTTTCTAAAACAGTGCTTTTCTAGAGAAGAACTGCACTCCCTGTACGGTTTCTTGTCACTTGCCTAAAACCTGGGCATGAGGGTGTAAAGGCCACATAGTGTCTTCTGCTTCTTGTGCAGTGTTGCTGAAACACTTAGTGACCATATTTCTGTCATAGCCCAAGCCACGTTCTCCACGTGACCAAGCTGCAGCCTGGTGACATGGAGAGCCTGCCAAAACCTCCCATTTGTTACCTGGCACTTTCTGGGATGGGCACATCTTTAATGCATTGACTTGAGTATCCAGAGGAGCAGAGGGTTACCATAGGGATGGCATTTCTCCTTCTGCTGATTTGACCGCGAAAAGATTTTCTTTTGCCACATCAGAGAAGCTGGAACTTGCAGACTGCTGCGAGACAGAGCTGCAGGTGGCTCCTGTGTGCCCAAACAGGCATTTTCATCCCAAGACCTTTCTGCATGCATCTTAACGTGTCTGTGTTGAACGCGAGGTTCCAAATGTTTCTTTCCTTACCTGAGCAATAACTCCCTTTTCTATAATAATGCTTGAAAACAGTTAGAGCAAAGTCCCTCTTCCAAACTGCCTGTCAAGCTGGTGGGAATCTTCAGAGAAGCAAAACGTGCTTTTGCTGATGTAGTTGCCCCTAACTAGGTCAGCCAATCAAATCAGCTGCCAAGGCAAGCTCCGCTGGATGCTGGAAAAGCTGTGGCTGCTTTGGGGTTTGGGTTTTTTGTTGGTATAGGAAAGTCATCTCTGCCTCTCTGCCAAGGCAGAAATTGCCACTGCAGAGTTGAGCTTAAACAAGGGGCTCTGGGAGAGCATTTACAGACTTGAAACTGATGCCTGGAGTGGCTACCTAAAACCAGAGACTAGACAAGAATAAGAGAATCAAAATAGGTATTTATTTGAATGGCCTTCAAAGATACAGCCTGGGCAGTCAAAAGGCTACATCCAAGATGGACCCTGGGTCATGAGTTCTTCACAGTTTTGTAAGCTTGGTCCATTTCCATAGCAGGGTTAATTCTCCAATTATGAGCCCAGTTAATGATGTAATTAGCCCAAGTTTGCCCCTCTTCAGAGGCTTTGAGTTCACACATTTTGGGCCCTGGGACAATCGGAGTGTCCTTGGAGAGCAAACCTAGAGAGGCTTTGTTATGTCTAACTAGCACGAGAGAACAGTAGCTAACAGGCCACACAAAACTTCTGAGCTACACACTAGGCAGTACAGGAATTGAAAAATAGAAAAGTTAAAACCTAAGGCATCAAAAGAAGCAGGTGGAGTCTTGTGTTTCCTTTTTCTCCAGGCTGAACTCCTGATAGCCTTAGGAGGGACCCCACAGCTGCGGCAGCCCAACCTGTTCTCGGCTTCTATGCGTCACTTCCTGAACTGCTGCCTGCAGACAAAGGAGGAGCGGCGCTGGTCTGCCAAGGAGCTCCTGCAGGTAAAATGCAAAGGGGCTGCAGGTCAAACAGTGTCCGAGGATGGGCTCCTCCTCCACTGAAGCCCAAGGCATCAGATTTGAGCCCCCTTCCTCCTCATCTTCACTCTTGGTGCTTTCCAAATGAAAATGGTGAGGAATCCTGGGCTGGGCTGGCAGGGACCTGTCAAGGCCATCTGATCCATGTGGCCTGCAATGAGCAGGGATATCTTGAAAGAGATCAGGCTGCTCAGAGCCCCTTCCCACCTGACCTGGAATGTTTCCAGGGAAGGGACACTTACCAGCTCTCAGGACAACCTGTGCCACTGTTGCACTATGCTCCTTAGACCTACTCGGAGTAAATCCCCTTTTCATTTAAAAATATTACCCCTGCCTTTGAAGCACTGAGCTCGGAAAGTCATGGTTCATTGTTCTTGGTTGTTTTTTTCCTTTGGGCAGCATCCATTTGTAACATCAGCCAAGCCTGCATCCAGCCTGGTGCCACTGATCGAGTCACTGAAGAAGTGGAAGGAGGAGGAGAAAAGATTGCAGTGGCAATCCATCCATTCAGGACTATTTTCTCCATGACCAGCTTAGATGAGGATTGTAGAGTAGGATTGTAGAGTAGGATTGCAGAATAGGATTGTAGAGTAGGATTCTAAATAAATAAAGTTTCTGAAACCCCAACTCATCTGTAAGATTCCTTTCTTTCTCACCCTGTCGGGAAGCTCAAGATTTCTTTCTCAATTGTCCATTGTTCCTTAAAGGTGGAAAGTGACACTTACGGCTTCTTTGGTATGGTTTGTCAGTGGGGCAGGCTCTTCTTCATTCATCCTCTCCAGACCACACTGCCTTTGCAATACGGCACACTGGCCGGTTTTTGCCCAGCCATTGTGCTTGTAGTTGAGGCAGAACGGGCAATGGCATTTGCAGGCAAAAGCAGAGGAGGAGTTGTGCAGCCAAGACATCCTGTGCAGATGTAGGTGTTGAGCTGTGACTCGAGAGCATTGGGGTTCCTGCCACTTGGATTTGTATCCCTAAGTGCAATCTCTTTGGCTCGGGGAGAGTCTTGCTCAGCTGAGAAAGCAGAAAGCTCAGCGAGGGTGCTCTGAAAGGTCTCGTCTGAGGCAGAGCTGTCAGCGAGCGTGAGGTGAGAGCGGCCCGGCCTTGCCCAGGCCGGAGCCCCAGCAGAGCCCACGCAGAGCCCAGAGCAGCCTGAGGCTGGGCAGAGGCAGGCTGGCAGGAGGCCCTTGGAGCTGCAAGAGGCAGCAGCCTGGCACTGGGTGCCTCTTCCTGGGAGCGGGCACATCGTCCCATCTCAGAGCCAAAGCGGCAGCTGGCTGCTCCCGAGGGAAGCGTAGCCGTGCTGGGCACAGCGCAGACTGGTGCCATTGGCCGTCTGGAGGCGGCCCAGGAGGAGAGAAAGGCAAAAGACAGCCGAGGGCTGGTGCCCCGGCTGAGGATTGCTACTCTTCTGCCGGCTGCCCTGGAAGTCCTGGGAAAGGTTAGCAGTGTGTGCAGCAGCCTGGGCACAGCGGGAGGGAGCCGGGCTGCTCCGCAGGCTCGAGCACGGGGCAGCGTCCTTCAGGCACGGCACTTCTGAGCAGAGGGGTGAGAAGGTGACAAAGACAAGATGCACACCATTTTGATCCAGGGGATGTCCTGAAGGTGCACTGCCTACCTGCCACTCCCTCTGACCACCATGCTCCATCGCCTTGTCCTGCTCAGCAGCTTTTTGGGAATCCAGGGGTCGCTATGTTTCATTTGCTGCTGCATCTAATAAAATAAATTTGCTTTGCAACCCCAGTTGTGTCTTATGTTTTTTTGTGCATGGGTCTTCTCCTGAACCTGCTGCAAAAACCAGTAGAGACCATCAAGACACCCCTACTCTCATGTGAATAAATTCTGAGAAGTGATCTAAATATGTCAAAGGATTTGGGGGAAAGTTTAGCCTGTAAGTTTCAGCAAAGTAATGAGTATGTCTGTCCCGTTCCACTGAGGGAAACTGTGAGGAGTTCTTTTAGAATTAGATGGTCAAGAATAAAATTAAGCCAAATGAGGCAAACCTTGTAACTGAGACCTGTTTATTAGTAATAAAAAGAACAACACAAAAAAGGAATCACCCAAACGAAAGGAGACTGGAAAAGACAGAAAAGAAGGAAGGAAAATGGAAAAGGAATGGGCGGGGAAGAGAGAGAGAGAGGGGAGACAGAGAGCAAAAGAGGGCGTTACCACCAGCAGATCAGGGAGTGCCGTCGACGTCCACGCGACTGGGGGGTTGATGGGCTGCCTGCTAACGAGCCTGCGCAGCTCTCGGAGAGGCACAGCTTCACAGGCGCCGCTCCCGTGGTGATGGGAGTAGACTCACACGCAGTGAGTGCGAAATCAAACAGGAGGTCCAGGACCCTGCACAGGTTCGCGGCAAAGATTGCAGTGATGGCTGGATCGGAGCAGCAGGGTTGAACGTGGGTAGCTCAGGCAGGGACGTGGGGGCGAAGCAGCAAGGCGGCGGTCAGGGACACAGGGAGGCAGGACAGGCGCGAAGGCAAATGAGCCAATGAGGGCATGTTATAAATGACTTATTGAGAGGTGGCTTTTGCCGTATGTTGTATGAATTATGGGTTATATTATGAGTTATATTATGAGTTGTGATGCTGAATATTATGATATTTTCCCAGGGAAAATATCAAGGTGATAGGATATGTTGAAATGTTTTGTGTTGCTGGGGTGGTCTTGTTGTGGAGGTTGGTTTTGCAGGGCTGTATATCTGTATGTTGTAATAGCAGTTCTGGGGTTTGCAAAGGGCTGCGCTGTTGCCAGCCAGACTTTGAAGGCACCACCATAAAAGGACTAGGACTCCAACCAGTGAGGACCCTGAAGGCCACAGCAACAGAAAAGCGCAGGCTCCCAAATGACTGACCAGGGGGCGAGACTATGCAAAGCCATGAATAAATATGCATCAGGCTGATACAGCCAGAAGGGTATTGTCAGAAACAGGTGGACAATATTGCCAATTTTAATTGGTTTTATGAACAGTGACTGAGAATGGGAACCGAGAGTAGCTCAGGAACCCAAAACAACAAGGCAGATGAAGCAGCACGCGCGACGCTGGCTGCTCCCCCGACAAGCATGTCAGCAAAGGAGGACCCGGTGCCAGGCACCGGAACAGTTTATACAGTCTTTTGACCTGCTCAACATTGGTCAGTTGCGTTTGATCCGCGCTGTCCTTGGCTCGTTTAGGGCTGCATTCCTGGCCAATCATTTTCCTGACAAGCAATTTCTGCTCTTATAGTCCAATCCATATCCTCTCTGGTGGGGTTAGCGATGATGTAATGTCCGTCTCGGAACTTTCCAGATACTCCAGCCCACTGACCGGTCCCATGCGCCATCCAATGCTGACCCTACTAATTAATTACCTCCTTAACCTTTTTAATTAGCAGAGATCAAACCACTTATAATAGGTTTAAAAGGCAGGACCACCATTTTGTGGGTGAGCCTCTGGCACCCAGCCACACTTCCAGCACTGTCCCCTTTAGCTTTGCCATTTTTATTGAGTTCTCAATAAATTTTAATAACTCATTTCCATATCGGATTTGGGTCGTTTATAACAATTTGGGGACTTGTCTGGGATACACATACCAGTTCTGCAGGTCCCAGGGCTGCACTCATTGGGAAGGCCAGCCCCGCTGATTTCGGTGGTCCACCTGGCACCTCCAGTAGATCCTTAGACCCAAGCTGGATTACCAGGAACGAGGAGAACTAGCAAAGCAAAAGTAAAAATTCCCCTGTTTATTTGGTTTTTTGCGGCAGTTATTTATAATTTCTTTGCATGAAGACCCTGCCCACACAGGCGGAGGGGACTTGGCCAGGGGTGGAGTTGGGTGGGAGAACCCTGAAGAGCTCCGGGGGGATCGAGGATGAAACTGCCTGCAGAGTGACAGACTGGATAACAGCGTGGTGAGGCAGAGAGAGAAAGGTAGCAGGGAGCTGCTGGAGTGGGACGTGAAGAGACTGGCAAGTGGCAGAGACGCAAAGTGAGAGGGGTAGCAGAGGAACTGCTAAGTGGCAGAGATGTGAGGTGAAAGAAAAGCGGCGGGAGACATGAGAAATAGGATAGCTGGTGACGCAGAAAGAGACGGTAGCAGGATTCTGCTGGGGCAAGATGCAACCATGAAAGAGGCAAGGCGAGACGCAGAGGGACGGACAGGGTGGCGGTGAGGATGCGAAGAGAGGGTAGCAGAAAACTTCTAGATGGTGGGAAGCAAAAGAAAGGTAGCAGAAAGCCCCAAGAAGGCCCTGAAGGGGGGCTTAGCTGTTGGGAGGGAAGGCAATTGTAGTGGAGAAGGATCCTGAAAACGAGGAGGTGGAAACCAGAAGTGTATAGCAAAGGGGGAAGGATTTGGTTGTTGCGTACGGGGGCAGAGAAGGAAGAGGGAATGGAGGATAACTCCAAGATTGTAACGTGGGACAGAGGAAGAGCAGAGAAAAGCCTAAGAAGGAAAGTAAAAAGGTACCTATGGATATACCCCTAGAAGCCCTGGAAACAGCAATTACCCCAGGTGCACCGGTGTGGGAGACAGAGGAGTAGAAACTCCTGCAGTTAGAGGAGGCTTTGATTTGCAACCCTGGAAGAGACTAGGTCTGGCTTAATTGACAGAGATTTACAGATCTTAGGCAAAAGCATTACAAGCCTGTGTTCCTATAGTTATAAGTAAAAATGTACACTGGGTGTTCTGGTGGAGGGTTTTAAATATAATAGTGTGATTTCATATAGTTTGAGTTTAGAATGTAGATGGTATAATAGAGACATCTGTGTGTATGTGACATGAGAAGTTATTGGTCAAGACAGAGCTGCATTGCAGGGAGAAGTGCCACAGGTGATAGGTCATAAATCCAAAGCAAAGTGTCGTTTTAAGTGCCTATTGGATTAGAATGTTAGAAATTACGACGTAACTCTAAATCTTGTGACTATTCGCCATTATTCGGAGGTACTGTAAAATCTCACGCCTCGACTGATGCATTTTGTTACTTTAAACAATAGATCCAATTAGTCACATGGTCCCATCCCTGAAAGTTATTTCCTCCGACGAGTGAAACGTGAGAAATTCTACACACCGGTACCTCTGGGAACCCCAGGAGCCCCAATTACCCCAGATGTACCCATACCTTTGAAAGCTCCTGCGCCCCTGATTACCCCAGGTGCCCTGGTACCTCTAGAAACTCCAGCACCCCCGACTGACCCGGGTGCACTGGTACCTCTAGAAACACCAGTGCCTCCGGAGAGGAGGATACCCTCAGATGGACCTAGCCAGAATACTAGGAGTAAAGCAATATCCAGGGGCAAGGAGAATTCTAGAGATGGGAGTCACAGGCTCCAAGTGTGTCCCCTCAGAGAAGTACTGATGGAAGGAATGCAAGGAGGGGTAGGGTTTGTAAACATCTGTCGCAACTCCTCTGAAGTGAGAGCCTTCAAAAAGGAGTTGAAAGGATTACTGGATGTGCCTCTTGCTTTGTCTGAACAGGTGGATCACTTTTAAGGACCAAGCACTTATTCTTGGGACGAGATGCAGTCCATCCTAGGCATGTTGTTCACTCAAGAGGAAAAGCAAGTTATAAGGATGACAGGTATGAGAATTTGGGATAAGGAACACTGGAACGGACAACAAAATGGGGGGGAGAAAATGCCCATTCCCCCTGGGATCACAACACCAAAGAGGGAAGGCCAAACATGGAGGACTATAGGGCTTTGATAATTAGAGGAATAAAGGAGGCTGCTCCATGAAACCAGAACGTTAATAAAGCTGTTGATGAACAGCAAGGGAAAGAGGAAACCCCCACAGAATGGTTAGAAAGACTCAGGAGAAACATGAGGCAATATTCTGGCATAGACGCAGAGACAGAGGCTAGCCAGGTATTATTAAAAATCAACTTTGTCATGCATGCCTGGCCAGATATCCGGAGAAGGATGCATAAGCTTGAGGATTGGCAGGAACAAGAATTAAATAAACTATTGAGGAAGGCCCAGAAAGTCTATGTTGGAAGGGAGGAGGAAAAAATCAAGACAAAAGCTAAAGTTATGGTGGCAACTGAGAGAGAAGGGAATTGACCTACGAGAAGTGGAACTCTGACAGGATAGGGGGTGGCAACAACAGATGCTCGCTGGAAGAGATGGTCTGAAGATCCCTCATCTGCCTCACGATCATCGCCAAGGACAGAGACTGAACACAGGAGTCCTGGCCTGGCTGAGGTGGGGTGTCTGCCAAGTGTTGCCTGTGGGTGTGCCCACTGGGAACTGGTACGCATTCCTGAGGAAAATTAGTGCAGGTCACAATGGACTGCGCCGTTCTTGCTGCCCAGGCGGGAAGGACCGCGCTGAAGCGAAAAGGAATGACCTGTCCTGTACACCTGTCCTGTACGCCTGTCCTGTACCTGTTTCCCAAAGCAACGGGCCCCATAACAACGGCTGCAGATTTCCCCACCTCTTGGCCAGTTGCCCCTCGCTTCTGAAAAGGACTATAAAGGGACTTTCTGAAATGACTGAGCCCCAGATCTCCCCACAGAAAGAAGACGAATCTATTGGTGGAAGACCACTTTATCTCATCCATTGGTAGCTATTGGCCCCCCTTTTTCTTCCTCTCTACTTTTTTTTTCTTTATCTCTCTTTCTCTCTCTTGTTTTTCTTTATCTCTCTCCTCTATTGCATTACTGTGTTGTGGGCACTTAATAAAGGTGCACTGTTTTGATTAAAACTGAAATCCCTTGTGTCCTTTTACACTCTGAGATCGATAAATGAACCATCACGAGCCCCGCTTGCATTAGCGGATCGTGACACTCGGGAATGGTAACAAGCTGGATGAAGTGAGAACAACCACTAAAACCAAGGTCCCATATGTTTTTATTGTAAAGGGAAGGGACATCTAAGGAGGAATTGTTCTCAAAGGAGTAAAGATCTGGAGGTTTTTGAAGAAGTACAAAAAGGGAAAACAAAAAGATCAGGAGTGTCAGGGACTCTATCTCTTGGGAACAAAATAGCATCGTGAGCCCCTGAGAAGCTTAAAATTAGGTCCTCAGGGAGAAGAATTTGAGTTTTTGGTGGACACAGGAACTGAGAGAACATGTGTCTGTAAGATCCCAAAAGGATGTGAGAAGAGCCAGGAATCTTTACAAGTAGTGGGGGTGAAAGGGGAAGGATTTCAAGCGTCTATTGTTAAACAAGTAATCTTTAAGGGAAATCACAAAACAGGAAAGGGGGACATATTACTAGTACCAGGGGCAGGATGTAATCTTCTTGGGAGGGATTTGCAAATACAATTAGGAACTGGGGTACTGCCCAAAGAAGGGGAAATAGTAGTTAAATTGTTCAAACTAAAAGAGGATGGTGAAAAACAGACAAATCCAATTGTATGGGCAGGACCAGAGAATCAGAGTGAATTTGACATGATGTCCATTACGATTAAAATAACTGATAAAAGCCGCCCAATCCAAGTTCCTATTCCTCGGAATAGTACCCTATTTCCTCGGAAGGGTGTAAGGGATTACAACCCATTATTAATTCTCTGGTCAAAACCAGAACCCTCGAGCCATGTATGTTCCCACATAATAACACTCCCATTCTACCTGTTAAGAAATCAGATGGTACCTATAGATTGGTACAAGATTTAAGGGAAGTAAATAAGAGAACTCTTGACCGCTATCCTGTAGTCCCTAATCCATACACCCTTTTAGGTAAGATACCACCCTCGCATCAATGGTTCAGTGTAATAGATCTCAAAGACACCTTTTGGGCTTGTGCCTTAGTTGAGGAAAGTCGAGACATCTTTGCTTTCGAGTGGGAGGATCCTAATAGAGGAAGAAAACAACAGCTTAGGTGGACAAGACTACCCCAAGGGTGTAAAGAATCCCTGAATTTGTTTGGGCAGGCCTTGGAGGACACCCTACGATCCTTTGTCCTAAATCCCAACATTAAACTCATACAATATGTAGATGATTTGTTACTCTTCGGGACAGAAGAAAGAGAAGTTAAGAAGGCCACAATAGACCTCCTAAATTTTCTAGGAGCTCAGGGATTGAGAGTGTCAAAGAAAAAACTCCAATTTGTGGAAGAGGAACTCCAATATTTAGGTCACATAATTAGCAGAAGCAGCTGACGGTTACATCCAGAAAGAATTACAGGGATAGTTATTAAACCAAAACCAAAGAAAGAACTAAGGCAGATTTTTGGACTGTTAGGATATTGCTGGCTATGGATTGAAGGATACACCCAGGCTGTTAAATGGTTCTATGAGAAATTAACTGAAGAGGAAGTAATCTGGACTAAGGAGGATGAAGGCAGGTTTGAGAAATTAAAACAAAAATTGATAACTGCCCCAGCCCTCAGTCTCCCTGCTCTAAAAAAAGCCTTTTCTCTATTTGTGAACATAGACAATGGGGTGGCCCATGGGGTCCTAACTCAAGACTGGGGAGGATCTAAAAACCCGTTGCGTACCTATCCAAGCTGTTAGATCCCGTTCGTAGGGCGTGGCCCACATGCATTCAAGCTGTAGCCACCACTTCACTGTTAGTGGAGGAGAGCAGGAAATTAACCTTTGGGGGAAAGTTAAACGTACACACTCCTCATTCCGTGAGGACCATTTTAAATCAAAAGGCTGAAAAATGGCTCACAGCCTCTTGGATACTCAAGTACGAGGCCATCCTAACAGGCTGGAACGATCTGGAATGGATCACAAACAAATATTTGAACCCAGCTCAATTCTTATATGGGGAGCTGGTTGGAGCTTATGTCTGCCTAGACATAATTGATTATCAAACCAAAGTGAGGGAGGACTTAACTGACTAACCACTCCAAGGAGGGAAGATTCTGTATATAGATGGCTTCTCAAGATGCATATAAGGGTGTTGGAGTGAAAGCTCCTCTGGACTCAGGCCCAGAGGGAAGCCAAAGAACAGGGGTTGAATTAAAACCTTTGGACAAGCTGAGATACATGAAGCCACACCAAAGTGAAATAGAAATATAGATCTTTTTAACTTTTAGTAGAAATATATGCTAAGTGCCTTAAACATTAAAAAGCTGTAGCACAGACCTTAAACACAGTTCTTGCTGCAGCAGTGTTACCTATTCACAGAATTCTTTACTTTAGACAAAATATAGGTAGAATCATACTGTTCATGTTTTTTAGATAGAGTGTTCACATAAACAACAAGAACTGATAGAAACTATAGACGCAAATCTGTGTAATACCTATGTAACACCTGTGGAAGACTTAGGATTGCTAGAATTAGACCAGGATAGGTTAAGAAAAGGAAAAGTAGAATCGTGTGTTAATCATATTGGTCAGTTAACAAATATAATCCACAATTCTGTAAGAAAAAATATAGAGCATATAGAGCACATAGAGCATATAGAAGAAGAAGAAGTTGTTTTCTGCCTACTGTTTGCTGTTGCTGCTTGGCTTTATCATGAAGCCCCTTTGAACTCTGCCTTCAAGAAAGCTATGAGACTATGAAATAAAGAACTTAGCAGAACAGCAGCCTCCTCTGCTCTCTTACCCTGGTCCAAGAAGGAAGGGTACCCCGTCAAAAGCTCAACACAAGGGCGACAGAAATCAGGGGATGCCATCATAAATGGACAAAAGATGACAGTAGCTGAAAAAGGAGAATTGCCCCCAAATTGGTCAGCCCAGGCTTGTGAATTATGTCCTTTAGTCCGGGCTTTAAAGTTAATAGGCCGTGGAAGAGGAACAATCTACACTGACTCAAAATATGCCTCCAGCATGGTGCATCCCTTTGGAAAAACATGGGAAGAGAGAGGGTTACTAAACTCAGAAGGGAAGGGACTGATTCATGAAGGACTGATTTTGGAGGTCTTAGAAGCCCTGAGATCAGCAGAGGATATAGCTGTTGTTCATATTAAAGGTCACCAAAGGGGAATGGCTCCAGAGATTAGAGGAAATACTCTTGCTGACAGAGAAGAAAAGGATGCTGCAGAGAATGGGAAGGAGAAAGTAATGATAGTCCTAACTTCCAAAGATAAAGAGTCAGAAGCTCCAAGGTTTAGTAAGCAAGAAGAGGAGAGGTTGAAGGAAATAGGAGCAGAAATAGATGATGCAGGTAATTGGAAACTCCCAGATGAAAGGCAGCTGTTAAACAGACCCCTCACCAAAGAAATATTAGAAAGAACACATCAAAAGACCCATTGGGGCAGGCAGGCCCTTTGTGATGAAGTTTTGAAAAGTTATGGGTGTATAGGTGTTTTTGGAATTGCAAAACAAGTAACCAAAAGATGTGTGATTTGTCAGAAGATGAACAAAAAGGTAATGAGAAGAACAACTTTAGGTGCCTAGGACCTGGCCCTAAGACCCTTTCAAAATATACAAGTGGATTTTACTGAACTTCCCCAAATCCAGCGCTGGAGATATTTACTGGTAGTGGTGGACCATTTAACCGATTGGGTAGAGGCTATACCTGCTGTGAGAGCAACAGCCAACACCATCTCTAAAATGTTGTTGGAACAAATTATTCCCCGATATGGGATGGTTAACCGAATTGATTCAGACGGTGGAACACGCTTTGTCTCTAAAGTGTTACAACAATTAGTCCAAGCACTGGGGATAAAATGGGAGCTACATACACCGTGGCACCCGCAAAGTTCCGGACAGGTCAAGAGGATGAATCAAACTCTTAAAAGGGCATTGACCAAATTGATGATTGAGACTCAGATGTCTTGGATAAAATGCTTACCCCTTGCGTTACTAAGGGTTAGAACGCAACCACGATCTGACCCAGGGGTATCTCCCTACAAAATGATCTTTGGGTTACCTTTTTTAGCCGCAGCTCACAGAGCCGCAACTGGTGAGGAAGGGGAGGCAAACATCACAAAATATATTAAAACCATAGCCTGAAATTTGGAACATTGAAGAAAACGAGGGATGATTCCCCAAACTGCCCTTCTAGATTTAAAATACATCACCTCGAGCCTGGGGACTGGGTGTTAATTAAATCTTGGAATGAACCACCATTAATACCACAATGGGAAGGCCCCTTTTAGGTGCTGGTAACAACCGAGACAGCCGTCAGGACTGCTGAGCGAGGCTGGACCCATGTCAACAGAGTTAAAGGACCTGTCAACGAACCCTGCCAGTGGACTGTAACATCAGCAGCAGGACAGTTGAGGATGCCCCTAAAGCGGGTGGCAAGTAGACCGGTGGTTTGGGATACCTGAGGGACAAAAACTGTATAAACTCTGACATCGTCCCAGGGATGGTTTAATCCGTCCACAAACGGCGGGGGAAGGTTTGGGGTATAGCAATCACTGTCTTTGTATGTGTGTAAGATATAAAAAGAGGAAAGCCCCACCTGGTCCTTTTAAAATCTGTGGGGTTCTTGCTAGCTACGTACCCTGTTTGAAGTATCTGAACCCCAGAACTGTGATTGTAGTTTTATGTTGTGGATTCAAACTATTGCTGCCAGAGAATCAAGAATTAACCAAAATCGAATAGGAAGAGACCATCAAAGAGAATCAAACCCCGTATTTCCAAATGCCAGCAGGAACTCCGTATGATGTGGATGTGAGCCTACAAGGCCAGAGGGCAAGACCAGGTGGATATCTGTACTCTCCACGTAAGGAGCCAGCTATGGGCGGCAACCCCATAGGCTGTGGCTGTGGGATTAGGAGTCCTACTGGACCTCTGGTGCTTATTCCACTTCTTATTTGGAGATGCAAGCAGAAGGAACCCTCCCTGCTGGAAGGGTTATCAAAATCTATTTTATGGAAGTACCTGGGATTCTTATCTGGTAACCCATACTCACATGAAAAGGTGCTTGTTATTCATCTTAAACAGTGACTGCTGCGATAACTTATTTAGGCAAGCTTGGTGGAAAAAAACGATTAAGACCAAAGGTATGAACTAATGACACAGATAAAGAATCTAACATACAGCTCAAGCCAAATAATGGTTTCAAAGAATAAGAGGGGGGATTGCTATAAATGACTTCTTGAGAGTTGGTTTTCGCCGTATGTTGTATGAATTATGGGTCATCTTATGAGTTATATTATGAGTTGTGATGCTGAATATTATGATATTTTCCCAGGGAAAATATCAAGGTGATAGGATATGTTGAAATGTTTAGTGTTGCTGGGGTGGTCTTGTTGTGGAGGTTGGTTTTGCAGGGCTGTATATCTGTATGTTGTAATAGCAGTTCTGGGGTTTGCAAAGGGCTGCGCTGTTGCCAGCCAGACTTCGAAGGCACCACCATAAAAGGACTAGGACTCCAACCAGTGAGGACCCTGAAGGCCACAGCAACAGAAAAGCGCAGGCTCCCAAATGACTGACCAGGGGGCGAGACTATGCAAAGCCGTGAATAAATATGCATCAGGCTGATGCAATCACAAGGGTATAAAAGGCAGGACTACCATGTTGTGGGTGAGCCTCTGGCACCCAGCCACGCTCCCAGTGCTGTCCCCTTTTGCTCTGCCATTTTTATTGAGTTCTCAATAAATTTTAATAACTCATTTCCATATTGGATCTGGGTTCTTTGTAACAGGGCAGCAGAGCCAAAAGGCAGGCTGGGGCAGGTCCAGGGAGGGAGCGAGTGAGCCAGCGAACAAATAGCAGCGAGCAGCAGCGAGCCCTAAAGCTCATGATAGAGCCTATAGAAGTTAGAGTTATATAAAGTTAGAGTTTATATCCCCTGTCCCCTTCCAAAGTCTGCTCACTGACAGGGGAGCATTGTCCACTCCAAGTTTTCTCTGCCATCCATTGGTGGAGACCTTTCACCATCTGACTTGAGAAGCCTCTCTGGCATGTACAGTGTCACCTACTGACTGCCTGTCCCATGTGAGGTGTTGACAGGCAGAGTCTCCCCAGAGACAAGGCTTCCCCCATCTCCTGGCTGCCTCCTGCAAGCGGCACACGTGCACTTCCTCCCTCAGCATGCCTCTGACAGCCAGGGTTGAGACAAAACAGAATTAGCTGAATCAAAGCTAAATCACAATATCTTAGTTCCATGGATACAAACTAGCAGGTGAAATTGCTGGGTGTGCATGTGTTAGAGAAGTGATTCCCCATGCACCCAGTGCCAAAATCAAGTAATGCTTCCTTTCTAATGCTGAGCTGGCAGCGGGGATGGAGCCCTGCTTGGTAACCTCTCATTTTGGCCATTTTTACTGAACAGTAAAGAAAAATCAAAATGAAACCATTTCCATTAAGTTGTTTTCTGACACTTTACCATGCTGTAAATCTAGTCCCTCCGGATGGGAGAGAATTTACCGAAAGTCCTTGCAAGGAGTTTGAGAGATAAACCGAGATGTCTCCTTTAGTTTCAGTGCTTCCAGATAGTTGTTTATTAAGTCTTATCAGAGGAACAGAGCCACTAGGGTGACCCAGGTACAGCACAGAAAGAAGAAAAGTAGGAGTGAGTCCAATCATCAAGATTTACACAGCTTTTTAAAGATATTTTAACCAATAGTTACTAAAAAGGTACATGATTTTCACTTTCCTACCAATGATTCAGAAACACAACTAGGAACTGCAG
Source organism: Aphelocoma coerulescens (assembly GCF_041296385.1). Lineage (NCBI taxonomy): Eukaryota > Metazoa > Chordata > Aves > Passeriformes > Corvidae > Aphelocoma > Aphelocoma coerulescens. The sequence goes on from NW_027184076.1 coordinate 536,721, forward strand.
AATTTTCTATCCAATCAATCCAAACTACTTTTACTGCAGAACATGGAGTAGTAGAAGAAGGAGAAGAAGGTTTAGAGAACAACAACAATCCTCCATTTTGATATTTTTTACTCTTTTCTATGTACTACAAAGAGAAGCCCAAAACCTCTAAATTTTTCACCCTGTGACAATCTTACATAGAAGTCTATCAGCTAATTCATACCACTGTATTTTCTAGCTGTTGTCTGACTGTTGGTAATTTTTTCCAAGGTTTGAAGCTAAAGCACTGTTCTTCAGGGGGGTAAGAACCCTTCAAAACAGGCAGAGAAATCCTCTCAGCAACCTGGGTTCGTACAGTTTTCCTCTAGCTGACCTGTTCTGGGGGCCAAAGCTCTGTGCCCCAGGTGGCCTGGGTGTGTGCAGAGAAATGCAGCCCCCACAAAGCCCTTGGTTTTCCCACAAGTCATCATCACTCCTTCCCAGGTGCGCCCAGCTCTGGCAGGAGAGAGAGAGCCCACGGCGCAGTGGGCACCGTGCCCTCCCAGCCGGGGCTCTCTGGCACAGAGCAGCAGCAGCGCCAGCACCTTTCAACCCGCTCCTGGCCTTGGCTTCAGCCGGGAGCCAGAAGCCTCTGGAAATCAGCACTGCCAGTTGCATTCCCAGCTTGGAGCAGCTCCTGCGGGTGGGCAAATCCTGCCCGTTCGACTGCTTCCAAAGAGGACGAAAGGCAGAGGCAGAGATGTACCTACAGAGGGGACCAGGGCGTGTCCAATAAAAGTGCAAATGTGTGGGGAGATTTGTTAGGAACTATTACAGCTGTCATGCAATTAGTGCCTTCTCTCCTGGATCTGTGCAATGCTTTGGGCCATTTTCTTGGTCTAGTTTCCTTTGCTTTGGTCCCATCTCAGTGTTCACTTGGGGTACAGACTGCAGGTGCTTGGGGCAATCTTTGAGTTACTCTTGGAGCCCTTGAACAACAGGGTTTGGCCCATGAGGGGAGTTTGTGCTGCTTTGTGACAGAGGAGAACTTCCCAGGCTATTGTGTGTTTGCTGCAGGGAAGCTTGGGTTGCTTAGCATCAATTCCCAGACCAACGCAGAGCAGCTGCTTTGTGATGTCAGGGCATGGTTGCCACGTTGTGGTGCTGTCATCAGAAGGTTGCCTTGGTGCATGGAAGGCCTCAGTGTCAGAGCAGCTCTTGGGCTTGCTCAGAGCAGGAGCATCCTCCTGGTTGAGGCCTTGTCAGGGGGCAGCTCCACTCTGACAGGAGCCTTGTTTTTTCTTGTGTTAGAGCACAGTCTGCAAACTTGCACAGCAGTGCTAAAATCATGGAGGCACTTGCTGCTGCAGTTTGCACTGTGTATGGCATTGGTTATTCCGGCTATTACCTGACTAACCTGACACGTGAGTAGAGGTTTTCCCTGGGTGTAACCCAACCTGGCTTGTGTAGGGCTTCCTGCTCTTTCTTAGTAACTGAGTTGATTTTGAAACAAAAAGACCATTAGGATGCCACTGCTTTGGTAAAGCTCCTGTCAACACATTCAGCTCAAAAGAGGGTGTCTGTAGCCAGGGAGGTGCGGGCAGCATTTGCAAGGGAACGTGCAGGGGTTCCCTTCCCTCCACGGGAGAGTCTCCGAGTCTGTCATTTCCTCAGGGGGCTGGGTGAAGCAGGACAACTTTGAAAAGGCAGCCTGGGAGGTGTTCTCAGAAGGCCTTCAAAGAACTCTGCAGTTGTGCCTGGAATTCAGGGAAAGCTTCTTTGTTTCTAAATTTTGTCATTAAAAGATTTGACTGTCTAACTCGACCCTTTAATGAGTGCTAAAATAGTGATTCTTTTTGCAATGAAGTGCAAACTCCCAAACAGTGAGTGTCTGCTCTTGAACCCCAGAGCTGCTCCTGGGCTGTTTCCCAGTAGAACTATGACATCTCAGGGGGGTTTGGGGGAAGGTTTCCTGGGCAACAGGTTTTCAGTAACTTAATGAGAATTAGTGCATGCAACTTATTTTTTAAAAATAAGAACCTGAAGGAGAGGATAAAAAAGGCAGCTTTAGCTGTTGGTCAGAAGAGAAATATTGGGTGTTAAAGAACAATTTGCATTTTCGTGATCAAGTTTGTATTCATTTACTGGCAAAAGAGGCCAAAGCCTAGGCACAACCAAGAATATTGTCCTGCTCTCTTGCTGGATGTGTGGAAGAACTGTGTCTGCTGGAGGGCTGTTGTGAAAAGAAAACACTCTCTGTTTGGGTGGACTTGTTCTGCGGGATTCACCAGCACAGGCAGTTTTTTCACAGCATCTGGTTCATTTTCCCTTCCCACTGCAGGTCACTTGATCCATGTATTCGTCGGTGCTGATCCTGAGGTGAGTGAAAGGAACCTTTGATGTTCCTGGTGTTTAAGAACTGTGGAGCAAGCTGTGAGCTTGGCCTGTGGCAGTAGAGTAAGGAGGCTGAGCTGGGTGGGCAGAAAGAAAATCCATGCTCATGTCTGCAGCAACAATAGCAAAGGCATCGCTGTGTAATAGCTGCTTTTGCATTTCAGAGCTGTCGCAGAACTAAAAGCCCAGCTTTGCAGAGAGAACGTTGCTTGCTGAGAGTAGCCAGGCTGCAATATCTAATTCAGAGCAATATGCAGTACTGTTGAATTAGCCCATTTTACTTTAGTGTGAGGCACTTGGAATCCCATTGCTATGCAAGGTTATGATTTCTCCTTAGTAGAGCTGGTTGTAGAGCTGGTTGTAGAGCTGAATAGAGATAAGGTTAGAAATGACAGGTAACTGCCTGTCCCTCACACTCCTGCCTGTTCACAGAGCCCAGAACCAACCTCAGGCTCTCCTCTGGCTCCCTCTGCTCCTGGAGAAGAGGCCAAATGGGTGAAAAATGTCCGGAAATCTCCAGCTGCCATCAGACGTGAACCTGAACGTCCTGAGCCGGTAAGTGCCAGTTGTGGTTGGGGCTGTCTTTAGAGGAAATCAGAGCTGCAAGTTTCTGAGCGGCCAGCACTTGCTGGTGGTGGCCGAGGATGCTGAGTGCTGGAGTCCTGGCAGGACCTAGCGATTCCCCCCAGCCAGTGAGAGCTGGAACACGGCCTTTGAGCTGTCATGTTCAGGCCCCAGCTTGCTGGGATTCCAAGAGGGGCAAACACGAATCATGAAGGCTCCCCTGTCGCCAGAGAAGGGAGTGCTCCAAAGACACCGCTCTCAGCCTTGCCAGACACGTGGGGGACACGGTGGCCTGGAGAGCCGTGTCCCACTGCACAGGCTGGCCAAGTAGCTGCTGGCACAAAAGCTGTTGATGTGAGCACACAAGGGCTTTGGGGTGGTTTGTCCACATGAGCTTCTTGGGTGGGCCGAGCTGGGAGTATTTCAGAGACACACTGGGGACGGGGAGGTGCTGCTTGAAGTCAGGGACTTTGGTGCCTTGGTTGCCAGGTTGTTCTTTGGCCTCTTCAGGCAGAGCAGTGAGGAGCAGAGCTGACAGGGGCTCTGAGTGCGCCTGTGTTTTTGCTTTTGATAAGCTGCAAAGAGATGGTTGTATGATAGAAACAAATTTGCTTCTCTTTTGTCTAGCAGGACAGGTGTAAAATCCTACCACATCCAGAGAGCGAGGCGTGGAAATGACTTGAAGGAGCAAGTCAAGTAAAGTAAATTCGGCGCTGGAAGAGTGAAGTTCTGTCACTCTAAATCAGCGTGATGCCTGGAGGGTTTTATACCAGGTTTGCACCTAAGCTGATGCTAAAGAAGTACATAAGGTCCAACATAGACCTAAGGTTTGCACAGCAGAGTTTAGGCTGACAGCTAAGGGAGCATACATTCAATGGTCTTTCCAACCCAAAAGGCTAATGAGAAATGTTGGTATTTCTGCTCTCCTTCATTGTTTACACTATAGAAACATATTTTCTGAGATTTTGCAATTGCAGCTACAAATCATGGCCAGGTTAAGTTATGTAAGTGGTTGTTGTGCCTTTAGAATTGTGCAGGTCAATATCAGTGTAGCTGCTTCTGGTCATACAAAAAGCTCTTTCAAGATACGTCTTAAAGAGAAATGGGTTTTCCCTTTGCATTCTTAAGTGCAAAGCCTTCTCCAGGAAGTACAGCAAACAGGTTATCTAGATTGCCTTTTCACAGTGACAGAACACTCCCCCTTTAATCTGCCTGGATTGCACAATTCTCATCTGTATTAAGGAATTTCATTTAGTCTCTGCTGTAAGTAAGTGATTTCTGTGCAAGAGGGTTGATCAAGGATAAACCCAAATTAACAAGAGTGGTATTTGTTAGGGCTCATCATACACTTTGAACAAGCCATACCATCAAGCCCAAAGCTAATATGGCTCCTTGTTAAATATTTCTGATGGATTGCACATCCTTGTGTGAAGAGGGAATTGGGATTTAAAGCCAGTATTTATGCATATATAAGCATTGTGCATGAACATTGCATGTTCAGAATGAAAACCAAATATCACCTGTACAGGGTAAACACTGCAATAACACAAACACGCTTCTCCCATCAGGTTCACAGGCAGCTTAACCAATTCTGTGCTTGCACATAGCCTGTTCTGGTATCTGGTGTCACTCTGAACCGGGGAAAGTCACACATAGATACTGTAGGACCATGAAAATCTCTCCAAATACAAACCAGTCTCCAGGTGACACAAGTGCCTACAGCAACCTCCAATAACGTAGCAGGGAACCCAGATTTGTTGTGTTCTCTTTGTCATTATGGGTTTATAATTCACAGACTCCGAGAAGGGCTTGAGTTGGAAGGGACCTTAAAGACACTCTAGATCCAGCCCCTCTGCCATGGGCAGGGACACATTCCACTAGCCCAGGTGGCTCAGACCACATCCAAGCTTTGGCAAATACCCAAGGACACCTTTTCTGTTTTTCAAGGTCAGATTTCCATGCTCCTATTCACAGATGGCTCCAGTCTCATGCAGAGGATTGCTGGGTTGGTCACTCTCATCTCCACAACCCAGCAATGGTCCTATTTTGGATGGCTCTCACTGCTCCCAAGGCCCCAGGGACCAGCTACTGCCTTTGTTCCTTCCGCTTTCCTTTCCAGGATCAGTGATTTACCGCTACTTCCTCCACGTCTGAGACAACTGGAAGAGATAAGGCACTGCGGATGCAGCTTCTGACAGAGAGCTGATAACACTCAGCTGAGTATTTTATTCTCCTGCCACTACGCTGTCAGGCTGCCTACACAGAGTTCCTCCTGCTTGGAAAGGGGCTGGTGTGAGCAGCAGGAATTGATGCTGGCTGGAACACTTCAAAGAACTGGACAAAAGCAGCCTTCTCTGGAAGGCCACCAGCTGCCCTTTGCCAGCAGCACAAGGTGTGAAGGCCCCTTTGAAGGCCATCCCTGCACAAGGACAGCCTGGCCTTCCAGTACCTCCGCCAGTACCCAGAACACCTTTCAGGCTTTGGGGCTGGCCCTGTCCCTTGCTCTGGAGAAGCAGGTTGCTGTTAGAGCTCACATATCCACAGTTTCTGGCTGGATTACCACGTTTTACCACAGAAAGCCCTTCCGACAACAGTACACAGAGGCTCATCTGCAATACAAGGGCATTTTTTTCCAACTTCTCCCTTGGACCAGTGTGCAGCAAGCACACCTGGGCCTCATTCAACTCTCTGTGTGGGCCAGGTGTCAGCTTCTGTTGGGAATTTAAAGCTTTTACCCTACTTTCCACAGCAAATCATGAAGCAAACTCAGCTGCACCAAAGCCCAAATTTCACTTTAAAAATTACAATTTTCATTTTCCTCTATTCAAGCCATGAAGAAAACAAACTTTACTTGAGTGAGCTGGAGGCACAGCGTCCTCCCAGATCATTCACGAGCAGAACAATACTCCAGGGGAAGACTGGCAAAGCCAGAGTTTCCTGATACTTAGGAAGCTTTGCAAAACCTTCCCACCTGTGGTGGTACTGCACCCTGCTGAATTCCTGGAGCCCTCACTCACCTCAGGTAGAGTTTGGACAGGAAGGGGCAGGAGGAGGGAAGACTTTGCAAACACTGTCACGAGGCCAGGGCTGTTTTCATTTATGGTGACACGTTGCAGTACATAATCTTTTATTTAATGGGAGGGAGGGAGGGAGGTGCTGAAGGGCAAAAATTCTCAGTAACAAGGACATCTTCCACTTAAACAGCAAGGTAAATGAAGGGGAAAGTGCAATCCTATCTTTCCTGGAAGGGATTTTATACACATTATTGTTGCTGAATACATGCCTAGACAGTGGTGATTTAGGGCATCTAATCAAGCTCCCACAGTATCATCACATCTGTTTTGCCACATTTTCTTTCTTGTTTTCATTGGGCACGATTTCTCCTCCCCGGGTGGCTCCTGGCTGCAGTTCTACGCTCAGGGGAGCCCCGCTTTCTCAGCAGGCCTCTGCAGCGAGTCTGTAGCCAACGTGTGGCTCTGCTGCCAGCCCAAATGTGCCGTTCCCTTGCCCAGCCTGGCTGCAGCTGGGGGGATCTGCTGGGCACGGCTGGGGATTTTCATGGCCAAAATCCTCCAGCGTCCTCACGTCTACATCTGCCCCTTGCTTTGGAGAGCACAAATCACAGGACACTCATCTCAGTTGACAAATGTCATTTATTACAAATTGCTACACCCGCGCTGACAATATATAACTATACAGATCTAACTTTAAGTTCAAAAAAGTAATTTATTAGACTTCTACAACAATGCAATGTAAAACTATACAAATACCCACTTCCGTTAACAAAAATTAATTTATTGCCAACCTCTACAACAACTCACTATACACAAAGATCAACTGAAGGTTAACAACTTAATTTATTGCATACTACTACAACCGTACAGCCCATATATCAGTACAAAAATATCACTATCCTTCTCTAAATAGCCCTATGCCAAGAACTCAATAAACAGCATTCTACAACTGTACAACTTTACACATATTTAAATAGAAATAAAGACATTTATAACCACCACAAGATACAGATATAGATGAAATATTAGATATTACATACTATATCTAGAAATACATACATACAACAAACCTATCTCTAGGCAACCATACAAATCTCCATATCCATACAACGAATCAATACCAATATATAGCTGTACATCTCAACACATATGTAAAGATAGTTATACATAGAAATAGATCAATATACATATAAAAATATAAAAATAGACATATATACCTAACCAAATACCACTATACCTATTTAAGTAGCCATATGCCTAGAACTACATCAATAGAAATAGATACCTAGAAAACAGTATACATAGGAAACAGAACACAGACATAACAACATACACATATACTTAGATAGATAGATACACATATATATAATTACAAACATATATATATACAGCATACATCCATAAATATAACAACATACATATAGAAATATACCTATACAAATAGCAACCTACATATAAATATCCATGTAATTATCACTATCTTATGAGCAAGTCCATACATCTTTAAACAGAAATACAAGCAGAGGGATTCCAGCCGCCCCATTTTCAAAGCCTCTCCCTCGGTCTCTTCCTCCTGTGCAGCGCAGCTCTCCTGGACAGGGACAGCAGATGGGACACCTGGGAAGCAAAGGGAACACTGAGTCAGGATCGGGACGTTTCCCTTGGCAGCAGCTGCACTTCCATCAGGGAAGAGAAATCTCAGAGCCTCCCCAGGAGGCTTAGAAAGAAAAACCAGGCCCAGCGGGCCAGGCTGTGGCGAGCGCAGCCCCGGCGGGACCGTCCCGCAGCCCCCGGCAGCGCGGCACAGCCGGCACCGCTCCCGGGCCCTGCCGGCACAGCTGCCTTGCCCAAGGACAGCCCCTGTGCCGCCCGGGGCAGCCGCGCTGAGCGGCCCCAGCACGGGCAGGGCCCGCTCCTGCCCAGCCGGCCAGTGCCCGCGGCCAAAGCCCACGCCAGCCTCACGCCCACCCTGCCTCAGCGGCCCTGGGGCCTCACCCAGGCTCTCGGGTGGCAGCAGCAGGTTCATATTCGCTGCTCTTGCTGGCGGCCTTCAGCTTCTCCCTGCTGGTTCTCATCAGTCTCTGGATGTTCTCAAGGACTTCAGGGCAGCTGTGGCAAAAGTGGAGACTCTGGACTTGGTTCCATGGCTTGGCAGAGCCACAGTCCCAGATCCCTCTGTGCTCCCTGCTGGCCCCCTCCATCCCCTCAGCCCTGCCATGCCCTCGGCAAACGCACAGCCGCCTTCAGTTTCTTCAGACCCCCACAGTCCTCTCATGCCCCTCAGTCCCTTCAGATCCATCCTGTCCCCTTAGACCTGCCACCCCCCTCAGCCTGTGCCACTTCCCTGTTACCTCAGTGCCACTTCGCCCTCTGCTCCCTCAAACCCCCCAGTCCCACCAGCACCTCAAGGTCACCGTCCTTTCAGTGTCGCTGCCTCCTCAGCGCCCTCAGCCCCCTCTGGCTCACCGCCCTCCAGCAGCTCCTCAGGGCACAGTGCCTGCGGCCGCCGGCAGCTCCCACCGCTCCAGGGACACCGGGGCTGCAGCTGCTGCTGCGCCCGGCCCGGCCGCCAGCTCGGAGCCAGCACAGGAAGAGGGGACAGAGGGGGCACAGGGGGAAAACAAGAGATTAAAAAGGTGGCTGAGGGCAGAAAGAGCTTAGAATGCAGCCTAGGCCTATATAAACATCAATCTATGTATCTAAACATCCAAATACTTCTAACTATATAACTGCGTACATTTATAAATATAACTTAGATATATATATAAATTTTTCTCTACACATATATAAATATAACTCTGCAAATCTATAACTGTAACTGCATATGTATAATTACATCACATCTATAACTATATATATAAATTTAACTACACAGATCTATAAATATATGCACCTATAAACACAACTCTATAAATCTATAAATACTATATGTAACTAATAAGTATAGTGTAAATACTATAACTAACTATATGGATATATAAATATAACTATAGACATCTATAAATCTATCTATAAACAGAGGGATTCCACCTGCCCGATGGTCACAGGCTCTCCCACGGTCCCTTCCTCCCACGCAAGGCAGCCCTCCTGGAGAGGTAGATCAGATGGATATCTGGGAAGCAAAAGGAACACTGAGTCAATATTGGCCTTCAGGCATCTCTCCTTTTGGAAGTAATTGCCTTTCTATCAAAGACTGTAGAAGGTGACCTGAAAGGCAGACTCTCCCTTGGGAATTTGAAGCCTGCTCTTTAAAGAACAGGGAGCATTCCAAGTTTTCAAAACCTCTGAAGGTTTGAAGTCTCCCGATAAAGTCTCAGCACCCACGAGAGCTTGAAGCACAGACAGTCCCAGCTCCCACACAGAAGCCCAGCCTTGTTCCTCCTCTGTGCTGACACAGACACCTCAGTCCTCACTGAAATGGCTGAAGCTGAAGGGTGCTGTGAGCTGAGTTACGAACCAGCTCCATTACCTGGGACCTACAAACTGCCCTCTGCAGTGAGCAACAGCGGCTTCAACTCGACCATCAGCTCTGGCAGGAAGAACTGGGAGGGAAAGATCTCCCCATGAGGCCTGCAGGCTGCACCAGCCTTGCTCAAGAACGCAGATCCAAGGTGCTCTCTCTCTCCTATTAGTTCTTGCTAATTTGGGGTAAGTTAAGTTTTTCCTTTCCAAATCATAAATCCTTGTGTTTTATCATTTGCTTGGCCTCAGAGCTTCTGCTGCTTGTATTTTTAATGTGTCTCACTAGGCCTACCAGCAGATTGGTCATACATTGATTTAATGTTCTGAGACAAAAAGCTCAGACTTCTACATTGACTTTTTGCTGGGGTTTTGCTCTCTTGCTTCAGGAGTCACTCAGTGTTGCCTCCAGAGCACTGTCACCCTGCAGCAAACTCATCCACAGACTTCAGCTCCAAACTGGGACACCTGGGTTGGTGACACAACTCCCACAGGGTCAGGGTTATTCATGGCTCTCTGGCCACAGCACAGCACTCGGTGTCAGTGCCTCTGGAGAAGCGTGGAGGGCAGGGCTCGGGGAGGCTGTGCCAGGGCAGGATTTGACCTAAAGGCACCAGGAAGCACCAACCCTGCAGACAAGAGCTCAACTCTTCTCATCTCCCTTCCTGCCAGAGGCAGGCTCAGAGCAGCTGCCTCAGAGCTCTCTAAAGCAGTGTGGGCTCTCTCCTTACCAGGCTCCTTGGGCTCCAGGGACCTCTTTCTGCAGCTCATGGCGCCAGGCAAAGCTCCCTCTGCTGCAGCCCTGTTCCCGGCCTCCCCTCCTGAAGACTCAGGGGCAACACTACGATTGTCCTGAAAACCAGAAAGAAAGAAACCCAAATATCACTCACTGTTTTCTGCAGGGACACAATAGATCAGAGCCTGCCACATTTTCTTCTCTTGAAGAAGAAAATGCTTTTGAAAACTGCTGTGTCTGAGTTTACAGAAGACGAAAGGTCATCACACTTGGCAATGAGATACTGGGGATCCCAAAAAATCCCACTCACCACCTTGACTCTGCCCTTTCTGGCTAATAAATCTGCAGCAGGCAGTGGGTGTGCATATTAAACAAAACAGAGAAATTCTTTGGCAAAGTTGTATAATAATATGCAAAAAGGCCTGTGCCAACACAGGAACTGAAAAGTCCAGGCACATCTGGGAAGAGGCAAGAGTTAACAGGAAGGGGATTCCTAATCCAAAGAGGGAATCTGTCAAACACAAGGACTCATGGTCCCTGACTGAATTGCTCTTCCACACAGAAGAAGCCCCTGGGCTTAAAGGAGTCCTTAACCCGTTCATGTCCAGCATCACCATTGTCCTGCTCACCAATCACACAAGTCATGGGGCCTCAAAACCAACACTTCTGCCCCCTTAAAGCTCCACTGCTCACACACTTCCATCCCTTGTTCCTAACAAAGAAGTCTGGGCCCCAAAGGCCTTCAACAGTGGAGAAGACTGACTTCTCAAACACAGTCCAAAAGCTGCCAAAGCCGACAAAGTTGAATGTGGGGCTCACACTGAACACATGAAGTGGGCACTAAGGAAGGAGTTCTGCCAGCTCCTGGCACAGGGATGTGCTCCTCCCTCCACAGCCCTGAGCAGAACAGCAGAACACTCTCATCCAGGCTGCAGCTTTGCAGGGTCTGGATGGGAACACACATCTCTTCCCACAGAGATGCCCAAGAGGAAGGTGCCTGAGCTCTGGAAAACGGAGAGCAAGGCTGGCAAGTTTGCCCAGCTGAGGATTTGCCAGATAGAAACAGGAATGGAGGCACCAGGCTACTGAGAGGAGCAGAAAGCTGCAGCTCCAGCCCATCCCCAAGCACGGCTCTGGCAGCGCCTGCACGCTCGGCACGGCTCACACAGCAGCAGCAGCAGCTGCAGCCCAGCCCTTGCTTTGCCTTGGCCTTCCCACCCAAAACAGGCAGAGCCCACGTCTGCTGCTCTAACGGAGGCACCTCTCGCATGCCCCTCCCTGCATGGGACACTTTGCCTTCAGTGGCAATTCTCCCCACACTCTTCTCTTCTTTCCCATCACACAGAGCCTCTTAGAACCTACAGAGCATCACCACAAAGGCCCCTGCACCAGGGATTCTCCCCAGCAAAAGGAGCACCCAAACCTGGCCACCACCGGCTCAAACCTCTCATCCTCCCTAAGGGGGGAGACTTTTCATTCCCTCTTCTTTTGGAAATCTTGCTTGACCAAGCAAATCCTTCCTCGTCCATTCAAAGCTTAATCCAAGAAGCCTTTGCTTCTCAGCCATGCAACAACATCCACAGCTCTCAGCCCAGCCCCTTTCACTCCCACCCAATGGAGTTACCTGAGCAAAGGGAGACCTTTCAGGCAGGGATGGTGACAGCATCTCCTCCAGTGTCTCAAGAACAAGGTCTAGATCCAGGGGTGGCAATTCCTCTTCCCCAGGACTATTCCAAGCCCAGCTGGAGGCCGTCCATGCTGCACAAGCAGCACTGCCAGCTGGAGCACTGGGGGCTGAACTGCCTGGCGTGGCTGCAGGAATCCAAACACATTGGTCAGGCTCCAGAATGTGGCTTTGGGACACAGAGCTCTATTGCTGCCTTGCAGCAAACATCACAGGAAGCACACAGAAACTCAATTCCAGAGATGTACTCTGACTTCCCAGGGGATTGGAAGACTGATTTCTTCCTCTCAAACAGTGTTTCCTCTAATTGATGGGTATGTATATTAAAGGATGGATTGTAAAACTGATCTACACACAAAGACTTTGTAATCTCAGCCTTTTCTATCTCCCCAGCAGCTTTTGGATGTGGCTGCTTCTGAGTTTCTCATCCCAACAGACCACAGAAAGTGGATTCACCCAGGAAGAGCTCAGATCTGCAGACACACATGCTAAAATTCAAATCTGATTGTATTGTAAAAAGCAACCTTGTGGGTGAGGCTGTATTCTGCAGCTGCAGCAGTTCTGGGGACACACAGAGCTCACTGAAATTTAATAGCCTTCTTTGCAGGAGAGACAATCTGCAAACTCTGCAATATCCTGTCAGCATCCTAGTTGGGCTTCATTCCAAGAGAGATGGGGGTGCACCTGACACTGACCGGTTGTGGACCAATGTTTTCTGCCTCTCCCTTTCATCCCTACAGAGAGGCTGTCTGGAAAATGGCCAGAACACCCTCCAAATCTGGAGGAAGGACAGGAAAAGCAGACAGAGACTGGTTTTGTTTTCATGGTCCTGCTTCCCCATACACTTGACACTTTCTACCTGATTCTCTCTTGAGATCTTCCCACGACAGAGCACTGTGCAAAAAGACTTCAAATGGTCACTTTCCAGGACCTGTTTGAATAGCAAGGGTACAAACTGTCTCCCTACCTGATGGGCTGTAGGCTGGGGTGTGCTGCTCTGAAGATGTGCAGCTGCGCTTCTGCGGAAGGGCCACGGAAGTTCTCGGATGGTCTACAGGCACCAGTGGAACCATGAGCTCAGGGTGGCGTTTAAGGTCCATGCGAACCAGTGGAATGACGAGCTCACGCTTGAGTGGAAATTTGCATGTGCCTGGTTCCTCAGATGAGACCCCAGGAAGTCCAGAGGTGGTAAACATTCTCTTGGGAGCTGGTGGGGAAGCGTCAGACTCCTGAGCACCTGGACTTGTCCTGGGAGGTCCGGGAGGCAGCTCTAAACCCTCAGGTGAGACAGCACCGAGGTGCTGGGATGAGGGAGCTGTGTAGGAGGCAGGGAAGAGGAAAGGAGGCACAGGGAAGACTAGGTCAGTATTGGTTCTCAGGTATGTTTCCCTTGGCAGCAACTGTACTTCTATCAGGGAAGAGAAAAGTTCCCATCCTCCCAAGCAGGATTACAAAGAAGAAAAAAAAAAAAAACATGCTTCCGGGCTATTCAACAACCAATTCCTTGTCTACTTAGCTCTCCCCTACTCATTCAACCGTCTGGGAAAACCGTCCCGCTGCAAATCCTTGGCAGGAGGCAGCTGCCAGAAACCCAACTGCCGGGTCTTTTCCCTCTGCTCCAAAGGGACAGGAGGCTCCCTCCAGCTGGGCGGGACCACAGCCGGGCCCTCGGCTTACACACCCGCACGGAGAGCTCCCCAAGCAACCCCAGGGGCGGGCAAGGAGCAGAGCCAGCCACGGCTCAGGGCTGGGCCGGCTGCAGGCCCAGCGGGCCGGGCTGTGGCGAGCGCAGCCCCGGCGGGACCGTCCCGCAGCCCCCGGCAGCGCGGCACAGCCGGCACCGCTCCCGGGCCCTGCCGGCGCAGCTGCCTTGCCCAAGGACAGCCCCTGTGCCGCCCGGGGCAGCCGCGCTGAGCGGCCCCAGCACGGGCAGGGCCCGCGGCCAAAGCCCCCGCCAGCCTCACGCCCGCAGCTCCCACCCCGTCTCACCGGCGCCGGGGGGGTGCCCGGCGGGGAAGTGCAGCAGCGGCCGCTCCGTGTTGAGCTGCTGGAAGCGGCTGGGCTGGCGGCTGCGCACCTCCAGCCCGGCTGCCAGCCGCTGCCTGTTGGCCCTGGTCAGGCGCTTGATGCGCAGGAGGAGGTCGGGGCGGTCGCGGCGGAAGTTGGGATTCTTGAAGTGCACGACGGCCCCGGCATCGCCCGGCACAGCCGCGCCAAACCAACCCAGCACCTTCTGGAAGCCGTAGAGATTGAGCTGCCGGACGACGCTGCCGAAGTGCGTGGCTTTGAAGGAGTCCGGCAGCGCCGCCCCTCCCTCTCCGCCCGCCCCGTCGGCGCCGGCCGGGCTGAGCAGCTCCTGCTCAAAGAGGGCGCGGTCGATGAGCAGCCCCTGGCCCTGGCTGTCCCAGCGCACGGAGCGGACGCGGGGGCTGTTCGCCAGGCGCCACAGCTTGGCGGGGAAGGTGCTGGCATTGAGCCCGGCGGGCAGCGGCAGCTCGGCCATCGCGCCTGTCGCCCACTGGCGCCGCAACGGCCGCAGCTGCACCGGCGGCGCGCGGCCTGAGGGGGGCGCTGCGCTCGGCCCCGCGCGGGAACGAGCGGCACAAAGCCGGGGCTGCGGGCACAGCGCGGGCGGGGCGGCTCCCGGGGCGCTGCCCGGGCGCGGCACGGACCGGAGCGGGGCAAACCCTTTCTTTCTCTGCGTGGAATCGTCCCTCTGCCTTTGGCTCGCAGCACGACCCCAAACCACCAAGGCAAGCGCAGCCAGTTTCAGAAAGGGTCCAAACTGAGGAATCCCATGGGAAACTGTTCCTATGTGTCAAGTGGCAGCCACATCTCTCTGTGTTCCGCATGGCTGAAGGGAGGGAGGAAAAAGATCTTCCACTGAGTAGCTTCACTCTTTTGCTTGGGGTTGCTACCAGAGTTGCCTACTTCAAAGCAGACTGGTCCAACAAGACCAGGGGAAATGATGAAAAGGAGAGACTTGAGGACTTGCTTTTTGCCCCTTTTCCAGCTAACTGGCTGGCTCTTTCTCACTGTTTCTGCCTGTCTTGGGCAGATTTGGCCCATTTCTCATTCTTTGGAGTCAGAAGCAGCAACAGGAAGGGGCAGCAGTTTTGTCAGCGTTGCCCATCAAAGCTTAAATCGTGCACCGTGGATGGATGTTGCTTTCCCCAAGGGATTAATGACCTAGAGTTGTAGTGAACTCCCGCTGATGTCTCTCCAAGAGATTGTGCCTTTTTCTTTCCTCAGGAATCATTTCTTCTCTTCTTTTTTTTCCCCAGTCTGGGGAGAGTTCCAATGCAAAATCCCTCCTGCAGCCAAGTCTTTTCAATGGACACTAACAAAGGTGATCTTCCAATCCTCTGTGCTTAGTGTCACTTGTTCTTTTAAATTCTCTTTTGAACTGGAAAGATTTTTCTGTTCATAGCAGGAAAAAATAGACCTAATTCTTCCATCTCTTTAATTTGTGCCTTTTTTTTTTTTTTTTTTTTAATATCTCTACATCATTTAACCCTGCGGGCTCATGTGAGTATGTTTGGTGCTGTGGCATAAGCTCATCCCACACACAGAGGGGATGTTCTCCTTACATCCAGCTTGTCTTGAGTTCCAGCTAACACTGCCTTCTCTTGCCCTCCTTCCAGGTCCCTTTGTGAGGAGCCCTGCCCTGTCACTTTGGTCCCTGCCCTATGGGTGACACAAGGATTGTTGGTCTCACCACATTCTGGAATAGTCTTTTGCACTGAGTGGTTTAAAGATGCCCTGTCATCTCTTCCTGTGTGTGCTGGCTTTCTCAGAAAAATGGAAACCCACTACCCAGAAAATCTCTTCCCAATTCATCTTAAACAGCTTAAAACAGTACCTGAATTCCGAATGATGCACCTCAGTGGGATGGGGTTTGTCTTTCTTTAAACACAGTGTAACAACTCTTGTAAAAATTATCCCAGCGACCGAATTGCAACAACATTTCTAATGAATAGGCAAAAAGGAGAAGACAGGAGTTCAGAAGAGAAGGGACATCTTTCTTCATGTTTCATGGCCCTTATTTCCCAGACATTTGTCTATGTGCTGCTTCATCCAGAAAAGCCTCTTTGAAGATCTCCTCTGTACTCTCTGTGAGTTATGAGAAACACACGATCACTGGACCGGTGCCCTACTGGAGATGAGGAAGCAGGTGGCTGAAAAGCGGATTGTCCATTGGAATGTTTAGTCACCCCTGAAGTATGGTTATGGTTGCATTGACTTTTCCACAGTACTCTGTGGCTAAGAATGAGAAGTTACCCTTAGCTGTGTTTTAAGGCTACTGAAACTTGAAAAGAAGGGTGCTTATCTTGTGTCTGGCAGCATGACTCATTCCCAATTTTCTACCCTACTGGTAGAATTTAATGTCAGTTACAAACACCACAAGACAAATGATGGATATTACATTTCAGTGTTTGGGCCAAAAATTGGTTTAATAATTAACAACAGAAAAGGTTGTTAAGTTTTAGGAAAGAAAAATCCTTAAAACTGTGGTATGTGGTTTTAGATTAAGATTTTTCTCTTAAAATTACTCCTTTCCCCTTTAAAAGTAATTTGTAGAGAACATCACTCAATGTACAGGCCTGATGACTTTAAGTATTATTACTGTTCCATATCTTTCCTTTTTCCCTACATGGCACCGTAGCTTTTGAATCCCAATTTTTACCACTTTGACAATGCAGTTTTAATGTTTTTCCTACTGGTGAATACTTACCAGTTCCAAGTTAAAGAGCAGTCAGTTCTGAAAGCAAAATATGCCTTATGTAAATATATTTTTTCACTAGTCTCCTGGTATTACATGCAACAGGGGCAACGTTAAAACAGTCTATACTGACTTATTTTAGAAGCTGTTAGAAATTATAAATATTTTCAGTATATCTGCAATACATTAGTGTGTGTTTCAGGTGAAACTGTCCCTTGTGCTCTTCTGCTAGCATGTAAGATCTCCTTGCGGCGTAGGAAGACACAATTTTCACTTTCTGATTGGCCCACAGCTGTGTCACTGCCTTCACCTTTCCATCTCAGATGCTCAGACAGTTTTTCCTCCAACACCTGCGATAGCAATGTCCCTTAAGGTGATGCAGACATGGTGGGCATGCAGCACCCAAGCTGTTCCTGATCTTCTGGGAACTAACTGCTGGTCCTGAACCCATCCTTTGCTGTTTACTTCTATACCGTACTTGTGGCAAAGGCTGTTCCTGCCAGTGTTGTAGGTTACTTGGTCTAACCACAGCAGCATGAAGAGTAGAAGCTGAAGAAAGAAATGTACATTTTTCTGACCAATTTAGCTGGAGTCTGTATTTGGACTTACATTGCTGATAAAAGTGAGAAATTCCTGGCAAACAAGTAATAAGTCATTGAATTTAGCATGTATTTCTTGGGTTCCTTGGCTACAGAACGGGGAAGAGAATCTTCATCACTTTCTTCCTCCTTACAGATGTGGTTTTAACCCAGTATAGGAACACCTAGACCCCAAGTTTGACATAACTAAAAATATTGGCATAGGAGGTAGAATCCCACCAGGCAAAGGGAATCTTACTGCAACAGCAGGTACAGAGCATCCACGCTTTTGAGTCCAGTGAATTCAAAACACAGGTTTTGAAACCTGCTCACCAGCACTGAGGGGGCCACCTTAGTCCCTGGACTTTAGAGGGTAAGAAGAGAGAACATAAAGTCTTTTCTACAAAAAAACAGAACCACAAAGTAAAACTTCATGGTAACTGCCCTGAAACTGCACCTCCGTTTTGGGATGAACTTGGTCTGAAATGGTTCTTTGCTGAACTTCACAAGCAGCTTCTGCCTCTTTCTGTTTGCTCCCTTGGGTTTGTTTGTCTGCAAACACCATCTCAGGTTGTTCTAGTGCTGCTCCCCCCGACTAAAATCTCTCTGTACATTCTGCAGCCTCCACTGAATATCTGCATGAACTGTTTTGTGTGATGTCTGCACAAGTCTTGTTAAACCTGAAGTTGTGATGCCCTGGTTTGGGTCTCCCTGTCTCCTGGACATGCTGCTCAGGTCTGCCAGGATGGTTGTCCTCCCTCAAGTGAGCTGAGCTAGTGGAAGCGCTCCAGGGACGTTTAAGAGCGCAGCTACCTCAGGTGGAAGGAATTCTCATCGTCTGTGCCCGTTCAGGCTGGCTGTGACTGTGCCGAGGGGAAATGGCATTTGTTACCTGAGTAGCTCCAGGAGGACTAAAGGTCATGGTGAAATGCTCTGGTGAGGGCTGTGGCAAAGGAACAAAACTGGGATTAAGGGGAGTTTTCAGTAATAATTGCATCTTGTTCTGGCTGCTGTCACAGGTAGTTTAGTCACTGGCTAAGGTAGCTCAGAAGTGATTTTGGAATACTGCTGTTGGACTTTAAATGGTATGGACTCTTCCTCATCCAGATGTGTGGCTGTGGGCCTGTGTGTTTATGAGTGACACACAAGCTGAGAGAGGCAGACAAATTCTGCAGGGCTCCTGGGGTTCAGGTGCCCTCCAGCATCCTTCTGCTTGCTGGAAAAGCTTCTTGCCAAGCAATGGAAGAAATATCTCCCTCTTCTTCTCCAGGAATATCAACTTGGCCACCTGCATCTTGCAGCTCATGTCAAGGGAAGTACTGGGAAGCTGGACATCTCATAGACTCCAAACTCACCTCATATGTTTGCTGTGTCCTTCAGTAAAGAATGTCTTCTTACCAGAAGAACTTGAAGACATTCGACACCTAAGCCAAAGTAAAAGAAAAGAAAGAAATTAAAGCATCCGTTGTCAGTATTTAGGATCAAGAAAATGCAAATATTTGCAAAAGGCTCAAGTGAAGAAATGAAGAAACAAAGCAGGGTTTACTCTATTAAAGCTAGGGATATAAGTCTGCCTGCTTATGCACCCAACTGCTTTCCAGGTGTGCACCTGCCAGGGATTTTACCTTTCTGTATGCTGTAGGTCTCAGGCTAAAACCATCAACAGGCAAACCCAACCAAACCAAACTAACCAACCAACCAAAAAAACTCCACAAAAATCCCCAACTCAGAACTAATCTGAACTAAACTGAACTAAACTAACAAAACCCCCCCCCCAAACACCAATCCCCCACCAAACGAAATAAAAAGTAGGTGGAGAAACTTGTTCCCATAATGTCACTCCTTTGACACAAGACAGTTTAGACCTCTTTTTGAATGTGAAAGAAAACCATACATCCTAGGTAGCAAGATTCAATTATCACTGAATAAATAAGAAGGACATTTTAGTGTCGGGAGAATTTGACCGTTACTCTTAAGCAAAAAAGTTGGTACCTTACTTTCCTGGAAACATCACTTCTGTTTATGGTATTACAGTCCCTCCTGACCGGGCCAAATAACAGCTCCTTGTCTGCCGACAAATACAGCCATGATTCTCAGGTATTTCGGTGTGTGGAGATGAGCAGCGGGTGAAAAGGAGCACAAGCCATCTCCTCTGAGCTCCTGCTGTTTATGGGAACAGATACGGGCCTTGGGGATGTTTGCTAAAACACTGCACTCCAGCAATCAAACTCCACACATTCAGAGTGCTGAGTGCTGAGGCACACTCAGCACTCGCTGGCACCAGCTGAGGACTGTGGGCTTCTGTGAAGCCAACACACAAAATTAACCCCTGTTAAGGTCAAAGCAATGGCATTGTTTAAGAATTAGACAAGTTTATCGGACAAAATTATTTTGATGACAGAATGTAAATTTATTTTTTGCAGACAGCACAGCAGATGATGGAAATTGCAATCAAAGATGTCTGTTGTAGGCAAACTAGAATGCAAGGCTGATTGTTTCATTCTGAGATTTCGATCTGAACTGTATTTGTGCTGGACAAACAATAGGATATACCATTACAAGGAGAAAGAGGTGGAAATGCTTTGAGAAAGGAGGAGCATGAGCCATCTTAGCATGAAAAGCAGGGGTCTGTGCTTGCTGGGCTCTCCCACAGGCCCAGTTTTGTGCCACATGGCCAGTCTGATTCTAGTTATGAACCCTGTGGAGAGCAATAACTGTCCTGACTTAAGCAGTGGAAAAGGGAATGTGCTTGCTGGGGTAAATTGATAGTTTTCTAGTAAATCTTTGTCTGACCATGAAAGAATAAGGGAAGAGACAAGAATTTTATAACACCATTTGAAGGAGCTGGGAAAAAACTGTGGAGTTGTTCTCTTCCTCTGGTCTGAAATCAACAACAGTTTTTAAAGTCTGATGCCCAAAACCTGGGCAAGAGAGCAGTCCTCCGTAGTATAAGGCCTATAGAGCAGGTATTTGTTTATTGGACACCGGGAGGGAGGGAGGGAGGGAGGGAGGGAGGGGAGTAACTCCACCACAAACTCACTCCATTCTTCACACAGTAGTAGATTTTATACTTTTTTTCCTTAATGTGCACATTATACTTTCCTAACCTTCATATTGCAAGACATTTTCTAATCACACGTTTATGTCAGCCCTTGGAGCACATGCACAGTCTCTGCACGCGGTGGTCGTCAGCCTCCTGGTGGTCATTTCTGATGAAGGCTCCTAAGTCTTCCTGAACTTCTCACCCCTGCTTCCTGCACGTGCTCTCTAAGATTGCCGGCTCAAATAGCCAGGGGTTAGCTTTTGCAGTTAGCCTGTCCTGCTAAATGTGCTGGTTTCTAAAAAGGGCTTCATTCACATACCCTGTTACAAAGGACCTACTTCTTTCTGCATAGCTACAGCTTTTTGCAGAGCTCAAGCATTATCTTGTTGCCTAGGCAGCAGTAGCCTGGCTTTGATAGTGCTGAACAACCAGTCTGACAGAACTTGTATTGCAGGGACATCTGATTTCATTCTACTGTTTCCTTCCAAAGCCCAGCCATGGCTGGAGGAGGAACCGAGGGAGTTGTCTTGGATCCTACACCCCAAACAGGGCCAGACGTGGTCTTGTCCGCATTCTAAATACTGAAAGGTAAAGACACGTTCCACCAATGAAGGGCTGCACAGATCCCATTGATGGTAATGCCTGGTTAAGGAGCAGACCCGTAGAACATTTGGTAGGAAGGGTCATCTAGAGGGCAACTTTGGCTCAGGGCCTGTTGCTGAGGCCTCAGTCCTTCAGTGTTTTGTGGTGCAAATGAATGCCCTGGAGGGCTGGAAAGGAACAAGTCCCTCTTTAGCAGGTTGCAGACAGGGAACGGGATTAGCCCTGCCAGGCCGGGCTGGGGCCAAGAGCAGAAGGCCGGCACGCTGCGTTTGCCCACGGGCAGCCGTGCAGAGCAAGGAGGCCGCTCCTGCCCAGGGGCTGAGGTGCCCGAAGCTGCCTCCCTGCTGCGCAGCTCTGCGGGGCCCGTGGTGCGCAGCGTCCTGGGCAGCCAGGGCAGCCCAGCTGCCTTGGAGCACGAGGAGCGTCCCAGAGAAGCTGCGGCCCTTTGCTTTGGAGCTGTTTCTCCCAGTAGTTCTTCCGAGTTCTTCTTTGGACTATTTCTCCGAGTCTTGTCATTAATCCATAGATTCTGACATGTTTTCCTTTCTCCTTGCAAATTTAAGACATCTTTTTGAGAGAAGTGACTGACGTAGCTTCTGCTGCGGGTGGTGCTTTAGTCTGTAGGTCAGGGCAGGTGATTTTAACCAAGGATGGAGTCCAAAGGTAACGTTCCAGTTTTGCCAAGTCAATAAAACCATTTACAATGGGGGTGCTGATGCTGAGCAGCTTTCCTAGTTTTTGGAAAGTTGCAACCTTAAAAAACCCTACAGGTTTTCCTACCTGAGGATACCAGCAGTAGCATGATGCCAATTCTTTGCACCTCTTTTCTGTATCTTTGGTGCTTTTAAGAGTTCCTCAGTCCCCAGCAGGAAAGAAAGCACGTGTGATAATGTAAGTGATTTGAGAGCTGTGTGTTGTGCCTTGCCACATCAGCGTTCCTGACAAGCTGGACACCCCACTGGTAGGTCTGTCGAGTTGAATTCACCCTAATTGTGTGCAAACAGCAGCCCAGAGATGCCGAGAAGAGCAAGGACGGTGGGTGGGTGTGCACGGACACACCCGTGGGCTGATGGCTGTGTGGGCAGAAGGCTTTGGACAGCAGTACATCTTCACTCTCCCAAGTTGGAAGAATATTTCAAATCTACATGAAATGAAAATATTTCTCAAAATGTATCAAATAATACATATTAATTTATCATCTCTTCAATTTATCCTATATAGTATGATATACAATATATTTTAATAGATATAATAAATAGAATATGTCAAATTTCTACTTGATCTTTTCCTAAGCCATAGCCTGTGGGGCTTATAGACCATCTCCTAGCAGTGCTACATTTTTGCCTTCTGGTCCTACTTATTATAGCAGCGTTTCCCCTGCGAGTTCCTTCAGGGAACTTCACTCAAAGGGCTTCCATCATTTCAGCGCTTGTGAGAACTTGTTGCTTCCCAGTTGTCCAGCATCCTTCTGGATTTTGGAGCATTTCAGCACTTGGGTCAATGGCCCTTCCCTCATCCCTGCCCTGCAGCAGTTACAGTCACTGTTCCCTCGCCCTGGCTCCAGACCTTTTGCCAAAGTGCTGCCAAAGGCAGCGCAGCTGGCTCAGGATCCCTGGTTGCTGCTGCTCTCCAGGATGACCTTCAGAGGGACACTTGGAGCGCTCCCTGAAGAGCTTCCGGTGGGATGGGGGTGGATTTCTCCTCCCCGGGTGGCTCCTGGTTACAGTTCTACGCTCAGGGTGATGCCTTTTCCTGGTCTTAAAATCAAGAGTCAAACACGGTTAGAAGGGGAAAAGGGATTTTACCTTGGGATTTATTTTAAGGATCCTTAGGTGCACATGTCCAGGTCATATGCATGGAGAATGACAGCAGTGGAAAAACTCAATTGGGAAGTACAGGGACCACCCAGAGAGAGTAGCTATGTGTGTAGAAATGGGACCCTCTAAACCCAGATTTGCAAGATTTGTCAAGAGACATCCATGACGTGGGTTCAAGCCCTGCCTGTAGCCTTGCTGAGAGTCCGCATACAGCCAAGGAGAAGGGACAACATCAGTCCCTATGAAATATTATATGGCAGGCCATAGCAGGTTCCACATATCCCAGGGGAAATTCATATGAGAAGTAAAAATGATTTGCAAAAGTGTTTAATGGCTCTGAGTTCCACTTTGCAGAAGCTCCAGAGATTCGTCGTGTTATCCAAACCAATAGGATTGGACACAGCTGCTCATCCATTCCAGCCTGGAGACTGAGTCTACATCAAGTGGTGGGACAGCGACCCCTTGCAAGCCAAGTGGAAGGGACCATTCCAAGTTTTGCTGACCACTTTTACTGGGGTCAAGGTTGCTGGCAAGGGACCGTGGATCCACTACTCCAGGGTGAAGAAAGCTTCTGCTCCCAAAATCACCGAGATTTGATACAGAGACTGATACAAATCAGAAAGATGCAGTTTAAACTGTTTTTGACATGTTTCCTGTTTGTCCAACTGGTAACCATGGTTCAAGGTTCACCCCATGATTTGCATAAGACTGTGGTCCAAAATGTGTCCAAAATTCTTAATAAGAGCAATTGCTAGATCTGTACTCAGTTACC
Organism: Aphelocoma coerulescens; assembly: GCF_041296385.1. Classification (NCBI taxonomy): domain Eukaryota; kingdom Metazoa; phylum Chordata; class Aves; order Passeriformes; family Corvidae; genus Aphelocoma; species Aphelocoma coerulescens. Next base: position 560,066 of record NW_027184076.1, read on the forward strand.
ACCCCTAGATGGGAAGGGTCAGTGGCCATTGATTGGCATTTTAATGGAAGAGAACCGCACTGAAATGTGGGAACCAATGAATAGCACCCTTCTGCTCCCCATTACCCTGAGTAGCCTGGTAGAGCATGCCAACTATAAGGTTCCTTGTGCAATTGTAAACGCCACAGGAAAAGCCGTTCTTCCTTCATATTGTCATCAGACCCATTTCAGGGAAATAATAGACCCAAGAACTGCAGCAAAGATGAAACTGACAGGGTGGAGACTGGCTCAGTCGTTTGGGATGGGGTTGTATTGGATATGTGGTAATAAGGCCTGGAAAGTTATGCCTGTGAACAAAGACCAGGCTTGTGCTATTGGGGCTGTGGTCCCAAATATAACAATATTTGACCATCTTGAAAAACCAAATGAGAAGAAAAAAAGGTCTCTTAATCCCCTCATTGAACATCCCACACTTTTTCATAGCATAATCAGAGCCCTTGTACCCGCTTACGGAGTAGTTGAACTGGAAAGAACAATTGTAAACATCTCGGCTGTCATTGAACGTATTGAGCAGCATACTGCAGATGCAATTTCAGCCTTACAGGAGGAAGTTGACAGTCTGTCCCGTGCAGTTATGCAAAACAGGGTAGCTCTCAATTTCAAACTTGCTGCACAAGGAGGTGTATGTGCTATTGTCAGTACCACTTGTTGTTCTTATGTGGACCAAAGTGGAAGAATTAAGAGAGATTTAGATGAAATTTGGAAGAGAACTCAAATTCTACATGAAGTAGCTTCTAGAAATAACACCTTAAAATTTGATCATGTTTTTGATACCCTCACCTCATGATTACCAAACTGAGCCCAGGTAAAAGAAATATTCATAACAGCTGTAATTGTAGTTATTATCTGTGTAATTTGCTGTGGAGCAGTTGGTTGTGTAAACAGGTTCTGCGGGTAAAGAATACAGACCAGACAAGACAGAGTTTTGTTAGTCTCTAAAACGGGGGCAATGATGCCATGAAGATTTTTGCCTTTTCTTTTATAGCCGTTATACCTTTTTACAACTTCTGTATTCTTCGTGCTTTTTGCCGACATTCTTAGACTTGTTTGTCAAACTGAGAGACAAAACATTTTAGGAGCTTGGTAGCTAGGGATCAGTGTGCCCCAGAGCCCAAGGTCCTCTCCAGAACACATTCTGTAAAGCAAGATAGAACCATGGCAGGGGAAGGTTCCTTAGAGAAGGGGGCTCACTTGAGCCTCTCCTTGGGGAACCTTTGATAGATCTGCTAATTAGTAAAACCTATAATGTTATACCCGATGTTGGGGAGACACACACATACTCAGCGGGGTGCATCTCAATGCATACGACCTGGACGTGTGCACCTAAGGATCCTTAAAATAAATCCCAAGGTAAAATCCCTTTTCCCCTTCTAACCATGTTTGACTCTCGATTTTAAGACCAGGAAAAGGCATCAAGGGGAGTCCCGCTTTCTCAGCAGGCCTCTGCAGCGAGTCTGTAGCCAACGTGTGGCTCTGCTGCCAGCCCAAATGTGCCGTTCCCTTGCCCAGCCTGGCTGCAGCTGGGGGATCTGCTGGGCACGGCTGGGGATTTTCATGGCCAAAATCCTCCAGCACCATCCTGTTTACATCTGCCCAGTCCTTTGTACAGCACAAATCTACCATTCTTGCAGTTTAAACATGGAAATTATTGCAGATTGCCACCCTTGCACTGCTAATGTACAAATACAAAAAAAGCAACTTCAGTTTAAAAATGACATTTATTTTAAATTGCTACACCCACGCTGCTAATACATGAACATAAAACTATCAACTGAAGTTTACAAAACTAATTTATTGTTACAATCATGCTATGTACATATATACAAATACCCACTTCAGTTAAAAAAAATTAATTTACTGGAACCCTCTACTACCACTACACACAAATATCAACTGAAGTTTAACAATTTAATTTATGACATAATTCTACAACTGTACGGCCCATATATGAATACAGAAATACAGATATCCCTCTCTAAAGAATCCCAGATCCAGAACTAAATAAATAGAATTCTAGAACTATACAATTCCATAAATCTGAAATATAAGTAAATACATATCAAATACAAATACGTATAAAAACACACAGATGTAAATATATATTAAATATTTCATGTGAGATATAATGAGACATCTATAATACACACATATCAAATCCCTCTATAAATATGCAAATATCAATGTACTAATATAAAAATCATTCCAACCCCATCAATCGATCTCTAGAGGTACCCAACTGAACAAGTATGTAAATATAACTACAGATGTAAACAGATCGATATACATGCATCAATATACCCATACAAATAGATATACAGGTGTCAATATCCCCATTCTTCTAACGCTCTTAGTCATACTCCACACATTTATAACTAGAATTATATCAGGAGGGATTGCAGCCGCCGATATTCCCAGGCTCTCCCTCAGTCTCTTCCTCTCGTGCAGAGCAGCTCTCCTGGATGGGGACAGAGATGGGACATCTGGGAAGCAAAGGGAACACTGAGTCAGGATCGGGACGTTTCCCTTGGCAGCAGCTGCACTTCCATCAGGGAAGAGAAATCTCAGAGCCTCCCCAGGAGGCTTAGAAAGAAAAACCAGGCCCAGCGGGCCAGGCTGTGGCGAGCGCAGCCCCGGCGGGACCGTCCCGCAGCCCCCGGCAGCGCGGCACAGCCGGCACCGCTCCCGGGCCCTGCCGGCGCAGCTGCCTTGCCCAAGGACAGCCCCTGTGCCGCCCGGGGCAGCCGCGCTGAGCGGCCCCAGCACGGGCAGGGCCCGCTCCTGCCCAGCCGGCCAGTGCCCGCGGCCAAAGCCCACGCCAGCCTCACGCCCACCCTGCCTCAGCGGCCCTGGGGCCTCACCCAGGCTCTCGGGCGGCAGCAGCAGGTCCCCGTTCACTGCTCTTGCTGTGGCCTTCAGCTTCTCCCTGATGGTTCTCATCAGTCTCTGGATGTTCTCAAGGACTTCAGGGCAGCTGTGGCAAAAGTGGAGGCTCTGGAATGGGTTCCAAAGCTTGGCAGAGCCACAGTCCCAGATCCCGCTGTGCTCCCTGCTGGCCCCCTCCATGCCCTCAGCCCTGCCATGCCCTTGGCAAGCCCACAGCACCCCCAGGTGCTTCAGACCCCCACAGCCCTCTCACCCCTCTCAGGCCCTTCAGACCCATTGAGTGCCCTTAGACCTGCCATCCTCCTCAGCCTGTGCCACTTCCCTGTCACCTCAGCACCCCCACACCTCTCAGCCCCACCACCCGCTCAGCTTCCTCCAGACCCCTCAGCTCTTGCCATCCACATCAGCTCTCCCAGTTCCCTCATTCCCACCACCCTCCTTAGCCTGTGCCACTTCCCTTTCACGGCAGCCCCCACCATTCCCCTCTGCTCCCCCACCATCCCCTCAGCCCCACCAGCACCTCAACGTCACCGTCCCTTCAGTGTCACCTCTCCCCAGCCCCCTCTGGCTCACCGCCCTCCAGCAGCTCCTCAGGGCACAGTGCCTGCGGCCGCCGGCAGCTCCCACCGCTCCAGGGACACCGGGGCTGCAGCTGCTGCTGCGCCCGGCCCGGCCGCCAGCTCGGAGCCAGCCCAGGAAGAGGGGACAGAGGGGGCACAGGGGCAAAAGCAAGAGATCAAAAAGGAAGTAGAGGAGGGAAAGAGCTTAGAATCAGCCTATACCTATACAGATATCAATCTATGTACCTATGCCTCCATATACCTATAACTATATAAATAGAAGTATGCACATCTAAGTATTGATAAACATAACTACATCTATATAAATGCAACTGTACACATGTATAAATGTAACTATGCAGATCTATACATACAACTACGTATATATAAATATAATGATATATAACTATATATAAAAATGTAACTATATAGCTCTAGAAATACAACTACATAGACATATAACTAAAACTGTATAAATCTATAAAGATAACTGCAGAGATAAATATAACTATACACATCTATCAATATCACTATAGACAGAGGGATTGCACCTGCCTGATGGTCACAGGCTCTCCCTCTGTCTCTTCCTCCCACTCAGGACAGCCCTCCTGGAGAGGTCGATCACATGGGATCTGGGAAGCAAAGGGAACAGTGAGTCAATACCGACCCTCGTGCACATTTCTCTTGGGCAGCAATTGTCCTCCTATCAGGGACTGTTACAGGTGGCCTGAAAGGCAGAGTCTCACTTAGGAATTTGAAGGCTGCTCTTTAAAGAACAGGCATCCTTTCAAGTTTTCAGAAACTCTGAAGTTTTGAAGTCTCCCGATAAATTCTCAGCATCCCCAGTGCAAATGGCACCAACGAGAGCTTGAAGCACAGACAGTCCCAGCTCCCACACAGAAGCCCAGCCTTGTTCTTTCTCTGTGCTGACAGAGACACCTCAGTCCTCACTGAAAGGGCTGAAGCTGAAGGGTGCTGTGAGCTCGGTTATGAACCACATTGGGACACCCGGGTTGGTGACACAACTCCCACGGGGTCAGGGTTATTCATGGCTCTCTGGCCACAGCACAGCACTCGGTGTCAGTGCTTCTGGAGAAGCGTGGAGGGCAGGGCTCGGGGAGGCTGTGCCAGGGCAGGATTTGACCTAAAGGCACCAGGAAGCACCAACAAGAGCTCAACTCTTCTCATCTCCCTTCCTGCCAGAGGCAGGCTCAGAGCAGCTGCCTCAGAGCTCTCTAAACCAATGTGGGCTCTCTCCTTACCAGGCTCCTCGGGCTCCAGGGACCTCTTTCTGCAGCTCATGGCACCAGGCAAAGCTCCCTCTGCTGCAGCCCTGTTCCCGGCCTCCCCTCCTGAAGACTCAGGGGCAACATTAATATTCCCCTTGAAAAAAAAACAGAAAGAAAGAAACCCAAAGATCACTTACTGTTTTCTTAGAATTACTTCAGGGGTACAATACTTCAGAGCCTGCCACATTTCCTTCTCTTGAGGAAGAAAATGCTTTTGAAAACTGCTGTGTCTGAGTTTACAGAAGACAGAATTTCAACACACTTGGCAATGAGATATTGGGGATCCCAAAAAATCCCACTCGCCACCTTGACTCTGCCCTTCCTGGCTAATAAATCTGAAGAAGGCAGTGGGTGTGCATATTAAACAAAACAGAGAAATTCTTTGGCAAAGTTGTATAATAATATGCAAAAAGGCCTGTGCCAACACAGGAACTGAACACTCCAGGCACATCTGGGAAGAGGCAAGAGTTAACAGGAAGGGGATTCCTAAGTCAAAGATGGAATCTGTCAAACACAAGGACTCATGGTCCCTGACTGAATTGCTTTTCCACACAGAAGAAGCCCCTGGGCTTAAAGGAGTCCTTAACCCGTTCATGTCCAGCATCACCATTGTCCTGCTCACCAATCACACAAGTCATGGGGCCTCAAAACCAACACTTCTGCCCCCTAAAAGCTCCACTGCTCACACACTTCCATCCCTTGTTCCTAACAAAGAAGTCTGGGCCCCAAAGGCCTTCAACCATGGAGAAGACTGACTTCTCAAACACAGTCCAAAAGCTGCAAAAGCTTCCATTTCATCACCACAAAGGCCCCTGCACCAGGGATTCTCCCCAGCAAAAGGAGCACCCAAACCTGGCCACCACCTGCTCAAACCTCTCATCCTCCCTAAAGGGGGAGACTTTTCATTCCCTCTTCTTTTGGAAATCTTGCTTGACCAAGCAAATCCTTCCTTCTCCATTCAAAGCTTAATCCAAGAAGCCTTTGCTTCTCAGCCATGCAACAACATCCACAGCTCTCAGCCCAGCCCCTTTCACTCCCACCCAATGGAGTTACCTGAGCAAAGGGAGACCTTTCAGGCAGGGATGGTGACAGCATCTCCTCCAGTGTCTCAAGAACAAGGTCTAGATCCAGGGGTGGCAATTCCTCTTCCCCAGGACTATTCCAAGCCCAGCTGGAGGCCGTCCAAGCTGCCCAAGCAGCACTGCCAGCTGGAGCACTGGGGGCTGAACTGCCTGGTGTGGCTGCAGGAATCCAAACACATTGGTCAGGCTCCAGAATGTGGCTTTGGGACACAGAGCTCTATTGCTGCCTTGCAGCAAACATCACAGGAAGCACACAGAAACTCAATTCCAGAGATGTACTCTGACTTCCCAGGGGATTGGAAGACTGATTTCTTCCTCTCAAACAGTGTTTCCTCTAATTGATGGGTATGGATATTAAAGGATGGATTGTAAAACTGATCTACACACAAAGACTTTGTAATCTCAGCCTTTTCTATCTCCCCAGCAGCTTTTAGATATGGCTGCTTCTGAGTTTCTCATCCCAACAGACCACAGAAAGTGGATTCACCCAGGAAGAGCCCAGATCTGCAGACACACATGCTAAAATTCAAATCTGATTGTATTGTAAAAAGCAACCTTGTGGGTGAGGCTGTATTCTGCAGCTGCAGCAGTTCTGGGGACACACAGAGCTCACTGAAATTTAATAGCCTTCTTTGCAGGAGAGACAATCTGCAAACTCTGCAATATCCTGTCAGCATCCTAGTTGGGCTTCATTCCAAGAGAGATGGGGGTGCACCTGACACTGACCAGTTGTGGACCAATGTTTTTTGCCTCTCCCTTTCATCCCTACAGAGAGGCTGTCTGGAAAATGGCCAGAACAGCCTCCAAATCTGGAGGAAGGACAGGAAAAGCAGACAGAGATTGGTTTTGTTTTCAAGGTCCTGCTTCCCAGTTCACTTGACAATTCCTGTCTGATTCACACTGGAGATGTACACATGATAGAGCACTGCAGGAAAATACTTCAAATGGTCCCTTTTCATGATCTTCCTGAAAAGCAACGGTAGAAACTCTCTCCCTACCTGATGGGCTGTAGGCTGGGTGTGCTGCTCTGAAGATGTGCAGCTGCTGCTCTCTGGAAGGGCCACAAAAAGGCTTTGATGGTCTACGGGAACCAGCGGAATGATGAGCTCAGGCTGGCGTAGAAATCTGTGTGTGCCTGGTTCCTCTGATGAATCCTCAAGAAGTCTGGAGGTGGCAAACACTTTCCTGGGAGTTGCTGGGAAAGCCTCATGCTCTTGAGAACCTGCACTTGTGCTGGAAGGGCTGGAAGCAGCTGTGAATCCTCAGGTGAGGCAGCACCGAGGTTCTGGCACAAGGGAGCTGTGGAGCAGTGAGGGAAGAAGAAAGGAAGCAAAGGGAAGGCCGAGTCACTACTGGTCCTTGGGTGCGCTTCCCTTGGCAGCAACTGCACTTCTGTCAGGCAAGAGAAAAGCTTCGATCCTCACAAGCAGGGTGAGAAAGAAAAAATCCCCACATGTTCTGGGGCTTTACAACAACCAATTTCTTGTCTACTTAGCTCTCCCCTACTCGTTCAACCGTCTGGGAAAACTGTCTCGCTGCAATTCCTTGGCAGGAGGCAGCTGCCAGAAACCCCACTGCCGGGTCTTCTCCCTCTGCTCCAAAGGGACAGGAGGCTCCCTCCAGCTGGGCCAGACAAAGACCGAGCCCTCGGCACTCCGATGCACCCACAGAGAGCTCCCCAAGCATCCCCAGGGCCAGGCAAGGAGAAGAGCCAGCCACAGCTCAGGGCTGGGCCAGCTGCAGGCCCAGCGGGCCAGGCTGTGGCGAGCGCAGCCCCGGCGGGACCGTCCCGCAGCCCCCGGCAGCGCGGCACAGCCGGCACCGCTCCCGGGCCCTGCTGGCGCAGCTGCCTTGCCCAAGGACAGCCCCTGTGCCGCCCGGGGCAGCCGCGCTGAGCGGCCCCAGCACGGGCAGGGCCCGCTCCTGCCCAGCCGGCCAGTGCCCGCGGCCAAAGCCCACGCCACCGTTTGTGCCTGCAGCTCCCACCCTGGTTTTTGCTTTGCCACCAGCGGTTCCTGCTGCTCCCGTCAGGTGTGGGCAGCCAAGACCGGGGGCTGAAAGTGCTGCTCAGCTGGGCCTGGCCGCCAGCCCGGCTCCCAGCATGGCCACAGGGCACAGAGCTGGCACAGCAGACAAGGCAATGGGGACAGAGGCAGCAGAGTGGGGATAGATGTGGTAGAGCAGCAGATGCCTTGACAGGTACCAAGAGACGTACCTAATTATCCATTGACATGGAACATGTGAAAAAGCGGCCTCTAGAATGAAAACCTTAGCTTGATAGGTGTCACTATAAACATCTAGAAGCAGAACTAGAGGGAGAGGGGTTCCAGCTGCCCCACCTTCACAGCTTCTCCCTCAGCCCCTTCGTCCCGCCCAGAGCCATCCTCCTGCAGAGGTTCAGCACGTGGGCGTGGAGGAAGCCAAGGGCTGCAGAGCCCCTGCACAGCTGCCATGGAGCTCTTGCCAAGCCCTGCCCAGCACCAGCCCCTGCCGGCCCTTGCCAGTGCCTTGGACTGACTCAGGGCAGTGTGGAGAGGAGGGTGGGCAGCAGAGCCTGGCACATCCATACCTGGGCTTCTTGGGCTGCCAGAGCTTCCTGCATTTCTCCAGTCTTCTTTGGTGTGTCCTCCTTTCCCTTTCTGGCTGCTATTCCCTGTCTTCTGGCCAGGCCTCTGCTCGCTGTCTTTTCCTTCTCTTTTTCTCTTCCTGGGGCTAGCAGCCTACAAGCCTTTAGCCACAAAGTTGGATTAGAGAGGCAAAGGTGGGAGGCACAAGCTCAGTCCCTTCTTGCTGGAACCAATGTGGGCTCCTTTTACCTTCCTGACACAGAAAGGCTCGTCAGGGCTTCGGCCTTGGCCAGCGACTCTGGGGAGCTCTGGTGGGTGTTTGGAGACAAAGCTGGAGGTGCCTGAAGCAGAAATTCTGGAGGTGAGGGGGGGGGGGGGGATGGAGGGATGAGGGGGATAAGGAGGGAGGGAGGAGAGAGTGGGAAAGGGAGGGAGGGAGGGAGGGAGGGAAGGGGGGGGGAAGGAGAGAGGGAGGGAGGGAGGAGGGAGGAAGAGCCATCACGGCTGAGCCTTGCCTCTGCACAGGAGGAAGGCGCTGGCTGGGGGGCAGCTCTTGCAGGCAGCTCCCGCAGCAGCCTTGGCTGGACACAGGGGGCCGCCAGGCACAGGCACCTCTGGGCAGCCAAGTTGCCTTTGGCCAGCAAGGCTGCAGCCGGCTGCTGAAGCCAGCCTTACCTGCTTGTTCTCGGCCAGCATGGCCTCGAGCTCCAGCTGCTCCTCCTGCGGTGGGCTCAGCAGCTTTGGCCCCAGGCAGACGGCCAGGCTGCTGCAGGTCATTCTGCTGCTGGACACGTGCTGGCCGATGAGTCGCAGCAGTGCCAGCAGCTGCCTGAGGAGGAGCAGCTTTGCTGCGGGCAACTTCTTGGCCCCCCCGAGGGAACAGGAAGGCAGCGTCCATCAGCAGGCCCACGTTGCCCACGGCCGTCCCCAGAGCTGGCCCCAGGCAGGGGGCAGCCAGCGGCTGCTGCGCAGCTCCGCAGGCGCTCTCGGCCAGCGCTCAGGGCTCCAGCGCTCCCGTGGGAAGGATGCAGGGCGTTGCTGCCCAGCTCCTGATTTCCCCCGAGCCCACGCAAGGGAACGCTCCCCGTGCATTGCCCCAAAATCAGACTGCCAGCCAGCAAGAGCAAGCTGTCCAAAAACACAGCCCCTTCAGGAGAGTGTCCCCTTTCAGGAGAGTGCCAGGCTTCCAGCAGTGCCTGCTGCGGAGCTGGAAGCTGCTGCCCACGTTTACTCTTTGAGCTGACAGATCTTGTCCTCTCTGCTGGCCATCTGCATCGCAGCCGTCCAGTCCTCGTAGAGGTCGGTGACGAGGAGCTTGCCGGGGATGCTTCCCAGGAAGTCCTGCAATGCCAAGGGCTGCCGGTGAGCCTTGGAGCACGGTGGCGCAGGCAGGAGCCTTTGCAGCTGCAGCTCAGGAGGACTCACCTTGAGGAGCATGGCCAGCAGCAGCACTGGCTGGCTTGCCATGTCGACGTGCAGGCCGTGGTCCAGGGCCTGCCGCAGCTCCTGTCAGGCTTTGGCGCTCTCTGCTTTCTGGAAGATGCCTTCTGTTGTGGGCCCTTCCTGGTGCAGGACAGCCAGCAGCTCCTGCAGGAGAGGCGGGAGGGCAGGGGCTTGTGTGAGGAGCTGCCCTGTTCGCAGAGCTCTGCCCCAGCCTGGGCTCGCTGCCTCCTGCTGCAAAGGGGCTGGGAGCAGGAGCCTGAGGCACGGCTGAAGAGCCCAGTGCCCCATGGCTGGGGGACATGCGTGGGGACACTGGCTGTGCAGCATCCAGAGGGAGGGACGGGCAGCCCTGTGCGGCCGCCTCACCTGGATGGGCCGGGGCAGCGTGCCGTCCTCCGCGCAGACGGCTGCCAGGGGCTGCCCGAAGAGCGCCCTGCTGCAGCCGGAGCCCTCCTGCCCTGGCGCCCGCGCAGCCCTGGCTGGGCCCCGCCGCAGAGCAAAGGGCCAGGGCAGCCACCTCCTCCTCGTCCTGCCGCTGCTGCTGCTGCTGCCGCTGCTGCCGGTCCCTGCTGCTGCAGAGGAAAAGAGAACCAAAGGCATCAGTGGAGACAGCCAGGCCAGCGCTGCCACAGCCTGCCCTGCCCTGCCCTCAGCACCGTGTGGAGCCATGCAGAACCCCAAGCAGTGAGCAGGCAACTGCAAGTGTGGCTGCACCTTGGAGGCTTCTGAGAGCTGGAGTGTCACTGGGAGAAGCTGCCCCGGGCCTGAGCCTGCCCTTCTCCAAGCTGTGGGCAGCACTGCAGGCTCTCTGTCCATGCACAACCATCTCCAGTGGTCACAGTCCAGCAGGTGCCCTTGCCCATGCCCAGGGGATGCCCTCCTCAGGGTGCCACAGCTGCATGGCCACACTTGGGGCACAAGTGAGGGCAGCTCGGCCAGAAGAAGAGATCGTCTTTGCTTTTGCCTGGTCTCTAGTGAGGTGGAACATTTGGATGAGAGCTGGAGCATTCTGATGGAACACTGCATGGCTCAGCTGGGCTTGCTGGAATCTGTTAGGCACATTCGCTAACTCGATGGGCATTGCTAGGGCATCTGCTCTCCTGTTCCCTTCGGCATTAAATCCTGCCAGGTCAGTGTGTGATCTCACACACTATGCATGACATAGAATGGTTGCTTTCAGTGGGAGATCAGTTGAATCAATTTCGAAAGCAAGTTATGAAGTTTTGGGTTTGCAACCTCCTTTAGTAAGGCTCTCTCTGCCCTGGAAACTACACCTGCAACATAGGCTGAGTCAGTTATCAAATTAAATGGTTCACTGAACCACTCAAATGCCCTGACCACCGCTGTAAGTTCTGCCACTTCAGGATCCTTCAACTACCTGTACATCAGACTCCCACTTCTGAGTGCAGGGATACTTCCATGTGATGACAGACTTGCGGGAACGACCGCAGGCATCTGAAAAGATTGTCAAGGCATTTAATGGTTTTCTGCTTTGAATTTCTTTTGGAATCAGTTTGAAAAGGCAGACCTGGGGCTCAGTGGTGTGCCTGCTGGGACGACAGCGCTTCCTGTACCTTACAGATGGACTGTCTCACCTCCTCTGATAGATGCCTGGGTGATGGGAGGTCATCTTTCCCTCGCAGGAGGTTGAACAGAGGAGCGAGATCTTCTGTTGTCAGCTCTAGGAGAGGCCTCACCCAATTGATGGACCCGCAGAGCTGATGGAGTTCCTGCAAGGTCTTAGGGTTATCAATTATTTTGACTTGTTGGGGAACCACAGTCTGCTCATTGGATTTTTAGTCCAAGGTATTTAAATGGAGAGGTTTTCTGGACCTTTTTGGCCTGGATTTCAAATCCATTTGCCTCTAAGGCCTCAATTACCTTCCCCAGTGTCCAGTCTAAATAGGATTGGTTAGGAGCACACACCAAAACATCGTCCATATAGTGGAGCACTATTGCCTTTGCTGCTAACTTTCTGACAGGGGACAGAATGCGAGCTACATACCACTGGCAGATGGTGGGTGAGTTCTTCATGCCTTGTGGCAAAACTCACCACTGGTAGCGCTGCACGGGAGCCTTTCGGTCGATGGAAGGGACCGAGAAGGCAAACCAGGGCGCATTGTCTGAGCGTAGTGGGATCTGGAAGAAACACTCTTTAATATCAATGACTGCTACCTTCCACTGCCTGGGGAGCATGGAGGGTGAAGGCATTCCGGGCTGCAGGGGTCCCATGTCCTCTATGACTGCATTTATTTTCCGCAAGTCCTGGAGGAGGCGCCACTGGTCTTTCCCCAGCTTTTTGATTCCAAATACCAGGGAATTCCAAGGGCTCTTACATGGTTCGATATTTCCTCTTTTCAATTGCTCCTCCATGAGTGTGCTAAGTGCCTTTAATTTGTCATTTTTCAAAGGCCATTGATCCATCCAGATGTGTTTGTCAGAGATCCAATTTAATTTCTGGAAGGGGCACTCCGCAGTGGCCTGTACAAAAAATGTTGGGGTTGAGATGGAATTTCGACTCGAGCCCCCCACTGGGACATGAGATCTCTGCCCCGCAATGGAAATCCAGAGTCAATTACAAAAGGACGGACTGATGCTATCTGTCCCTCTGGACCCTCAATTTGGACAACTGCCTTGCTTCTTTGAGCAGATATAGATCCCCCCCCACCCGTCACAATACCTTCTGCCAGCTGCAGCTCCCAGTGTGACGGCCAATTGTGGGAAGAAATGACTGTCACGTCTGCTCCCATGTCCATCATTCCTGCCAGGCTGATGTCTGAGCCTTGGCCAGACAGTTTGCAATTAAGCATGGGTTTGTCATTCCCAGCTGCCTCAGCCCAGAAGACAGAGGGGTTGTAGTCCTGTGGCGGACTACTGGGCATGAGAATAGCTTGGGCCACAACCTGGTTAGCAGCAAGAAAATAGGGAGGGTTAACACACTGGATATTGACAGTAAAGAACCCTTGTGGGCCCACTTGAACAATTTCTGGTGTAACACAAATGTCAGCTGGTGAACGTACAACATCTTTTAACACAAACAATATACAGTCTCTCAGACTCTCACAACTCACGACGATTCTCTGGGGTGTCACCGAGTCCATTTGAGTTGCAGTGGTCGTGGTAACCATTTTCCTGGTGGCAGTTTCTTCATTCATTCCCCCATGTGGCCCTGCCAATCCACACAGTCCTGTCAGTGTTTTGGCTGCATCCCATCGGCGGCAGGCGATGTCATTTTCCCTGGGGAGACAGCTCAGGAACCCTGATTAACTGAAGCCAGAGCTCTGCAGTTTTGGGCCAAGTGCCCTGGTTTGCCACACCTGTGACAGACCCAATTAGCATTTCTATTGCCCTGAGATGCTGTTGCATCAGCAGCGGCTGCAATTTCTATTAAGTTTTTCCCCGTTTTTAAATTTGGCTGATGAATTGGCACCAATGTCGTGCAAGCACGAATCATTTGACTTAAGGTCGGTGGAGGTTCGAATGGAAGACCCAAAACCACTCTATTACAAGCATCATTGGCATTAATCTTTGCAATTTGCGTTATAATATGCTCTCTTGTTTTCGGATCTTCCGCTTGTTTTTCCACTACCAGCCTCAGTTTATCCACAAAATCAATAAATGGCTCATTTTGCAGTTGCCAAATCTCAGTGTAATTCAATTGAGGTGCTAATTTAGGGGGCATCATTAAGAACGCTTGCTGTGCTGCTTGCTTTACAGCATTCAGGACCGGCTCTGGTGTATTTTGAGCCTGGTTCTGGGGCTTGGCTAATAACCCCTCACTGGTAAGGTGATCCATAGAAACCCCCGCGTTGTTTGGATCCTGCAGTAAAATAAGGAGGACCTCTCCCAGTTGCTTCCTCCAACCTTCTTCCCACATTTGAAACTTGGATGGGGAAAGCAAGCAGGAGAAAATGCTTTTGAGGTCATGTGGCACAATCACTGTACCGGTGAGAGTTATCTTAAGAAGGTTCTTAAAATACTGACTCTCCCTCCCAAATGCTTTCTGGGCTTTGCAAAGCTCTTTCAGCCCTGCAGAATCAAAAGGTTTCCATGTGGGATTACTGCCAGTTCAATCATATGTTACAGGAACAGCAAAGGGATAGGAAGGGGCTGAGGAGACTCCCGGACCTGATTTCAAGGTGGTTCCGGTTTCTACCCCGTGGGAACTGGAATGGGGGGGGCGTGGGAGCCAGGAACTCCTCCACAGGGGGCGGGGTTGGAGGACCAGGAGGCGTGGTCACAGGATGGGCGGGGATTCCCAACGCAGGGGGCAGTACCCAATGCATGGGAGGAACCCGATGACATCACATCTCGGGGAGGGGATAGGAAAGGGTTGGGGGTAAGAGGGCGAAAGGGCCTGGGGGAAGAACAAGGGGGGGAGGGGTGAACTGTGCCATGTGGTCAGCGCCATTGTTCAGACACGTGGAGTGGGGGGGGACAATGGCAAACAGCATTTAAAACAGTTTTCTGGGCTTATAACGGGAAGAGGGCAAGGGATACAGGGTTTGGGAAGAGGTCGAGGCAGCTTGACCAGAGCTACCCCAACAGGGTGGCTGAAAAGAGCGAGAGGGGTCAGAGAGAAGGTAGCAACTCTGTGCCTCTGGGCATATCACCCCATTCAGTTTTTCCAATGAAGGGGAAGTGGGATGAGGAGCAGGAGGGGAGAAAGGAGGGATACAGGAAGAACTGCAAGGGGATTTGTGCTTTTCTTTTACTTTCTGATCCATTTTATGCAAGTCCTGAAGCACTAGAACTAGAGGAAAGAATTTTTCTCCAGAGGAGTCCCCTTTTCGCTTTAAATCAGTAATCTTATGCCCCACAGCCTTCCAGAAGGCAGGAGATTTTAAATTTGCTGGAGACACTTGAGGAAGGTAAAAGAAAAGCCAGCGAACTGTTTTAACAGACCCTTTGAAAATTTGAAACCAGTAACTGAAAGGAATTTCACAACTTGGAGAAAAACCTCTCTTTGGGGCTGAGAGAGTTTGGATCCCATCTCTCTTTGGGCACTTCTTCCGCCCACCACCTGAAAAAAGAAAAAAGAAACAAAATATCAGGGACCAGGGATACTCGCACAAGTTTCAGACATCAGCACAAATTTGTCTGGTCCCAAAGTAAAAAGCACAGGTTGGGTTCTCTGAGGCACGCCTGCTCTCCAAAGTCAGTTCAGTGCAGAGTGAGTGGGAGTTAGCAGCCTTCTCTCAGGGCACTGCTCCTAAAACAGAGCAGACTGCTCCGAGAGGCGTTAGCAGTCCAAAGTCGCTTCTTATCGCTGTCCACTGACAGCCACGATGTCACAGGGATCCACTCGTGTGAGCCCCGTGCTTGGTGCGCCAACCTAACCAAGTTCTTGCTGCTCGGGGCACGAGCTCTGGCGTGCCCCAGGTCAGAGACAGCCCAGCTGCGTTACTTCTGCCCGCCGCAGAAGCGACTTCAGCATCAGGAAAAGAGCTGCTGGCTGAATTAGCTAGCTGGCTTCTCGGCAGAGGAAACATGGCAGGAGCCAATGGTATCAGCTCACGTTAGCTCGGAGACAAAGGAAGAGAGAGGCTGTTCTGGTCTGGCTCCTAACAGATTTCTTGTTAGAAGTTTCGCAACCCGAACGAGCTGGGAAGGGATGGAATGTGATGGGATCCTCCCTGAGGCTTGTCCGCAGTTTTATAGAGTTTGAAAACCGCGGGGAAAGGGGAAAACAACCAATGAGTTACAAGCCAGGGGGAGGAAACAATTTCACAAGAACCACTGGGGGAAACCGAGAGGTGGGAGTTATAACAGAGAACCAGTGAACAACCAAGTAACCGAGAATTTTCCCGAACCGGGGGAGGCGGCTTGTACCCGGGCACTGCCCAGGGGGGTGCGGCTTAGGCTTCTGAGCCGCCCATTGACCCATCCTCTGAGTCTGCCTCTTCGGGAAACTCGATCCAGTGGATGGGTTGGTGTAGTGGTTTGGTCCAAATACTCATTCCTGTTTACCTTGTGTGAGATAAGAATTAGGAGAAACGCAAAGCAGGCACCAAACTTGAAAGAATATAAAGAAATTTATTAACAGACCTAAAAGAGGGGGGAAAAAAAAAAAAATCATACCACACCTTCAGAACACTTCTCCTCCCCCCCACCTTTCTCCCATCTCCCACTGACAATGTAAAAAGACAACCCTTGAGATGTTCAGTCTGTTTACCACTTCCATAATTGTTCAGTCCGTTTAGGAAGAGGAGTCTCTCTTGCCCATGCTATGGAGAAATTAGCACAATGAGACAGCTGCCCGGGTTGGTTCTCTGCTCACATGTGAGTCCCTTCCCCTGACATGCAGCTTTTCCCACAACTGCTTTCGAGGGTCCACTCTTGAATTACTGGGGTACAAATTGAAGGTTGAGCCATTCAGAAACAGAAGTTCTCTTCAGCCATCTCTGGGAGCATTTCATCTCTAAGAACAGAGGCCCTCCTCCTTCCCTGGGAGCAAAGGGTCCTCCTCATCTTCATCTCTAGGGCTATCTCTGGGAGCATCTCTAGGAACTGAGGTCTTCTCCTTTTCCATTTGGAGCAAAAGTCCTCATCACTTCCATCTCTCCCTGTTCAAACTTCTCCTCAAATTACAGCTGCTTCAGCATCTGCCTATCTCAGCGCAGGTGCTTTTGCTCACAAGTACAAGTTGAACACTCCACCCCCCCATGCCTTCATGAAATTACAACAGGTACTCTGATACATCATAGCTTTACAACAGAATATCAGCTTTAAGCATCTCGTCTTTCTTCTCCCTCAGGTTTTCAGCTCTTCACAGCACTAAAAGGGTTAATCTCACCTAGGCCTTGCAGCTGGAATTTCGCTTATCGCTGTTGGTCACACGATCTTTTGCCGGACAGCAGGGCAGCTTCAGCTGAATCTTGGCCGCACTGGAGAGGGGGAGCCGGGCTGCTCCGGCTGCCCATAGCAGGGCTGTGGGGGTGTTCCGCGGGTGGAACAGGGCCCACCGGCTCCAGGATGGCTGTGGTGCGGCCCGGCCTGGCCCGAGCAGGGCCTGGGCTGGGCCCGCTGGGCCCCCGCACAGGGCCCACAGCCTCCTGTCCCAGCAGCAGAAACGAGAGAGGGCTCTGCCTGGGGTGTGTCTATCCTTAAGTGTGGATCACAGAGGCCACAATTTTTAGTGGCTTCAAGAATTGTCCATATTCAAACTGGCCAGCTGATAGGCTCTGTCAGGTCACAGAGGAAGCTGTAAGCACCCCTTTGCAAGAGCATCACTTCTGGGATTATGCTTTGCTAACCCATGACAGCTGGGATTGATTGGCATCACGCTGCCCCAGCCCCGCAGTGGGCTGGGTCACACCAACAATTTCAACTGTTTGTTTCCTTACCTGAGGAAAATCGGATGGATTTCCTGTCTTTTCTTCCAATTACCATTGTTTTCAAGAAGAGGATAAAAAGCTTGATGAGTTTTGTTTAATGGAAGCTGCGCTTAAGGGACCAACAAGAACTGCAGAGATCCTTCTCATGTAATAATCCTTAGAGATAGTATAGATAGTTAGTATAGCAAAGTCCCTCTTCCAAACTGCCTGTCAAGCTGGTGGGAATCTTCAGAGAAGCAAAACGTGCTTTTGCTGATGTAGTTGCCCCTAACTAGGTCCGCCAATCAAATCAGCTGCCAAGGCAAGCTCTGCTGACTCTTGGAAAAGCTGTGGCTGCTTTGGGGTCTGAGTTTTTTGTTGGTATAGAAAAGTCATCTCTGCCTCTCTGCCAGGGCAGAAATTGCCACTGCAGAGTGGGCTCTGGGAGAGCATTTACAGATGTGAAAGAAGCAGGTGGAGCCTCATGTTTCCTTTTTCTCCAGGCTGAACTCCTGATAGCCACAGGAGGGAGACCAAAGCTGCAGCAGCCCAAGCTATTCTCAGTTTCGCTGCGCCACTTCCTGAGCTGCTGCCTGCAGACAAAGGAGGAGCGGCGCTGGTCTGCCAAGGAGCTCCTGCAGGTAAAATGCAAAGGGGCTGCAGGTCAAACAGTGTCCGAGGATGGGCTCCTCCTCCACTGAAGCCCAAGGCATAAGATGAGCCCCCTTCCTCCTCATCTCCACTTCTGGTTCTTTTTAAATGAAAATGGTGAGGAATCCTAGGCTGGGCTGGGCTGGTAGGAGCCTGTAAAGGTCATCTGGTCCAAACAGCCTGCAATGAGCAGTCCCTGCAATGAGGGACAACTTGAAAGAGATCAGGTTGCTCAGAGCCCCTTCCCACCTGACCTGGAATGTTTCCAGGGAAGGGACACCTACCAGTTCTCAGGACAACCTGTGCCACTGTTGCACTATGCTCCTTAGACCTACTCGGAGTAAATCCCCTTTTCATTTAAAAATATTATCCCTGCCTTTGAAGCACTGAGCTTGGAAAGTCATGGTTCATTGTTCTTGGTTGTTTTTTTTTTTTCCTTTGGGCAGCATCCATTTGTAACATCAGCCAAGCCTGCGTCCAGCCGGGCACCACTCATTATTTCAGTGAAGAGGTGGAAAGAGAAGAAAAGACTGTGACAATCACATCAGGACTGTTTTCTCCATGACCAGCTTAGTGTAGGATTGTAGAGTAGGATTGCAGAGTAGGATTGTAGAGAAGGATGGCAAATAATTAAAGTTTCTGAAACCTCAACTCATTTGGAAGATTTCCTTCCTTTTTACCCTGTGATTTAGCTCAAGATTTCCTTCTCAATTGTCCGTTGTTTCTTAAAGTTGGAAAGTGACACTTATGGCTTCTTTGGTATGGTTTGTCAGTGGGGCAGGCTCTTCTTCATTCATCCTCTCCAGACCACACTGCCTTTGCAATACGGCACACTGGCCGGTTTTTGTCCAGCCATTGTGCTTGTAGTTGAGGCAGAAAGGGCAATGGCATTTGCAGGCAAAAGCAGAGGAGGAGTTGTGCAGCCAAGACATCCTGTGCAGATGTAGGTGTTGAGCTGTGACTCGAGAGCATTGGGGTTCCTGCCACTTGGATTTGTATCCCTAAGTGCAATCTCTTTGGCTCGGGGAGAGTCTTGCTCAGCTGAGAAAGCAGAAAGCTCAGCGAGGGTGCTCTGAAAGGTCTCGTCTGAGGCAGAGCTGTCAGCGAGCGTGAGGTGAGAGCGGCCCGGCCTTGCCCAGGCCGGAGCCCCAGCAGAGCCCACGCAGAGCCCAGAGCAGCCTGAGGCTGGGCAGAGGCAGGCTGGCAGGAGGCCCTTGGAGCTGCAAGAGGCAGCAGCCTGGCACTGGGTGCCTCTTCCTGGGAGCGGGCACATCGTCCCATCTCAGAGCCAAAGCGGCAGCTGGCTGCTCCCGAGGGAAGCGTAGCCGTGCTGGGCACAGCGCAGACTGGTGCCATTGGCCGTCTGGAGGCAGCCCAGGAGGAGAGAAAGGCAAAAGACAGCCGAGGGCTGGTGCCCCGGCTGAGGATTGCTACTCTTCTGCCGGCTGCCCTGGAAGTCCTGGGAAAGGTTAGCAGTGTGTGCAGCAGCCTGGGCACAGCGGGAGGGAGCCGGGCTGCTCCGCAGGCTCGAGCACGGGGCAGCGTCCTTCAGGCACGGCACTTCTGCCAGGGGCACCGAGGCCAACGGGAGGCAGCGACAGCTCGTCAGGTCAGATCTGCAGGAGCCAGTGCCTCACACAGCTCGGGGAGGAAGCAGTTCTGCACTGAGTCAGAGCAAAGGTGTGGAATGCAGAGCGTTCTGCAGAAATATTCGGGGCCACCAGGCCAGCCTGCTTTGTGCTCTCCAGGGCACAGCAAGCAGTGCACCACGCAGCTCTGAGTTGCTGGCAGAGAGGTGTTAAAAATGAACTCACTTTTGGATACAATTAAATGGTAACAAAGTCGTCGAAGCAAAGGAAAACTGCTTATGAGTAACGATTCCGTTGAGCCGGGTGTGTGCCTCCCTCCCCGAGAGCTCAACACACCCCCCCTCTAAGAAAATGGCTGCTTTTTAGACCCTTTCCCAGCCGGGACGGTCCCTGTCCCCTTTCCCAATGGGTGGGTACTAAGAAACTTAGGTGCTCTCCTGACCACCTTCTTTTCTGTCCCCTCCCCTCCCATCCTACTTCCTTTTTAGTCAGGTCTTCAACCCTGCCCCTCTCCCAGCTCACAGCAACACCCAGCAAATTAACTAGAACAGCTCCAAACCATAAATCCAACATACATCCAGCAATTTTCATTCTTTGACCTAAACCCCTTTTGGCTGCAGCAAAATATTACTTCCTCTCTCAGAGGGAATCGGGGATGTGCCTGAGGCTTGTGCTTGAGTAGTGAACTGATTTGGAAGGGAGCAGAAGGCTTTCAGTAGGCAATTTGTGTTTTCTTTATTACTTTGGGAAAGAAAGATGCAATGTGGCTTCACGCAGCAAAAGCACTTGCAGGGTGCAGTGATGAAATGTTGTGTTCAATTCCCAGGGAAGGAAGGTGTAAATGACCATCAGAGGAGAATTTGAGGAATGGGTGTTACGGGTTCAGGAGGACGCCCATGCCCAGAGAACTCAAGACCCAGTTAGAATTGCAAAGCAAATGAATTTTAGTAGTCACGTTAGCAAGAAATACATACCGGCGCCTGGCTGCTGGAAAAGCCACCGAGCAGGAGAAGGAGATAGAGCATGGCTCCTGAGTGGGAGGGGCAGAAGGGCAGGACTCCTTCAGGGCGTCCCCTGGATAAAAATGGCGTGCGTCATGTCGTCCTCTCCCCTCCACCCCCGGGGCACACCTTATATCTCCTCCTCAGGAGTGGCCAGTTTCAACATCATTTCGTCCAGGGCCAACTTACGAGATGAGGTCACATTGGCCCATGACCATACTCCATGCCAACAATGGCTCCATTATGTATTGTTTCTCCTTTCCCAGGATGAGTTCCACCAGGTGACCGATACCTAGTTTCATTTCTAGAAGTTAGTCCCGCTAACTAAGAATACAGTCGTCTTCTGCATTATCTTGTCGATGTGCAACACTGCGGACCAAACATGTCAGGCCTCAGATCTGTCTCCTATCCCTGACACATGGGGATGTTCCCCAAATGACCACCAGAGACCCTCAGGACACCCCTACTCTCACATCAAGAACTTCTGACAAGTGGTTTAAATATGTCAAATAGTTTGAAGTCATGTTTAGCCTGTGAGTTTCAGCAAAGTAATGAGTGTGTCTTAGTTCCATGGGTACAAACTAGTAAGTGAGATTGCTGGGTGTGCACGTGTTAGGGAAGTGATTCCCCATGCACCCAGCACTGAAATCAAGTGCCGCCTCCTTTCTAACGCTGAGCTGGCAGCAGGGATGGATCCCTGCTTGGTAACCTTTCATTGTGGTCACTTATATTGAACAGTAAAAAAGGTTGAAATGAAATATTTCAAGCCGTTTCCCTCTGGTTTCCCTTTCCTGGGGGCCAAAGCTCTGTGCCCCAGGTGGCCTGGGTGTGTGCAGAGAAATGCAGCCCCCACAAAGCCCTTGGTTTTCCCACAAGTCATCATCACTCCTTCCCAGGTGCGCCCAGCTCTGGCAGGAGAGAGAGAGCCCACGGCGCAGTGGGCACCGTGCCCTCCCAGCCGGGGCTCTCTGGCACAGAGCAGCAGCAGTGCCAGCACCTTTCAACCCGCTCCTGGCCTTGGCTTCAGCCGGGAGCCAGAAGCCTCTGGAAATCAGCACTGCCAGTTGCATTCCCAGCTTGGAGCAGCTCCTGCGGGTGGGCAAATCCTGCCCGTTCGACTGCTTCCAAAGAGGACGAAAGGCAGAGGCAGAGACGTACCTACAGAGGGGACCAGGGCGTGTCCAATAAAAGTGCAAATGTGTGGGGAGATTTGTTAGGAATTATTACAGCTGTCATGCAATTAGTGCCTTCTCTCCTGGATCTGTGCAATGCTTTGGGCCATTTTCTTGGTCTAGTTTCCTTTGCTTTGGTCCCATCTCAGTGTTCACTTGGGGTACAGGCTGCAGGTGCTTGGGGCACTCTTTGAGTTACTCTTGGAGCCCTTGAACAACAGGGTTTGGCCCACGAGGGGACTTTGTGCTGCTTTGTGACAGAGGAGAACTTCCCAGGCTATTGTGTGTTTGCTGCAGGGAAGCTTGGGTTGCTTAGCATCAATCCCCAGACCAACGCAGAGCAGCTGCTTTGTGATGTCAGGGCATGGTTGCCACGTTGTGGTGCTGTCATCAGAAGGTTGCCTTGGTGCACAGAAGGTCTCAGTGTCAGAGCAGCTCTTGGGCTTGCTCAGAGCAGGAGCATCCTCCTGGTTGAGGCCTTGTCAGGGGGCAGCTGCACTCTGACAGGAGCCTTGTTTTTTCTTGTGTTAGAGCACAGTCTGCAAACTTGCACAGCAGTGCTAAAATCATGGAGGCACTTGCTGCTGCAGTTTGCACTGTGTATGGCATTGGTTATTCTGCCTATTACCTGACTAACCTGACACGTGAGTAGAGGTTTTCCCTGGGTGTAACCCAACCTGGCTTGTGTAGGTCTTCCTGCTCTTTCTTAGTAACTGAGTTGATTTTGAAACAAAAAGACCATTAGGATGCCACTGCTTTGGTAAAGCTCCTGTCAACACATTCAGCTCAAAAGAGGGTGTCTGTAGCCAGGGAGGTGTGGGCAGCATTTGCAAGGGAACGTGCAGGGGTTCCCTTCCCTCCACGGGAGAGTCTGTGGCAGCCGAGTCTGTCATTTCCTCAGGGGGCTGGGTGAAGCAGGACAACTTTGAAAAGGCAGCCTGGGAGGTGTTCTCAGAAGGCCTTCAAAGAACTCTGCAGTTGTGCCTGGAATTCAGGGAAAGCTTCTTTGTTTCTAAATTTTGTCATTAAAAGATTTGACTGTCTAACTCGACCCTTTAATGAGTGCTAAAATAGTGATTCTTTTTGCAATGAAGTGCAAACTCCCAAACAGTGAGTGTCTGCTCTTGAACCCCAGAGCTGCTCCTGGGCTGTTTCCCAGTAGAACTATGACACCTCAGGGGGGTTTGGGGGAAGGTTTTCTGGGCAACAGGTTTTCAGTAACTTAATGAGAATTAGTGCTAGCAACCTTTTTATAAAAAAAGAACCTGAAGGAGAGGATAAAAAAGGCAGCTTTAGCTGTTGGTCAGAAGAGAAATATTGGGTGTTAAAGAACAATTTGCATTTTCTTGATCAAGTTTGTATTCATTTACTGGCAAAAGAGGCCAAAGCATAGGCACAACCAAGAATATTGTCCTGCTCTCTTGCTGGATGTGTGGAAGAACTGTGTCTGCTGGAGGGCTATTGTGAAAAGAAAACACTCTCTGTTTGGGTGGACTTGTTCTGCGGGATTAACCAGGTTTTTTCACAGCGTTTTTTTCACAGGCGGTTTTTTCACAGCATCTGGTTCATTTTCCCTTCCCACTGCAGGTCACATGATCCGCGTATTCGTCAGTCCTGACCCTGAGGTGAGTGAGACAGGAACTTTTGATGTTCCTGGTGTTTAAGAACTGTGTAGAAAGCTGTGAGCTTGGCCTGCGGCAGTAGAGTAAGGAGGCTGAGCTGGGTGGGCAGAAAGAAAATCCATGTTCATGTCTGCAGCAGCAATAGCAAAGGCATCACTGTGTAATAGCTGCTTTTGCATTTCAGAGCTGTCGCAGAACTAAAAGCCCAGCTTTGCAGAGAGAACGTTGCTTGCTGACAGTAGCCAGGCTGCAATATCTAATTCAGAGCAATATGCAGTACTGTTGAATTAGCCCATTTTACTTTAGTTGGAGGCACTTGGAATCCCATTGCTATGCAAGGTTATGATTTCTCCTTAGTAGAGCTGGTTGTAGAGCTAAATAGAGATAAGGTTAGAAATGACAGGTAACTGCCTGTCCCTCACACTCCTGCCTGTCCACAGAGCCCAGAACCAACCTCAGGCTCTCCTCTGGCTCCCTCTGCTCCTGGAGAAGAGGTTGAAGAGGCTGAAGAGGCTGAAGAGGCTGAAGAGGCTGAAGAGGAGAAAAATGTCCAGAACTCTCCAGCTGTGGTCAGTCATGAACCTGAACATCCTGAGCCGGTAAGTGCCAGTTGTGGTTGGGGCTGTGTTTAGAGGAAATCAGAGCTGCAAGTTTCTGAGCGGCCAGCACTTGCTGGTGGTGGCCGAGGATGCTGAGTGCTGGAGTCCTGGCAGGACCTAGCGATTCCCCCCAGCCAGTGAGAGCTGGAACACGGCCTTTGAGCTGTCATGTTTAGGCCCCAGCTTGCTGGGATTCCAAGAGGGGCAAACGTGAATCATGAAGGCTCCCCTGTCGCCAGAGGAGGGAGCGCTCCAAAGACACCGCTCTCAGCCTTGCCAGACACGTGGGGGACACGGTGGCCTGGAGAGCCGTGTCCCACTGCACAGGCTGGCCAAGTAGCTGCTGGCACAAAAGCTGTTGATGTGAGCACACAAGTGCTTTGGGGTGGTTTGTCCACATGAGCTTCTTGGGTGGGCCGAGCTGGGAGTATTTCAGAGACACACTGGGGACGGGGAGGTGCTGCTTGAAGTCAGGGACTTTGGTGCCTTGGTTGCCAGGTTGTTCTCTGGCCTCTTCAGGCAGAGCAGTGAGGAGCAGAGCTGACAGGGGCTCTGAGTGCGCCTGTGTTTTTGCTTTTGATAAGCTGCAAAGAGATGGTTGTGTTGTGCACAGACCTGTGTGGGGCCCCTCTTCTCCCGTGTGGCAAAAGAAGCAAAGTGCGCAGTTGGGAGCCCTTCTTCCGGGGCAGAAGCCCGAGGCTGCCATGTTTCTGCAGATACTTTCTGTTGTGAAGTCTGTTTTTAAAACTGCATTTGAAAACTGCATTGGAGCCTAGAGTGGGGGCAAAGCTGCAGCTCCTTGAGTGCTGTCTCGTAGGGTTAAGAACAGGAAGGAGATCTTGCCGTTCTGGCTGCTGTATTTGAAGTCAATGTGCAACTTTGTGCCTGGGGAGCTGCGTGGGAGAAAAGGAGCCAGGGGTGCCGGTCCACAGTAGCTGAACGTGAGGCAGCGTGTGGCCAGGTGGCCAGGAAGGCCAAGGGCATCCTGGCCTGTGTCAGCAAGAGTGGGGCAGCAGGAGCAGGGCAGTGACCGTCTCCCTGTGCTGGGCACCAGTGAGGCCGCAGCTGGAGTGCTGTGTCCAGTTCTGGGCCACTGTGAAGAAGCAAGACCTTGAGGGGCTGCAGCGTGTGCAGAGAAGGGCAAGGGAGCTGGGGAAGGGTGTGGAGGCCAAGTGCCATGAGGAGGTGCTGAAGCAGCTTTAGGCTGGAGAAAGGGACCTTCAGGCAGACTTTAGGCTCCTGCGGGACCTTCAGGCAGACTTCCCTAAATGCCTGCATGACAGTGCTCGCCACAAGTGCCGTTGCATCCCCTGCCAAGCATCCCCTCACTGCACCCAAGGGCTTTAGGCACTGCAGCAGGTGACCCTTTTGTCTTTTGGTCTCTTGGTTTGTTGGTTTGCACGGAGGAGAAGGCCTGTTTATTTTCTCTTTCTCCAGCAAGCAAAGGTGCTTTTGCTGTACCTTTCCTGCCCTTTTCCAGCACTAGCACAGATTTTATCCAGTTTTAGGTTTCCATGTCTGCAGCAGCAATAGCAAAGGCATCACTGTGTAATAGCTGCTTTTGCATTTCAGAGCTGTCGCAGGACTAAAAGCCCAGCTTTGCAGAGAGAACGTTGCTTGCTGACAGTAGCCAGGCTGCAATATCTAATTCAGAGCAATATGCAGTACTGTTGAATTAGCCCATTTTACTTTAGTGTGAGGCACTTGGAATCCCATTGCTATGCAAGGTTATGATTTCTCCTTAGTAGAGCTGGTTGTAGAGCTGAATAGAGATAAGGTTAGAAATGACAGGTAACTGCCTGTCCCTCACACTCCTGCCTGTCCACAGGGCACAGAACCAACCGCCGGCGCTCCTCTGGCTCCCTCTGCTCCTGGAGCAAGGGCCAAATGGGTGAAAAATGTCTGGAAATCACCAGCTGGCATCAGACGTGAACCTGAACGTCCTGAGCCGGTAAGTGCCAGTTGTGGTTGGGGCTGTGTTTAGAGGAAATCAGAGCTGCAAGTTTCTGAGCGGCCAGCACTTGCTGGTGGTGGCCGAGGATGCTGAGTGCTGGAGTCCTGGCAGGACCTAGCGATTCCCCCCAGCCAGTGAGAGCTGGAACACGGCCTTTGAGCTGTCATGTTTAGGCCCCAGCTTGCTGGGATTCCAAGAGGGGCAAACGTGAATCATGAAGGCTCCCCTGTCGCCAGAGGAGGGAGCGCTCCAAAGACACCGCTCTCAGCCTTGCCAGACACGTGGGGGACACGGTGGCCTGGAGAGCCGAGTCCCACTGCACAGGCTGGCCAAGTAGCTGCTGGCACAAAAGCTGTTGATGTGAGCACACAAGGGCTTTGGGGTGGTTTGTCCACATGAGCTTCTTGGGTGGGCCGAGCTGGGAGTATTTCAGAGACACACTGGGGACGGGGAGGTGCTGCTTGAAGTCAGGGACTTTGGTGCCTTGGTTGCCAGGTTGTTCTCTGGCCTCTTCAGGCAGAGCAGTGAGGAGCAGAGCTGACAGGGGCTCTGAGTGCGCCTGTGTTTTTGCTTTTGATAAGCTGCAAAGAGATGGTTGTGTTGTGCACGGACCTGTGTGGGGCCCCTCTTCTCCCGTGTGGCAAAAGAAGCAAAGTGCGCAGTTGGGAGCCCTTCTTCCGGGGCAGAAGCCCGAGGCTGCCATGTTTCTGCAGATACTTTCTGTTGTGAAGTCTGTTTTTAAAACTGCATTTGAAAACTGCATTGGAGCCTAGAGTGGGGGCAAAGCTGCAGCTCCTTGAGTGCTGTCTCGTAGGGTTAAGAACAGGAAGGAGATCTTGCCGTTCTGGCTGCTGTATTTGAAGTCAATGTGCAACTTTGTGCCTGGGGAGCTGCGTGGGAGAAAAGGAGCCAGGGGTGCCGGTCCACAGTAGCTGAACGTGAGGCAGCGTGTGGCCAGGTGGCCAGGAAGGCCAAGGGCATCCTGGCCTGTGTCAGCAAGAGTGGGGCAGCAGGAGCAGGGCAGTGACCGTCTCCCTGTGCTGGGCACCAGTGAGGCCGCAGCTGGAGTGCTGTGTCCAGTTCTGGGCCACTGTGAAGAAGCAAGACCTTGAGGGGCTGCAGCGTGTGCAGAGAAGGGCAAGGGAGCTGGGGAAGGGTGTGGAGGCCAAGTGCCATGAGGAGGTGCTGAAGCAGCTTTAGGCTGGAGAAAGGGAGGCTCCTGCGGGACCTTCAGGCAGACTTCCCTAAATGCCTGCATGACAGTGCTCGCCACAAGTGCCGTTGCATCCCCTGCCAAGCATCCCCTCACTGCACCCAAGGGCTTTAGGCACTGCAGCAGGTGACCCTTTTGTCTTTTGGTCTCTTGGTTTGTTGGTTTGCACGGAGGAGAAGGCCTGTTTATTTTCTCTTTCTCCAGCAAGCAAAGGTGCTTTTGCTGTACCTTTCCTGCCCTTTTCCAGCACTAGCACAGATTTTATCCAGTTTTAGGTTTCCATGTCTGCAGCAGCAATAGCAAAGGCATCGCTGTGTAATAGCTGCTTTTGCATTTCAGAGCTGTCGCAGAACTAAAAGCCCAGCTTTGCAGAGAGAACGTTGCTTGCTGAGAGTAGCCAGGCTGCAATATCTAATTCAGAGCAATATGCAGTACTGTTGAATTAGCCCATTTTACTTTAGTTGGAGGCACTTGGAATCCCATTGCTATGCAAGGTTATGATTTCTCCTTAGTAGAGCTGGTTGTAGAGCTGAATAGAGATAAGGTTAGAAATGACAGGCAACTGCCTGTCCCTCACACTCCTGCCTGTCCACAGGGCACAGAACCAACCGCCGGCGCTCCTCTGGCTCCCTCTGCTCCTGGAGCAAGGGCCAAATGGGTGAAAAATGTCTGGAAATCACCAGCTGGCATCAGACGTGAACCTGAACGTCCTGAGCCGGTAAGTGCCAGTTGTGGTTGGGGCTGTGTTTAGAGGAAATCAGAGCTGCAAGTTTCTGAGCGGCCAGCACTTGCTGGTGGTGGCCGAGGATGCTGAGTGCTGGAGTCCTGGCAGGACCTAGCGATTCCCCCCAGCCAGTGAGAGCTGGAACACGGCCTTTGAGCTGTCGTGTTTAGGCCCCAGCTTGCTGGGATTCCAAGAGGGGCAAACACGAATCATGAAGGCTCCCCTGTCGCCAGAGAAGGGAGTGCTCCAAAGACACCGCTCTCAGCCTTGCCAGACACGTGGGGGACACGGTGGCCTGGAGAGCCGTGTCCCACTGCACAGGCTGGCCAAGTAGCTGCTGGCACAAAAGCTGTTGATGTGAGCACACAAGGGCTTTGGGGTGGTTTGTCCACATGAGCTTCTTGGGTGGGCCGAGCTGGGAGTATTTCAGAGACACACTGGGGACGGGGAGGTGCTGCTTGAAGTCAGGGACTTTGGTGCCTTGGTTGCCAGGTTGTTCTTTGGCCTCTTCAGGCAGAGCAGTGAGGAGCAGAGCTGACAGGGGCTCTGAGTGCGCCTGTGTTTTTGCTTTTGATAAGCTGCAAAGAGATGGTTGTGTTGTGCACGGACCTGTGTGGGGCCCCTCTTCTCCCGTGTGGCAAAAGAAGCAAAGTGCGCAGTTGGGAGCCCTTCTTCCGGGGCAGAAGCCCGAGGCTGCCATGTTTCTGCAGATACTTTCTGTTGTGAAGTCTGTTTTTAAAACTGCATTTGAAAACTGCATTGGAGCCTAGAGTGGGGGCAAAGATGTTGCTCTGAAGTAGGTGACACTTTCATCTTTTTGTTTGTTGGTTTGTTGGTTTTCTAGGAGGAGACTCCCTGTATTTTCTTTCTCGGCAAACAAAGGTGCTTTTACTCAACCTTTCCTGGACTTTTCTAGCACTGGACGAGATTCTGCTAGAATTTTAGCTTGCAAGCTGGCGGTTTTGGAAGTTGCAGTGTTTTTGCATGAGAACACGTAGTTTGGGGCAGGGAGATTGGTGCAGAAGGAGCTGTTCTGGTGTCCGGCCAGCCAGCAGGGCCTTGCACATCACTCTCAGGTTAACAGCGCCCGTGCCTTTTGGCAGCCCAGGGGAGCAGAATGTGTTGTATTCCAGGTATAGGAATTCAGCAGGAAATCAACACCCTTGCATTCCAGCTGGTCCTCTGAGGTCAGAGGGGCTGGGAGGGGCTCAGCTTCACTTCTGAAGTGCAGCCACTTTAACATCATCAGTCTGGTTGAGTCCAAGAGAAGAACTTGCCCCAGTACAGATGCACAAAGAGTGCAGTTCCCAGTGCAGTGTCCTGGGTCTGATCGCATTCTAGAAGGACCTTCCTGCTCCAGGTTCCCCAAGAGTGTGGTTTATTGAAGCAACAGGAGAGCAAGTTCAGGACTGCTGCTAATCAGGGCACTGGCTACCAAGTGTTGATGTGTGTAGTGAGGGAAAGCATAGGAAAAGAGAGATGATAACAGTGAGATAGATCTATCTATCTATCGATCGATCGATCGATCGATCTATTTATCTAAATGAAACTTCCCTGCTCTGCTCCAAGGCAATTGGAGGTGCAAAGCTCACCTAAAGACATCCTTTCAGGAGAGGAGGAGAGACATGTTCCATCAAGCGATCCCAAGCAGGCAGATATGTTTCCCCCTCCAGAGATGGTTGTTTTTTCCCCTCAGAGGTGTTTTCCTCCCCCTGTTTATCCGTGAAAGTTTGGTCTGTCCTATGGGTGTGGAGCAATCCCATCCTCTAGGTGGGGTTTGGTGACTCTGGTCAAACATGCATTACAGGACACATGGTTTCCTTCACTGGCATCCTGAAGGGTGTCTAAGCTAATTTGTTAATGGGGCCTTCTGAGGGTCTCTGTTACTGCCGGTCAGAATTCTCAGTTGATAAAAGAGGGAGGACAAGAAACACCTTGGTTCTCCTCCATATACTGAGGTGGCCATAGAGGCCCTCTGACCTCCATTGGAGGCTCTTTGTTCGCATCCTCATCTCCTGAATAATCCAGGATTTGTAACAAGAGTGTAGATGTCAGAAAGGCAGGAATGGCAGTGCAGGCCTGAAGAGAACATGAACTCCAGAAGTGTCTCTCACAAGGAGCAAGCTCCCACAGGAAGCCACCTGCAGAGCCAGGGTGGGGCTGTGGGACAGGGCTGGGTGTCAGTCACTTCTGAAAGACAAGCAGGACACGGCAGAAGAGGAGCGAGGTCCTCAGCAGAGCCTTGAGAAATGCCCCACGTTCCCTTGTCAGATGCCTAAGAGTCTGTTGGAGCTTCAGTCCCAGATGGAGCCTGACTGTAGTGCCAGTGTCACTTTGGAATCTGTGCCTCCCCGTGGGCAGAGAAGGACCCGGGAGAGCAGCAGCACATTGCTTTGGGAATGTGCGAGCCCATCAGTCTCTGAGTCCTGCCCCATAAATATTTTATGGGAAGTTGAAAGCCATCTTCTCTTGCTTTCTGTGCAGCTCCTTCTAGAGAAAGAGCATGAGCAGATTGCTCTATCAGAGATGCCTTGCCAGACTCGGCGAGAGCTGTTCCCAGCCCGAGAGCAGCTGCAGCAGCTCAGGCAGCAGGTGGAAGAGGCACAAGAGAATGGCCAGGTGAGCCTGCTTAGCCAGGTGACAGAGTGAAGGGCAGGAACAGGGACATAAAACGGAGCTCTTGGGACTGAGGAGGCCAGGAGTCCCACAGGCACTGAAAGCACAGAGCCTTGTCATCTGCAGAGCCCAGTGCTGGGATGGGAGGGTTCCAATGGAAGCAGAGCTGGGTAGGGAAGCAGAAGGGAGGGGCTGAATGAATGTGATTTTGAGGCTGAAAGAGGAAAAAGCTGAGCCTGATGGCAGCTGCCAGTCACTTGCTTTGCATTTGTGTGTACAGAACATCAAGGCAGAGCCACAAGCAGAGCTGCCCGAAGCCAAGAGTGACATCAAGGCAGCAAAGAGGAGGAGCAAGGAAGACATCAGAAGCATCCAAGAGGAGAAGAATCTCCATCAGCACAGGAGCGATCTACAAGAGCAGGTGAGTGTAAGAGCTGAAGCCACTCCACTCGTGAGACATCCTCTCTCTGCTTCCTTGCAGAACATTGACAAAGAGCTGCAGGCAGAGCTGCAGGAAACTGAGGCTAGGATCAAGGCAAGGGAGAAGAGGCTGGGTGAAGGACTGAAAATCATCCGAGAGGAAATTAATCTTCTACTCCAAAAGCATGAGGCTCTACAAAAGCGAGTGAGTGAAACAGAGAGAGCCGCTGCAGTCACCAAACTGGTGGTTTCTGCCCTTCTTGCTTTTCCTCTGCAGAGCAGCAGGCGGGTGGGGTGATGTCTCTGAGTGCCATCCTGCTGTGGTCTCTATCACAGCCACTCTGAAGGACACGTCCTGGGCTGCTGAATCTCAGCTGCTGCCCTGGACAGTGTGACTAGTCCTTTGGCCTTTTGGCCAGCAGTCATCCAAATGGATTCCTGCTGGCCTGTTCCTGCTCTCCTTGTTTCTTGAGGTGTTTTTGCAGGTCAGCTTGGTGACCCTGATGGATCTTGAAACAAGCTGTCTGTATCCCTTGTGAACCTGTTCTTTCCCTTTCCTCACAGTCGCTGACCCACGGCTGACAGGGATAAGCTGTAGTGTCTGACTGCTTTGTTGTGTTTGACTTGAGGTGGAAGTGTGGACATCTCAGCTGGCAGCCTGCAAAGACTTCCAGCAAGTGATTGGCCACAAAGAGCCCCAAGGCTGGCGTGGGGCACAGGAACTGTCCCAGCCGGACCTGCTGCAGCTTGAGCCCGTCCCGAAGATGGTGGAGGAAAAGAGGACTCCATGGGAGGAGGTAGAACATTAGAACAAGGAGATGCAAGTGTGTCCATAGTCCTTGGAGGGGGAAAAGAGTGCTTGGGAGGAAGTGGAATAGTCATTGCAGCAGTCATCCTTCAGAAAATCCATGAGAATGGAACAGGAATCTGGCCATGAACTCAAGTAAAATCAGCCTTTGGTTTTGACCCATCCGGTTTGAGAAGTGGACATGCAAAAAAAACCATTTTAAGAGCCCTGCATGTGGCTGACAGCATCTTCCTCTGGGCCTGCATTTGAAATGGGATCCCAGGGCAATCTCTGCCAGCCACACTTTCTGACACAACCTCATTTCTTGTCTCAGATCTACACAGGCTCTCGCATGGAACCTGCTCCTGCAGCAGCAGCAGCAGCAGCATTGTCTAAAGGAGCCTTTGCACCCCAGCCTGAGAAGTGGAGCCCGGGCACTTTGCTCAGCTCCAACACCAACACAGCTTCTTCCCATCAACAGGAGATGGAGGATGACCTCCTGGAGCTACTGAGTACGTCTTGTGTATTTCTTGTGTGAGGGACAGTGTATTGTGTGCATGTGTCAGCATAGCTGTGCCAAATGTTGCTCCGCAGTTTGCTGTCACAGGGACATTTAGGACTCCTCACAGGAAGTGCTGTGCTTCGAGGCAGCGAGGGAGTGCTCTGGGTGTTCCTGCTGCCTCTGAGCACAGCTCAGACTGCCTTGGCTTTGCCTGAGCTTCCCTCTCTGCTGAAGGCAGAAGCAGGGATTGTTCCTGCATCAGCTGTGACCTAGCAAATGATCTAGGCAAGTCCTCTGTGCTAGTGGCCAAACTGAACGGAATATTTGGCTTCCTAAATTCTCCTTAGACTCCTGATTTCTCAGCATTCATCAGAGCAAAAGACCTTCGCAGAAACTGTTTGGTTTTGGAGTTTTGTCTTTTGGTGGGTTTGTAAGGATTTTGGTTGGTGGTTTGTTGTTTTGGGGTTTTTTTGTGTGTTTGGTTTGGGCCTTTTTTTTTTTTTTTCTGGTGAAGTTGTTTTTTCTCCATCCTGAAGGAGCTCTTCTTCCTCATGTGTCTTATTGGTGTAATTTTGATGACTGTTACTATTCCACTACTACATCTACAGTTGGTTTTTATGACAATGCAACGTTTTTGCCAATGACCACTTCTTTGAAAAAACATCAAGTGACAGCACAAATTGAGAGCAAGAGGTGTTTTCCACATGTCCCCAAAGAAAAAGCAGATACTTTTATAACAATCCCTATTTAATATCCTAGTTTCATGCTTATAAGGATGTGTCCAAGAGACACATTGATGTGGCGTGGTCAGGTAAAACTGCACTGCAGGCATTTCTCAGGAGTGAGCCTCCAGCCCATCCACTGTCTATCCCTCAGATCCGTGGCACTTTTTCATCCCTGATTCCCAGTCATTCCCGTGACTGTTAGAATGCCACCCGTTGGCCCAAGCCCTGCACAGCTCACTCTCTAGGAAAACACATGAAGCCCTTTGTGATTCTGCAGCACAGCCCATTGAATCTGCTTCCTGCCCATAACAGCTGCCAGTGCTGTGCTCTCAGGTAAGACCTGGGGGGGCTGAGAACAGAGCCCAGTTGACTCTGTGTCTACCATCACCTGTTGGGACAAGAAGGGCATTGATGTGCACCTCGGTGTGTCTGATCTCAAAGCCAATCCTCTTGTGTCCTGAAAGGGGGCAAGAGCTTGGAACGGGGCTCGGTCTGGCTGTGGCTTCTTCCCAGTGCTTGTCAGTGCTCATCCTTGGGCCTTCCCAGCCCTGCTGTGGTACCTGCCCTGCCCCTGACGGCCGCTGCGACTGCAGAGGCTGGAGCCTTCCTCAGCTGAGAGAGTCCTGCTGCTGCCCGGCCGCTGCAGCGCGGAGCTGCCAGGAGGCAGCAGCCCCTCGTCTGGGCCGGCTTCTGCATGGCACGGCCTGGACTCACGAGAGGCTCAGCATCTCCTCTGGGCAGCTGTCCGTGCCACGCCGGCACCCGAGGAGCACTGCTGTCCTTGCTGCCCGTGGCCGCTGTGCCGAGCTGGGAAGGCGGGGACGTGTGCAGAGCTGAGAGGGCGAGTCCAATGCCAGCGACTGATCCGCGCAGTCAGGGGGAAGACAAGCAGTGTGGTTCTTCACATGGGACACGGGCAAGGGCATCTTTGAACTCAGCCTGCCCATAAAGGCTGAGCATCCTGATGCGGAAAGCCCCGTTGGTATTGGTCACAATGTGAGCTGCTCTGGTTTACAAAAAGAAAGGCATTCCTTTGGCAAGATGCCATCCTCTCCTGCGAATGCATCTCTCTGTGCTTTGTTTCCTCTCAAGAGATCTCTTCAGAGGACTGTAGAAAATCAGTCTCAGTGCTGGCCATCTGTGCTGCAGAGCTGCCTGGCCTGTTGCTGTTGCTGTTGTGGTTCTCGTCGCTGTTGTTGTTGTTACCCAGATGACCACAAAAGGCTCAGAGCCCCAGAGAGTGGGGCTGCCTTTTGTATCTCCTGGAAGGTGGCATCTCTGCTTTCAAGTGAGCATCTTGCACTTTGTTTCCCTCAGGGAAAATGGTGAGCATGGAAAATCCAGTGATGAAATACACTGAACTGGAAAATATCGGCAGTGGGTGAGTCCAACCACAGTTTCTTCTACAAAACCATGGGCCGGCTGTTCTGCTGGTGGAATATCTATCAAGTGTCAAGTCAGGCAAGCTGCAAACATGTTCAGACACTGGGCTTAGATTGACCCATCTCTCAGTGCTGGTCAGAATTTGTAAGTGTGGTCAGAAGGCATTGTCAAAGACATCTCCATGCTGCCACGGTCTTGCCTGCAGCAAGGAACAGGAGCTGGAAGATCTCCTGTCTCTCAAGTGTGGGACAGCTGTGTGTTAATTTCCTTAGCATTTTTGTATGTCTCAAAATCATACGGCCACACTAATGAAAGGAGAATCTTGCTTGCCTGAAAGAGAAGCCTAGCCCCTGGTAGCTGTCAGATAACAGTTCTCAGGAACAGTTCTTTCCAAGAGGTTGCTGAAGGAAATACTCGGTGGTCAGGATTAGAACCACACAGTTTAGAAACGGAAACTCAAGATGAAAGAATAAGCTCTCTTTTTGAGCTGAGGGACTAAAGCCCAAAGCTTCAGGAACAGGCCCAGTGCCCATGCACTGGAGAGGAAAATGCATCATGTGCCCTCTGGCAGAGCCCTCATGCCTCCTGCAGGTTTTAGGCACTTAGAGCAGAGATCTCCTGTCCGGGCTGGCTTTCACGCCAAGATCTAAACAGCTTCTCCTTTCTTTGCTGCTGTTTTGTTTCTAGGGGTTTCGGAGAAGTTTGTAGAGCATTCGACACTGCCACAGGAGGAGAGGTAAATGTCAACAGTCCCTGCAGATTCTGCAGCTCTTGAGGGCTTTCCCCTCTGGTGTGAGTTGTGGCTGGAGCTTTGGGTCACCGCGAGAGCTGTGCTGCAAAGGCACAAGAAGCACAGACTGGTGCCAGCCTGCAAAATACATTTGGGACAGTCGTTGTCCTTCTCAGCTGCCAGAAGGAAGGCAAAGAGAGCAGTGGTTCCTTTTGGAGAAGGAAATGCTCACTCACTCTCAGTGGCTAAAACAAAGGTGGTGCCTTAGAGCATCTCACTGCTTTCTTGTGGCTACAGCTTCAGAGTCCTGAATTCTCATTTCTGGCTGCCAGCAAACACATCTGAACCTTACTGGTAGTTCCTTAGCAACCTGCAGTGCTGCACTTGGGAACTGCACGTAGGGAGGGATCTGCAAGGCGTCCCTAAAAGCCCTAAGCCCTGCTTATAGCCCAGGATGTATCCATAGAGTAGCAAGGCTTGGATTACTTCTCTGGATCCCAGGCAGAGCAGCAGAGAGTGTGGGCAGAGCTTTGTGGGTGATAGTTGACACCATTGTTACCAAGTGGACAAGGCAAAACGTCAGTGGCCATGTGTCCTGTTTCTGGCCCACAAGGGAGCGGAGAAATGGGCTGTTGGAATGTCAGTTCCTAATTACTCCAGTGTCTAATCACAAGGCACTTTGGCACAGCTCAGCTGTGTCATTCCAAAATCACTCGCTCCGTGTGTGTTGTGGTCTCGTGCCACCAACTTCTCAAGGTACTGATTGTCATTGTCATTTTAGGTGGCCATAAAGAAAATTAGTCTGCAAGGACTGAGGAGGAAGGAAGTAACTGTCAATGAACTCATGATCATGAAGATGAATAGGAATCCCAACCTGGTCAACTATTTAGACAGGTGAGTGGTCGTGGTCTTATCCCATGAATGTTTGTTTACCTACTGCAAGCATGAGAGGTCAAAAACCCACTTTGGTCTGTGGCAGAAAATAGAGCCATTAATTACTGATCAATTATTATTTCTCTTCTCATCTCCAATGGATGGGAAGAGAGTGCATTTTGTCTGCATTAGTCTTCCCTGGCACACATCGTTTGACAATTCTTCAAAAGCCTGCACCAGTGCTATCTTACGAAGTCAATACCCTCTAAGTTCACTGCCACCACGTTGTCTTGGGGCTTGATTTTTCTCAAGAGTCTTAAATGCTAATGAGCCATCCGAGAGAGGATTTCCCTTGGACTGCAGCCCCTCTTTTCCATTGCTGGGCATGCCAGGAAGACTAGGTGCTTTTTTTCCATAAACACCATGTGTGACAGCTTTTTATCTGGGCTGTTAGTAAACTGCGTTTTTCACTTGCTGGCCATCTAAGACATCTCCTTTTTCACAGCTGTGCCTTTCTCCTTGACACAGCACAGACTGCAATCGCTGCACAGCCTAGAGGGAACGTCTATTCCTTTGAGTCTGTTCTCGTTTCAAAGGGACCTGGAAACAAGAATCAATCGTTGTCTTTTCCAAACAGTGGCGTAGCCATGCACGTTCATCTCCATGGCCTCATTTCCTTCTTTCAGCTACCTTGTGGATGATGAAGTCTGGCTGGTGATGGAGTACATGGATGGAGGCACTCTGAGAGATGCCATCAATGAGATGTACATATCTGAAGATGAGATGGCAGCCGTCAGTCGGGAGGTCAGGGATCCCACCTGTGCTTCCGAGGGCTTGGGCAGGATTGTCTGGGAAACAGGGGCTGAGAACTGGAGGGATTCCATGTGCCAAACTTTGCTTCTGTGTGGCTGCTATGCTATGGGGAAGCAGGGGAACTGCGTGGCAGTGTGCCTGCACTCCCTGTACTCTGTTCTTGTACTCTTATCTCCTGCTGTTGCATTCTCACTCTGTCTCTTGTATTTGTAGTTGCTGTTCTCCACCTTGCCTCTCTGAATGCTTGCCTGGAGCCTGTCTGCACGGCATTCCTTGCCTGTAAAAGCAAAGGTGCTGGTAGCAGAATTGGAAACTAATGGTAAAAGGGACTCATTTCTCAGAGTCCTCAGCTGAAAAGGGTAGTAGTGCACCCAAAATGCTGTTTGCTTCTGAAAGGCGACTCATGTGATACTTCCAAGTCTGTGCTGAGGCCAGCAAGAAAACCTTTGCCATGCAGCCTCCCACCCAAAAGTGAGCCGCTTCACAGCAAAGGGAGGGACTCTTTCTTTCTTGGCAAAGCCTTGCTTGTCCTCTGGATGAAGAAAGCACATCCACTGCAGCAGCAGTCATTCTGGCTGCTTTGCAGAGGACAGTCTAGAACAGCAATTCCCGTTGGCTCTCTCAAAAGCTGACGTGCCTTCCCTTAGAAAGGTAGTGTTGGAGCAGCAAGCTCTTCCTCTCAATGGCTCTGTGTTCTGCCATTACACTCTATTCCCCTGGAAAGGGAATCTTTTAGAGCTGTTTCCTTTCTTGTGGGCTCAAATCACACCACTCATTTTTATCCTCCTGTCTCTGTTTTCTCTCTCAGTGCCTGCAAGGACTGGATTTTCTTCACTCAAACCATGTCATCCATCGAGATGTGAAGAGCAGCAACATCCTTCTCAGAACTGACGGCTCTGTCAAGCTGGGTTGGTATATTCTTGGCCAGGCAGAGCGTTCCGGGCATGTGGGGTTTGGGGCTGCTTTTGAGTGACTGCCAGTTCCCCCAAAGTGGTGCTGCTGGCAGTGCAGGGACCCCTGCAGCGAGCTGAAGGCACAGTTGCAACGTGCACAGAGGTATGGCGAGGAAAAAGCAGTCCAGAGTGGCACTGGTTTGGGTCTGTGGGTGTCCCTTCCAGAGGGAGGGAGCTACAATCTAAAGGTTCCAGGGAATAAAAGCCACTTCTGGGGGCAGGATTAAAAAATTATAAAAGCAGCCACTTCCGTGTTTCCTTGGCTAAAGTCCTGAGGAAACAGAGCAGGGACGGATTTCCAGGAGATTCAACAGCGCTTTCTCAGACTTACAGTGGGGAGTTCTTTTGCTTGGTTTCCTAATTGTACAGAACTTTTTTGTTCTCCTCAGCTGATTTTGGCCTCTCTGCTCAGCTCACCCCTGAGCAGAATCTAAGGAGCTCAGTGGTCGGGACGTCTTGGTGGATGGCGCCTGAGGTTGTGCTAGGTCAACCATATGGCCCCAAAGTGGACATATGGTCTCTTGGAATTGTGGGGATCGAAATGGTGGAACGAGAAGCTCCTCACTGGAATGAAAGTCCTTCCTTGGTAAGGAGCAAATACTCACTGATCCCTCTGTCTTTTTCACCTATCCTGTGTTCTGTCCTCCATCAGAAAAAATCCCATTGCCGTCTGCTGGCACTGCTTCCACCAAGGTCCCCTTCTAAAAATGGCCCTGCAGCACATCAGCATCTGCTGTAGTTTTGGTTGCATCAGTGGGGGAACTCAGGCCCTACCACATGCAAACACTCTCCATTCTCAGGCAACACTTTCCTTTAGGTTTTAAGGTGTTCCAGCTCATCTGTCTGTGTAGAGGTCTCTAATAACACAAAACACACATCTCAGAGCTGGTGTTACATTTCCAGAAAAGAAGGAAAGAAACCCAAACCAACAAAGTTTCTAAAACAGTGCTTTTCTAGAGAAGAACTGCACTCCCTGTACGGTTTCTTGTCACTTGCCTAAAACCTGGGCATGAGGGTGTAAAGGCCACATAGTGTCTTCTGCTTCTTGTGCAGTGTTGCTGAAACACTTAGTGACCATATTTCTGTCATAGCCCAAGCCACGTTCTCCACGTGACCAAGCTGCAGCCTGGTGACATGGAGAGCCTGCCAAAACCTCCCATTTGTTACCTGGCACTTTCTGGGATGGGCACATCTTTAATGCATTGACTTGAGTATCCAGAGGAGCAGAGGGTTACCATAGGGATGGCATTTCTCCTTCTGCTGATTTGACCGCGAAAAGATTTTCTTTTGCCACATCAGAGAAGCTGGAACTTGCAGACTGCTGCGAGACAGAGCTGCAGGTGGCTCCTGTGTGCCCAAACAGGCATTTTCATCCCAAGACCTTTCTGCATGCATCTTAACGTGTCTGTGTTGAACGCGAGGTTCCAA
This sequence comes from Aphelocoma coerulescens, assembly GCF_041296385.1. Lineage (NCBI taxonomy): Eukaryota > Metazoa > Chordata > Aves > Passeriformes > Corvidae > Aphelocoma > Aphelocoma coerulescens. Next base: position 599,000 of record NW_027184076.1, read on the forward strand.
ATGTTTCTTTCCTTACCTGAGCAATAACTCCCTTTTCTATAATAATGCTTGAAAACAGTTAGAGCAAAGTCCCTCTTCCAAACTGCCTGTCAAGCTGGTGGGAATCTTCAGAGAAGCAAAACGTGCTTTTGCTGATGTAGTTGCCCCTAACTAGGTCAGCCAATCAAATCAGCTGCCAAGGCAAGCTCCGCTGGATGCTGGAAAAGCTGTGGCTGCTTTGGGGTTTGGGTTTTTTGTTGGTATAGGAAAGTCATCTCTGCCTCTCTGCCAAGGCAGAAATTGCCACTGCAGAGTTGAGCTTAAACAAGGGGCTCTGGGAGAGCATTTACAGACTTGAAACTGATGCCTGGAGTGGCTACCTAAAACCAGAGACTAGACAAGAATAAGAGAATCAAAATAGGTATTTATTTGAATGGCCTTCAAAGATACAGCCTGGGCAGTCAAAAGGCTACATCCAAGATGGACCCTGGGTCATGAGTTCTTCACAGTTTTGTAAGCTTGGTCCATTTCCATAGCAGGGTTAATTCTCCAATTATGAGCCCAGTTAATGATGTAATTAGCCCAAGTTTGCCCCTCTTCAGAGGCTTTGAGTTCACACATTTTGGGCCCTGGGACAATCGGAGTGTCCTTGGAGAGCAAACCTAGAGAGGCTTTGTTATGTCTAACTAGCACGAGAGAACAGTAGCTAACAGGCCACACAAAACTTCTGAGCTACACACTAGGCAGTACAGGAATTGAAAAATAGAAAAGTTAAAACCTAAGGCATCAAAAGAAGCAGGTGGAGTCTTGTGTTTCCTTTTTCTCCAGGCTGAACTCCTGATAGCCTTAGGAGGGACCCCACAGCTGCGGCAGCCCAACCTGTTCTCGGCTTCTATGCGTCACTTCCTGAACTGCTGCCTGCAGACAAAGGAGGAGCGGCGCTGGTCTGCCAAGGAGCTCCTGCAGGTAAAATGCAAAGGGGCTGCAGGTCAAACAGTGTCCGAGGATGGGCTCCTCCTCCACTGAAGCCCAAGGCATCAGATTTGAGCCCCCTTCCTCCTCATCTTCACTCTTGGTGCTTTCCAAATGAAAATGGTGAGGAATCCTGGGCTGGGCTGGCAGGGACCTGTCAAGGCCATCTGATCCATGTGGCCTGCAATGAGCAGGGATATCTTGAAAGAGATCAGGCTGCTCAGAGCCCCTTCCCACCTGACCTGGAATGTTTCCAGGGAAGGGACACTTACCAGCTCTCAGGACAACCTGTGCCACTGTTGCACTATGCTCCTTAGACCTACTCGGAGTAAATCCCCTTTTCATTTAAAAATATTACCCCTGCCTTTGAAGCACTGAGCTCGGAAAGTCATGGTTCATTGTTCTTGGTTGTTTTTTTCCTTTGGGCAGCATCCATTTGTAACATCAGCCAAGCCTGCATCCAGCCTGGTGCCACTGATCGAGTCACTGAAGAAGTGGAAGGAGGAGGAGAAAAGATTGCAGTGGCAATCCATCCATTCAGGACTATTTTCTCCATGACCAGCTTAGATGAGGATTGTAGAGTAGGATTGTAGAGTAGGATTGCAGAATAGGATTGTAGAGTAGGATTCTAAATAAATAAAGTTTCTGAAACCCCAACTCATCTGTAAGATTCCTTTCTTTCTCACCCTGTCGGGAAGCTCAAGATTTCTTTCTCAATTGTCCATTGTTCCTTAAAGGTGGAAAGTGACACTTACGGCTTCTTTGGTATGGTTTGTCAGTGGGGCAGGCTCTTCTTCATTCATCCTCTCCAGACCACACTGCCTTTGCAATACGGCACACTGGCCGGTTTTTGTCCAGCCATTGTGCTTGTAGTTGAGGCAGAACGGGCAATGGCATTTGCAGGCAAAAGCAGAGGAGGAGTTGTGCAGCCAAGACATCCTGTGCAGATGTAGGTGTTGAGCTGTGACTCGAGAGCATTGGGGTTCCTGCCACTTGGATTTGTATCCCTAAGTGCAATCTCTTTGGCTCGGGGAGAGTCTTGCTCAGCTGAGAAAGCAGAAAGCTCAGCGAGGGTGCTCTGAAAGGTCTCGTCTGAGGCAGAGCTGTCAGCGAGCGTGAGGTGAGAGCGGCCCGGCCTTGCCCAGGCCGGAGCCCCAGCAGAGCCCACGCAGAGCCCAGAGCAGCCTGAGGCTGGGCAGAGGCAGGCTGGCAGGAGGCCCTTGGAGCTGCAAGAGGCAGCAGCCTGGCACTGGGTGCCTCTTCCTGGGAGCGGGCACATCGTCCCATCTCAGAGCCAAAGCGGCAGCTGGCTGCTCCCGAGGGAAGCGTAGCCGTGCTGGGCACAGCGCAGACTGGTGCCATTGGCCGTCTGGAGGCGGCCCAGGAGGAGAGAAAGGCAAAAGACAGCCGAGGGCTGGTGCCCCGGCTGAGGATTGCTACTCTTCTGCCGGCTGCCCTGGAAGTCCTGGGAAAGGTTAGCAGTGTGTGCAGCAGCCTGGGCACAGCGGGAGGGAGCCGGGCTGCTCCGCAGGCTCGAGCACGGGGCAGCGTCCTTCAGGCACGGCACTTCTGAGCAGAGGGGTGAGAAGGTGACAAAGACAAGATGCACACCATTTTGATCCAGGGGATGTCCTGAAGGTGCACTGCCTACCTGCCACTCCCTCTGACCACCATGCTCCATCGCCTTGTCCTGCTCAGCAGCTTTTTGGGAATCCAGGGGTCGCTATGTTTCATTTGCTGCTGCATCTAATAAAATAAATTTGCTTTGCAACCCCAGTTGTGTCTTATGTTTTTTTGTGCATGGGTCTTCTCCTGAACCTGCTGCAAAAACCAGTAGAGACCATCAAGACACCCCTACTCTCATGTGAATAAATTCTGAGAAGTGATCTAAATATGTCAAAGGATTTGGGGGAAAGTTTAGCCTGTAAGTTTCAGCAAAGTAATGAGTATGTCTGTCCCGTTCCACTGAGGGAAACTGTGAGGAGTTCTTTTAGAATTAGATGGTCAAGAATAAAATTAAGCCAAATGAGGCAAACCTTGTAACTGAGACCTGTTTATTAGTAATAAAAAGAACAACACAAAAAAGGAATCACCCAAACGAAAGGAGACTGGAAAAGACAGAAAAGAAGGAAGGAAAATGGAAAAGGAATGGGCGGGGAAGAGAGAGAGAGAGGGGAGACAGAGAGCAAAAGAGGGCGTTACCACCAGCAGATCAGGGAGTGCCGTCGACGTCCACGCGACTGGGGGGTTGATGGGCTGCCTGCTAACGAGCCTGCGCAGCTCTCGGAGAGGCACAGCTTCACAGGCGCCGCTCCCGTGGTGATGGGAGTAGACTCACACGCAGTGAGTGCGAAATCAAACAGGAGGTCCAGGACCCTGCACAGGTTCGCGGCAAAGATTGCAGTGATGGCTGGATCGGAGCAGCAGGGTTGAACGTGGGTAGCTCAGGCAGGGACGTGGGGGCGAAGCAGCAAGGCGGCGGTCAGGGACACAGGGAGGCAGGACAGGCGCGAAGGCAAATGAGCCAATGAGGGCATGTTATAAATGACTTATTGAGAGGTGGCTTTTGCCGTATGTTGTATGAATTATGGGTTATATTATGAGTTATATTATGAGTTGTGATGCTGAATATTATGATATTTTCCCAGGGAAAATATCAAGGTGATAGGATATGTTGAAATGTTTTGTGTTGCTGGGGTGGTCTTGTTGTGGAGGTTGGTTTTGCAGGGCTGTATATCTGTATGTTGTAATAGCAGTTCTGGGGTTTGCAAAGGGCTGCGCTGTTGCCAGCCAGACTTTGAAGGCACCACCATAAAAGGACTAGGACTCCAACCAGTGAGGACCCTGAAGGCCACAGCAACAGAAAAGCGCAGGCTCCCAAATGACTGACCAGGGGGCGAGACTATGCAAAGCCATGAATAAATATGCATCAGGCTGATACAGCCAGAAGGGTATTGTCAGAAACAGGTGGACAATATTGCCAATTTTAATTGGTTTTATGAACAGTGACTGAGAATGGGAACCGAGAGTAGCTCAGGAACCCAAAACAACAAGGCAGATGAAGCAGCACGCGCGACGCTGGCTGCTCCCCCGACAAGCATGTCAGCAAAGGAGGACCCGGTGCCAGGCACCGGAACAGTTTATACAGTCTTTTGACCTGCTCAACATTGGTCAGTTGCGTTTGATCCGCGCTGTCCTTGGCTCGTTTAGGGCTGCATTCCTGGCCAATCATTTTCCTGACAAGCAATTTCTGCTCTTATAGTCCAATCCATATCCTCTCTGGTGGGGTTAGCGATGATGTAATGTCCGTCTCGGAACTTTCCAGATACTCCAGCCCACTGACCGGTCCCATGCGCCATCCAATGCTGACCCTACTAATTAATTACCTCCTTAACCTTTTTAATTAGCAGAGATCAAACCACTTATAATAGGTTTAAAAGGCAGGACCACCATTTTGTGGGTGAGCCTCTGGCACCCAGCCACACTTCCAGCACTGTCCCCTTTAGCTTTGCCATTTTTATTGAGTTCTCAATAAATTTTAATAACTCATTTCCATATCGGATTTGGGTCGTTTATAACAATTTGGGGACTTGTCTGGGATACACATACCAGTTCTGCAGGTCCCAGGGCTGCACTCATTGGGAAGGCCAGCCCCGCTGATTTCGGTGGTCCACCTGGCACCTCCAGTAGATCCTTAGACCCAAGCTGGATTACCAGGAACGAGGAGAACTAGCAAAGCAAAAGTAAAAATTCCCCTGTTTATTTGGTTTTTTGCGGCAGTTATTTATAATTTCTTTGCATGAAGACCCTGCCCACACAGGCGGAGGGGACTTGGCCAGGGGTGGAGTTGGGTGGGAGAACCCTGAAGAGCTCCGGGGGGATCGAGGATGAAACTGCCTGCAGAGTGACAGACTGGATAACAGCGTGGTGAGGCAGAGAGAGAAAGGTAGCAGGGAGCTGCTGGAGTGGGACGTGAAGAGACTGGCAAGTGGCAGAGACGCAAAGTGAGAGGGGTAGCAGAGGAACTGCTAAGTGGCAGAGATGTGAGGTGAAAGAAAAGCGGCGGGAGACATGAGAAATAGGATAGCTGGTGACGCAGAAAGAGACGGTAGCAGGATTCTGCTGGGGCAAGATGCAACCATGAAAGAGGCAAGGCGAGACGCAGAGGGACGGACAGGGTGGCGGTGAGGATGCGAAGAGAGGGTAGCAGAAAACTTCTAGATGGTGGGAAGCAAAAGAAAGGTAGCAGAAAGCCCCAAGAAGGCCCTGAAGGGGGGCTTAGCTGTTGGGAGGGAAGGCAATTGTAGTGGAGAAGGATCCTGAAAACGAGGAGGTGGAAACCAGAAGTGTATAGCAAAGGGGGAAGGATTTGGTTGTTGCGTACGGGGGCAGAGAAGGAAGAGGGAATGGAGGATAACTCCAAGATTGTAACGTGGGACAGAGGAAGAGCAGAGAAAAGCCTAAGAAGGAAAGTAAAAAGGTACCTATGGATATACCCCTAGAAGCCCTGGAAACAGCAATTACCCCAGGTGCACCGGTGTGGGAGACAGAGGAGTAGAAACTCCTGCAGTTAGAGGAGGCTTTGATTTGCAACCCTGGAAGAGACTAGGTCTGGCTTAATTGACAGAGATTTACAGATCTTAGGCAAAAGCATTACAAGCCTGTGTTCCTATAGTTATAAGTAAAAATGTACACTGGGTGTTCTGGTGGAGGGTTTTAAATATAATAGTGTGATTTCATATAGTTTGAGTTTAGAATGTAGATGGTATAATAGAGACATCTGTGTGTATGTGACATGAGAAGTTATTGGTCAAGACAGAGCTGCATTGCAGGGAGAAGTGCCACAGGTGATAGGTCATAAATCCAAAGCAAAGTGTCGTTTTAAGTGCCTATTGGATTAGAATGTTAGAAATTACGACGTAACTCTAAATCTTGTGACTATTCGCCATTATTCGGAGGTACTGTAAAATCTCACGCCTCGACTGATGCATTTTGTTACTTTAAACAATAGATCCAATTAGTCACATGGTCCCATCCCTGAAAGTTATTTCCTCTGACGAGTGAAACGTGAGAAATTCTACACACCGGTACCTCTGGGAACCCCAGGAGCCCCAATTACCCCAGATGTACCCATACCTTTGAAAGCTCCTGCGCCCCTGATTACCCCAGGTGCCCTGGTACCTCTAGAAACTCCAGCACCCCCGACTGACCCGGGTGCACTGGTACCTCTAGAAACACCAGTGCCTCCGGAGAGGAGGATACCCTCAGATGGACCTAGCCAGAATACTAGGAGTAAAGCAATATCCAGGGGCAAGGAGAATTCTAGAGATGGGAGTCACAGGCTCCAAGTGTGTCCCCTCAGAGAAGTACTGATGGAAGGAATGCAAGGAGGGGTAGGGTTTATAAACATCTGTCGCAACTCCTCTGAAGTGAGAGCCTTCAAAAAGGAGTTGAAAGGATTACTGGATGTGCCTCTTGCTTTGTCTGAACAGGTGGATCACTTTTAAGGACCAAGCACTTATTCTTGGGACGAGATGCAGTCCATCCTAGGCATGTTGTTCACTCAAGAGGAAAAGCAAGTTATAAGGATGACAGGTATGAGAATTTGGGATAAGGAACACTGGAACGGACAACAAAATGGGGGGGAGAAAATGCCCATTCCCCCTGGGATCACAACACCAAAGAGGGAAGGCCAAACATGGAGGACTATAGGGCTTTGATAATTAGAGGAATAAAGGAGGCTGCTCCATGAAACCAGAACGTTAATAAAGCTGTTGATGAACAGCAAGGGAAAGAGGAAACCCCCACAGAATGGTTAGAAAGACTCAGGAGAAACATGAGGCAATATTCTGGCATAGACGCAGAGACAGAGGCTAGCCAGGTATTATTAAAAATCAACTTTGTCATGCATGCCTGGCCAGATATCCGGAGAAGGATGCATAAGCTTGAGGATTGGCAGGAACAAGAATTAAATAAACTATTGAGGAAGGCCCAGAAAGTCTATGTTGGAAGGGAGGAGGAAAAAATCAAGACAAAAGCTAAAGTTATGGTGGCAACTGAGAGAGAAGGGAATTGACCTACGAGAAGTGGAACTCTGACAGGATAGGGGGTGGCAACAACAGATGCTCGCTGGAAGAGATGGTCTGAAGATCCCTCATCTGCCTCACGATCATCGCCAAGGACAGAGACTGAACACAGGAGTCCTGGCCTGGCTGAGGTGGGGTGTCTGCCAAGTGTTGCCTGTGGGTGTGCCCACTGGGAACTGGTACGCATTCCTGAGGAAAATTAGTGCAGGTCACAATGGACTGCGCCGTTCTTGCTGCCCAGGCGGGAAGGACCGCGCTGAAGCGAAAAGGAATGACCTGTCCTGTACACCTGTCCTGTACGCCTGTCCTGTACCTGTTTCCCAAAGCAACGGGCCCCATAACAACGGCTGCAGATTTCCCCACCTCTTGGCCAGTTGCCCCTCGCTTCTGAAAAGGACTATAAAGGGACTTTCTGAAATGACTGAGCCCCAGATCTCCCCACAGAAAGAAGACGAATCTATTGGTGGAAGACCACTTTATCTCATCCATTGGTAGCTATTGGCCCCCCTTTTTCTTCCTCTCTACTTTTTTTTTCTTTATCTCTCTTTCTCTCTCTTGTTTTTCTTTATCTCTCTCCTCTATTGCATTACTGTGTTGTGGGCACTTAATAAAGGTGCACTGTTTTGATTAAAACTGAAATCCCTTGTGTCCTTTTACACTCTGAGATCGATAAATGAACCATCACGAGCCCCGCTTGCATTAGCGGATCGTGACACTCGGGAATGGTAACAAGCTGGATGAAGTGAGAACAACCACTAAAACCAAGGTCCCATATGTTTTTATTGTAAAGGGAAGGGACATCTAAGGAGGAATTGTTCTCAAAGGAGTAAAGATCTGGAGGTTTTTGAAGAAGTACAAAAAGGGAAAACAAAAAGATCAGGAGTGTCAGGGACTCTATCTCTTGGGAACAAAATAGCATCGTGAGCCCCTGAGAAGCTTAAAATTAGGTCCTCAGGGAGAAGAATTTGAGTTTTTGGTGGACACAGGAACTGAGAGAACATGTGTCTGTAAGATCCCAAAAGGATGTGAGAAGAGCCAGGAATCTTTACAAGTAGTGGGGGTGAAAGGGGAAGGATTTCAAGCGTCTATTGTTAAACAAGTAATCTTTAAGGGAAATCACAAAACAGGAAAGGGGGACATATTACTAGTACCAGGGGCAGGATGTAATCTTCTTGGGAGGGATTTGCAAATACAATTAGGAACTGGGGTACTGCCCAAAGAAGGGGAAATAGTAGTTAAATTGTTCAAACTAAAAGAGGATGGTGAAAAACAGACAAATCCAATTGTATGGGCAGGACCAGAGAATCAGAGTGAATTTGACATGATGTCCATTACGATTAAAATAACTGATAAAAGCCGCCCAATCCAAGTTCCTATTCCTCGGAATAGTACCCTATTTCCTCGGAAGGGTGTAAGGGATTACAACCCATTATTAATTCTCTGGTCAAAACCAGAACCCTCGAGCCATGTATGTTCCCACATAATAACACTCCCATTCTACCTGTTAAGAAATCAGATGGTACCTATAGATTGGTACAAGATTTAAGGGAAGTAAATAAGAGAACTCTTGACCGCTATCCTGTAGTCCCTAATCCATACACCCTTTTAGGTAAGATACCACCCTCGCATCAATGGTTCAGTGTAATAGATCTCAAAGACACCTTTTGGGCTTGTGCCTTAGTTGAGGAAAGTCGAGTGGGAAAGTCTTTGCTTTCGAGTGGGAGGATCCTAATAGAGGAAGAAAACAACAGCTTAGGTGGACAAGACTACCCCAAGGGTGTAAAGAATCCCTGAATTTGTTTGGGCAGGCCTTGGAGGACACCCTACGATCCTTTGTCCTAAATCCCAACATTAAACTCATACAATATGTAGATGATTTGTTACTCTTCGGGACAGAAGAAAGAGAAGTTAAGAAGGCCACAATAGACCTCCTAAATTTTCTAGGAGCTCAGGGATTGAGAGTGTCAAAGAAAAAACTCCAATTTGTGGAAGAGGAACTCCAATATTTAGGTCACATAATTAGCAGAAGCAGCTGACGGTTACATCCAGAAAGAATTACAGGGATAGTTATTAAACCAAAACCAAAGAAAGAACTAAGGCAGATTTTTGGACTGTTAGGATATTGCTGGCTATGGATTGAAGGATACACCCAGGCTGTTAAATGGTTCTATGAGAAATTAACTGAAGAGGAAGTAATCTGGACTAAGGAGGATGAAGGCAGGTTTGAGAAATTAAAACAAAAATTGATAACTGCCCCAGCCCTCAGTCTCCCTGCTCTAAAAAAAGCCTTTTCTCTATTTGTGAACATAGACAATGGGGTGGCCCATGGGGTCCTAACTCAAGACTGGGGAGGATCTAAAAACCCGTTGCGTACCTATCCAAGCTGTTAGATCCCGTTCGTAGGGCGTGGCCCACATGCATTCAAGCTGTAGCCACCACTTCACTGTTAGTGGAGGAGAGCAGGAAATTAACCTTTGGGGGAAAGTTAAACGTACACACTCCTCATTCCGTGAGGACCATTTTAAATCAAAAGGCTGAAAAATGGCTCACAGCCTCTTGGATACTCAAGTACGAGGCCATCCTAACAGGCTGGAACGATCTGGAATGGATCACAAACAAATATTTGAACCCAGCTCAATTCTTATATGGGGAGCTGGTTGGAGCTTATGTCTGCCTAGACATAATTGATTATCAAACCAAAGTGAGGGAGGACTTAACTGACTAACCACTCCAAGGAGGGAAGATTCTGTATATAGATGGCTTCTCAAGATGCATATAAGGGTGTTGGAGTGAAAGCTCCTCTGGACTCAGGCCCAGAGGGAAGCCAAAGAACAGGGGTTGAATTAAAACCTTTGGACAAGCTGAGATACATGAAGCCACACCAAAGTGAAATAGAAATATAGATCTTTTTAACTTTTAGTAGAAATATATGCTAAGTGCCTTAAACATTAAAAAGCTGTAGCACAGACCTTAAACACAGTTCTTGCTGCAGCAGTGTTACCTATTCACAGAATTCTTTACTTTAGACAAAATATAGGTAGAATCATACTGTTCATGTTTTTTAGATAGAGTGTTCACATAAACAACAAGAACTGATAGAAACTATAGACGCAAATCTGTGTAATACCTATGTAACACCTGTGGAAGACTTAGGATTGCTAGAATTAGACCAGGATAGGTTAAGAAAAGGAAAAGTAGAATCGTGTGTTAATCATATTGGTCAGTTAACAAATATAATCCACAATTCTGTAAGAAAAAATATAGAGCATATAGAGCACATAGAGCATATAGAAGAAGAAGAAGTTGTTTTCTGCCTACTGTTTGCTGTTGCTGCTTGGCTTTATCATGAAGCCCCTTTGAACTCTGCCTTCAAGAAAGCTATGAGACTATGAAATAAAGAACTTAGCAGAACAGCAGCCTCCTCTGCTCTCTTACCCTGGTCCAAGAAGGAAGGGTACCCCGTCAAAAGCTCAACACAAGGGCGACAGAAATCAGGGGATGCCATCATAAATGGACAAAAGATGACAGTAGCTGAAAAAGGAGAATTGCCCCCAAATTGGTCAGCCCAGGCTTGTGAATTATGTGCTTTAGTCCGGGCTTTAAAGTTAATAGGCTGTGGAAGAGGAACAATCTACACTGACTCAAAATATGCCTCCAGCATGGTGCATCCCTTTGGAAAGACATGGGAAGAGAGAGGGTTACTAAACTCAGAAGGGAAGGGACTGATTCATGAAGGACTGATTTTGGAGGTCTTAGAAGCCCTGAGATCAGCAGAGGATATAGCTGTTGTTCATATTAAAGGTCACCAAAGGGGAATGGCTCCAGAGATTAGAGGAAATACTCTTGCTGACAGAGAAGAAAAGGATGCTGCAGAGAATGGGAAGGAGAAAGTAATGATAGTCCTAACTTCCAAAGATAAAGAGTCAGAAGCTCCAAGGTTTAGTAAGCAAGAAGAGGAGAGGTTGAAGGAAATAGGAGCAGAAATAGATGATGCAGGTAATTGGAAACTCCCAGATGAAAGGCAGCTGTTAAACAGACCCCTCACCAAAGAAATATTAGAAAGAACACATCAAAAGACCCATTGGGGCAGGCAGGCCCTTTGTGATGAAGTTTTGAAAAGTTATGGGTGTATAGGTGTTTTTGGAATTGCAAAACAAGTAACCAAAAGATGTGTGATTTGTCAGAAGATGAACAAAAAGGTAATGAGAAGAACAACTTTAGGTGCCTAGGACCTGGCCCTAAGACCCTTTCAAAATATACAAGTGGATTTTACTGAACTTCCCCAAATCCAGCGCTGGAGATATTTACTGGTAGTGGTGGACCATTTAACCGATTGGGTAGAGGCTATACCTGCTGTGAGAGCAACAGCCAACACCATCTCTAAAATGTTGTTGGAACAAATTATTCCCCGATATGGGATGGTTAACCGAATTGATTCAGACGGTGGAACACGCTTTGTCTCTAAAGTGTTACAACAATTAGTCCAAGCACTGGGGATAAAATGGGAGCTACATACACCGTGGCACCCGCAAAGTTCCGGACAGGTCAAGAGGATGAATCAAACTCTTAAAAGGGCATTGACCAAATTGATGATTGAGACTCAGATGTCTTGGATAAAATGCTTACCCCTTGCGTTACTAAGGGTTAGAACGCAACCACGATCTGACCCAGGGGTATCTCCCTACAAAATGATCTTTGGGTTACCTTTTTTAGCCGCAGCTCACAGAGCCGCAACTGGTGAGGAAGGGGAGGCAAACATCACAAAATATATTAAAACCATAGCCTGAAATTTGGAACATTGAAGAAAACGAGGGATGATTCCCCAAACTGCCCTTCTAGATTTAAAATACATCACCTCGAGCCTGGGGACTGGGTGTTAATTAAATCTTGGAATGAACCACCATTAATACCACAATGGGAAGGCCCCTTTTAGGTGCTGGTAACAACCGAGACAGCCGTCAGGACTGCTGAGCGAGGCTGGACCCATGTCAACAGAGTTAAAGGACCTGTCAACGAACCCTGCCAGTGGACTGTAACATCAGCAGCAGGACAGTTGAGGATGCCCCTAAAGCGGGTGGCAAGTAGACCGGTGGTTTGGGATACCTGAGGGACAAAAACTGTATAAACTCTGACATCGTCCCAGGGATGGTTTAATCCGTCCACAAACGGCGGGGGAAGGTTTGGGGTATAGCAATCACTGTCTTTGTATGTGTGTAAGATATAAAAAGAGGAAAGCCCCACCTGGTCCTTTTAAAATCTGTGGGGTTCTTGCTAGCTACGTACCCTGTTTGAAGTATCTGAACCCCAGAACTGTGATTGTAGTTTTATGTTGTGGATTCAAACTATTGCTGCCAGAGAATCAAGAATTAACCAAAATCGAATAGGAAGAGACCATCAAAGAGAATCAAACCCCGTATTTCCAAATGCCAGCAGGAACTCCGTATGATGTGGATGTGAGCCTACAAGGCCAGAGGGCAAGACCAGGTGGATATCTGTACTCTCCACGTAAGGAGCCAGCTATGGGCGGCAACCCCATAGGCTGTGGCTGTGGGATTAGGAGTCCTACTGGACCTCTGGTGCTTATTCCACTTCTTATTTGGAGATGCAAGCAGAAGGAACCCTCCCTGCTGGAAGGGTTATCAAAATCTATTTTATGGAAGTACCTGGGATTCTTATCTGGTAACCCATACTCACATGAAAAGGTGCTTGTTATTCATCTTAAACAGTGACTGCTGCGATAACTTATTTAGGCAAGCTTGGTGGAAAAAAACGATTAAGACCAAAGGTATGAACTAATGACACAGATAAAGAATCTAACATACAGCTCAAGCCAAATAGTGGTTTCAAAGAATAAGAGGGGGGATTGCTATAAATGACTTCTTGAGAGTTGGTTTTCGCCGTATGTTGTATGAATTATGGGTCATCTTATGAGTTATATTATGAGTTGTGATGCTGAATATTATGATATTTTCCCAGGGAAAATATCAAGGTGATAGGATATGTTGAAATGTTTAGTGTTGCTGGGGTGGTCTTGTTGTGGAGGTTGGTTTTGCAGGGCTGTATATCTGTATGTTGTAATAGCAGTTCTGGGGTTTGCAAAGGGCTGCGCTGTTGCCAGCCAGACTTCGAAGGCACCACCATAAAAGGACTAGGACTCCAACCAGTGAGGACCCTGAAGGCCACAGCAACAGAAAAGCGCAGGCTCCCAAATGACTGACCAGGGGGCGAGACTATGCAAAGCCGTGAATAAATATGCATCAGGCTGATGCAATCACAAGGGTATAAAAGGCAGGACTACCATGTTGTGGGTGAGCCTCTGGCACCCAGCCACGCTCCCAGTGCTGTCCCCTTTTGCTCTGCCATTTTTATTGAGTTCTCAATAAATTTTAATAACTCATTTCCATATTGGATCTGGGTTCTTTGTAACAGGGCAGCAGAGCCAAAAGGCAGGCTGGGGCAGGTCCAGGGAGGGAGCGAGTGAGCCAGCGAACAAATAGCAGCGAGCAGCAGCGAGCCCTAAAGCTCATGATAGAGCCTATAGAAGTTAGAGTTATATAAAGTTAGAGTTTATATCCCCTGTCCCCTTCCAAAGTCTGCTCACTGACAGGGGAGCATTGTCCACTCCAAGTTTTCTCTGCCATCCATTGGTGGAGACCTTTCACCATCTGACTTGAGAAGCCTCTCTGGCGTGTACAGTGTCACCTACTGACTGCCTGTCCCATGTGAGGTGTTGACAGGCAGAGTCTCCCCAGAGACAAGGCTTCCCCCATCTCCTGGCTGCCTCCTGCAAGCGGCACACGTGCACTTCCTCCCTCAGCATGCCTCTGACAGCCAGGGTTGAGACAAAACAGAATTAGCTGAATCAAAGCTAAATCACAATATCTTAGTTCCATGGATACAAACTAGCAGGTGAAATTGCTGGGTGTGCATGTGTTAGAGAAGTGATTCCCCATGCACCCAGTGCCAAAATCAAGTAATGCTTCCTTTCTAATGCTGAGCTGGCAGCGGGGATGGAGCCCTGCTTGGTAACCTCTCATTTTGGCCATTTTTACTGAACAGTAAAGAAAAATCAAAATGAAACCATTTCCATTAAGTTGTTTTCTGACACTTTACCGTGCTGTAAATCTAGTCCCTCCGGATGGGAGAGAATTTACCGAAAGTCCTTGCAAGGAGTTTGAGAGATAAACCGAGATGTCTCCTTTAGTTTCAGTGCTTCCAGATAGTTGTTTATTAAGTCTTATCAGAGGAACAGAGCCACTAGGGTGACCCAGGTACAGCACAGAAAGAAGAAAAGTAGGAGTGAGTCCAATCATCAAGATTTACACAGCTTTTTAAAGATATTTTAACCAATAGTTACTAAAAAGGTACATGATTTTCACTTTCCTACCAATGATTCAGAAACACAACTAGGAACTGCAGAATTTTCTATCCAATCAATCCAAACTACTTTTACTGCAGAACATGGAGTAGTAGAAGAAGGAGAAGAAGGTTTAGAGAACAACAACAATCCTCCATTTTGATATTTTTTACTCTTTTCTATGTACTACAAAGAGAAGCCCAAAACCTCTAAATTTTTCACCCTGTGACAATCTTACATAGAAGTCTATCAGCTAATTCATACCACTGTATTTTCTAGCTGTTGTCTGACTGTTGGTAATTTTTTCCAAGGTTTGAAGCTAAAGCACTGTTCTTCAGGGGGGTAAGAACCCTTCAAAACAGGCAGAGAAATCCTCTCAGCAACCTGGGTTCGTACAGTTTTCCTCTAGCTGACCTGTTCTGGGGGCCAAAGCTCTGTGCCCCAGGTGGCCTGGGTGTGTGCAGAGAAATGCAGCCCCCACAAAGCCCTTGGTTTTCCCACAAGTCATCATCACTCCTTCCCAGGTGCGCCCAGCTCTGGCAGGAGAGAGAGAGCCCACGGCGCAGTGGGCACCGTGCCCTCCCAGCCGGGGCTCTCTGGCACAGAGCAGCAGCAGCGCCAGCACCTTTCAACCCGCTCCTGGCCTTGGCTTCAGCCGGGAGCCAGAAGCCTCTGGAAATCAGCACTGCCAGTTGCATTCCCAGCTTGGAGCAGCTCCTGCGGGTGGGCAAATCCTGCCCGTTCGACTGCTTCCAAAGAGGACGAAAGGCAGAGGCAGAGATGTACCTACAGAGGGGACCAGGGCGTGTCCAATAAAAGTGCAAATGTGTGGGGAGATTTGTTAGGAACTATTACAGCTGTCATGCAATTAGTGCCTTCTCTCCTGGATCTGTGCAATGCTTTGGGCCATTTTCTTGGTCTAGTTTCCTTTGCTTTGGTCCCATCTCAGTGTTCACTTGGGGTACAGACTGCAGGTGCTTGGGGCAATCTTTGAGTTACTCTTGGAGCCCTTGAACAACAGGGTTTGGCCCATGAGGGGAGTTTGTGCTGCTTTGTGACAGAGGAGAACTTCCCAGGCTATTGTGTGTTTGCTGCAGGGAAGCTTGGGTTGCTTAGCATCAATTCCCAGACCAACGCAGAGCAGCTGCTTTGTGATGTCAGGGCATGGTTGCCACGTTGTGGTGCTGTCATCAGAAGGTTGCCTTGGTGCATGGAAGGCCTCAGTGTCAGAGCAGCTCTTGGGCTTGCTCAGAGCAGGAGCATCCTCCTGGTTGAGGCCTTGTCAGGGGGCAGCTGCACTCTGACAGGAGCCTTGTTTTTTCTTGTGTTAGAGCACAGTCTGCAAACTTGCACAGCAGTGCTAAAATCATGGAGGCACTTGCTGCTGCAGTTTGCACTGTGTATGGCATTGGTTATTCCGGCTATTACCTGACTAACCTGACACGTGAGTAGAGGTTTTCCCTGGGTGTAACCCAACCTGGCTTGTGTAGGGCTTCCTGCTCTTTCTTAGTAACTGAGTTGATTTTGAAACAAAAAGACCATTAGGATGCCACTGCTTTGGTAAAGCTCCTGTCAACACATTCAGCTCAAAAGAGGGTGTCTGTAGCCAGGGAGGTGCGGGCAGCATTTGCAAGGGAACGTGCAGGGGTTCCCTTCCCTCCACGGGAGAGTCTCCGAGTCTGTCATTTCCTCAGGGGGCTGGGTGAAGCAGGACAACTTTGAAAAGGCAGCCTGGGAGGTGTTCTCAGAAGGCCTTCAAAGAACTCTGCAGTTGTGCCTGGAATTCAGGGAAAGCTTCTTTGTTTCTAAATTTTGTCATTAAAAAATTTGACTGTCTAACTCGACCCTTTAATGAGTGCTAAAATAGTGATTCTTTTTGCAATGAAGTGCAAACTCCCAAACAGTGAGTGTCTGCTCTTGAACCCCAGAGCTGCTCCTGGGCTGTTTCCCAGTAGAACTATGACATCTCAGGGGGGTTTGGGGGAAGGTTTCCTGGGCAACAGGTTTTCAGTAACTTAATGAGAATTAGTGCATGCAACTTATTTTTTAAAAATAAGAACCTGAAGGAGAGGATAAAAAAGGCAGCTTTAGCTGTTGGTCAGAAGAGAAATATTGGGTGTTAAAGAACAATTTGCATTTTCGTGATCAAGTTTGTATTCATTTACTGGCAAAAGAGGCCAAAGCCTAGGCACAACCAAGAATATTGTCCTGCTCTCTTGCTGGATGTGTGGAAGAACTGTGTCTGCTGGAGGGCTGTTGTGAAAAGAAAACACTCTCTGTTTGGGTGGACTTGTTCTGCGGGATTCACCAGCACAGGCAGTTTTTTCACAGCATCTGGTTCATTTTCCCTTCCCACTGCAGGTCACTTGATCCATGTATTCGTCGGTGCTGATCCTGAGGTGAGTGAAAGGAACCTTTGATGTTCCTGGTGTTTAAGAACTGTGGAGCAAGCTGTGAGCTTGGCCTGTGGCAGTAGAGTAAGGAGGCTGAGCTGGGTGGGCAGAAAGAAAATCCATGCTCATGTCTGCAGCAACAATAGCAAAGGCATCGCTGTGTAATAGCTGCTTTTGCATTTCAGAGCTGTCGCAGAACTAAAAGCCCAGCTTTGCAGAGAGAACGTTGCTTGCTGAGAGTAGCCAGGCTGCAATATCTAATTCAGAGCAATATGCAGTACTGTTGAATTAGCCCATTTTACTTTAGTGTGAGGCACTTGGAATCCCATTGCTATGCAAGGTTATGATTTCTCCTTAGTAGAGCTGGTTGTAGAGCTGGTTGTAGAGCTGAATAGAGATAAGGTTAGAAATGACAGGTAACTGCCTGTCCCTCACACTCCTGCCTGTTCACAGAGCCCAGAACCAACCTCAGGCTCTCCTCTGGCTCCCTCTGCTCCTGGAGAAGAGGCCAAATGGGTGAAAAATGTCCGGAAATCTCCAGCTGCCATCAGACGTGAACCTGAACGTCCTGAGCCGGTAAGTGCCAGTTGTGGTTGGGGCTGTGTTTAGAGGAAATCAGAGCTGCAAGTTTCTGAGCGGCCAGCACTTGCTGGTGGTGGCCGAGGATGCTGAGTGCTGGAGTCCTGGCAGGACCTAGCGATTCCCCCCAGCCAGTGAGAGCTGGAACACGGCCTTTGAGCTGTCATGTTTAGGCCCCAGCTTGCTGGGATTCCAAGAGGGGCAAACGTGAATCATGAAGGCTCCCCTGTCGCCAGAGGAGGGAGCGCTCCAAAGACACCGCTCTCAGCCTTGCCAGACACGTGGGGGACACGGTGGCCTGGAGAGCCGTGTCCCACTGCACAGGCTGGCCAAGTAGCTGCTGGCACAAAAGCTGTTGATGTGAGCACACAAGGGCTTTGGGGTGGTTTGTCCACATGAGCTTCTTGGGTGGGCCGAGCTGGGAGTATTTCAGAGACACACTGGGGACGGGGAGGTGCTGCTTGAAGTCAGGGACTTTGGTGCCTTGGTTGCCAGGTTGTTCTTTGGCCTCTTCAGGCAGAGCAGTGAGGAGCAGAGCTGACAGGGGCTCTGAGTGCGCCTGTGTTTTTGCTTTTGATAAGCTGCAAAGAGATGGTTGTATGATAGAAACAAATTTGCTTCTCTTTTGTCTAGCAGGACAGGTGTAAAATCCTACCACATCCAGAGAGCGAGGCGTGGAAATGACTTGAAGGAGCAAGTCAAGTAAAGTAAATTCGGCGCTGGAAGAGTGAAGTTCTGTCACTCTAAATCAGCGTGATGCCTGGAGGGTTTTATACCAGGTTTGCACCTAAGCTGATGCTAAAGAAGTACATAAGGTCCAACATAGACCTAAGGTTTGCACAGCAGAGTTTAGGCTGACAGCTAAGGGAGCATACATTCAATGGTCTTTCCAACCCAAAAGGCTAATGAGAAATGTTGGTATTTCTGCTCTCCTTCATTGTTTACACTATAGAAACATATTTTCTGAGATTTTGCAATTGCAGCTACAAATCATGGCCAGGTTAAGTTATGTAAGTGGTTGTTGTGCCTTTAGAATTGTGCAGGTCAATATCAGTGTAGCTGCTTCTGGTCATACAAAAAGCTCTTTCAAGATACGTCTTAAAGAGAAATGGGTTTTCCCTTTGCATTCTTAAGTGCAAAGCCTTCTCCAGGAAGTACAGCAAACAGGTTATCTAGATTGCCTTTTCACAGTGACAGAACACTCCCCCTTTAATCTGCCTGGATTGCACAATTCTCATCTGTATTAAGGAATTTCATTTAGTCTCTGCTGTAAGTAAGTGATTTCTGTGCAAGAGGGTTGATCAAGGATAAACCCAAATTAACAAGAGTGGTATTTGTTAGGGCTCATCATACACTTTGAACAAGCCATACCATCAAGCCCAAAGCTAATATGGCTCCTTGTTAAATATTTCTGATGGATTGCACATCCTTGTGTGAAGAGGGAATTGGGATTTAAAGCCAGTATTTATGCATATATAAGCATTGTGCATGAACATTGCATGTTCAGAATGAAAACCAAATATCACCTGTACAGGGTAAACACTGCAATAACACAAACACGCTTCTCCCATCAGGTTCACAGGCAGCTTAACCAATTCTGTGCTTGCACATAGCCTGTTCTGGTATCTGGTGTCACTCTGAACCGGGAAAGTCACACATAGATACTGTAGGACCATGAAAATCTCTCCAAATACAAACCAGTCTCCAGGTGACACAAGTGCCTACAGCAACCTCCAATAACGTAGCAGGGAACCCAGATTTGTTGTGTTCTCTTTGTCATTATGGGTTTATAATTCACAGACTCCGAGAAGGGCTTGAGTTGGAAGGGACCTTAAAGACACTCTAGATCCAGCCCCTCTGCCATGGGCAGGGACACATTCCACTAGCCCAGGTGGCTCAGACCACATCCAAGCTTTGGCAAATACCCAAGGACACCTTTTCTGTTTTTCAAGGTCAGATTTCCATGCTCCTATTCACAGATGGCTCCAGTCTCATGCAGAGGATTGCTGGGTTGGTCACTC
This sequence comes from Aphelocoma coerulescens, assembly GCF_041296385.1. Classification (NCBI taxonomy): domain Eukaryota; kingdom Metazoa; phylum Chordata; class Aves; order Passeriformes; family Corvidae; genus Aphelocoma; species Aphelocoma coerulescens. The sequence continues at coordinate 618,387 of NW_027184076.1, forward strand.
TCATCTCCACAACCCAGCAATGGTCCTATTTTGGATGGCTCTCACTGCTCCCAAGGCCCCAGGGACCAGCTACTGCCTTTGTTCCTTCCGCTTTCCTTTCCAGGATCAGTGATTTACCGCTACTTCCTCCACGTCTGAGACAACTGGAAGAGATAAGGCACTGCGGATGCAGCTTCTGACAGAGAGCTGATAACACTCAGCTGAGTATTTTATTCTCCTGCCACTACGCTGTCAGGCTGCCTACACAGAGTTCCTCCTGCTTGGAAAGGGGCTGGTGTGAGCAGCAGGAATTGATGCTGGCTGGAACACTTCAAAGAACTGGACAAAAGCAGCCTTCTCTGGAAGGCCACCAGCTGCCCTTTGCCAGCAGCACAAGGTGTGAAGGCCCCTTTGAAGGCCATCCCTGCACAAGGACAGCCTGGCCTTCCAGTACCTCCGCCAGTACCCAGAACACCTTTCAGGCTTTGGGGCTGGCCCTGTCCCTTGCTCTGGAGAAGCAGGTTGCTGTTAGAGCTCACATATCCACAGTTTCTGGCTGGATTACCACGTTTTACCACCAACAGCCCTTCCGACAACAGTACACAGAGGCTCATCTGCAATACAAGGGCATTTTTTTCCAACTTCTCCCTTGGACCAGTGTGCAGCAAGCACACCTGGGCCTCATTCAACTCTCTGTGTGGGCCAGGTGTCAGCTTCTGTTGGGAATTTAAAGCTTTTACCCTACTTTCCACAGCAAATCATGAAGCAAACTCAGCTGCACCAAAGCCCAAATTTCACTTTAAAAATTACAATTTTCATTTTCCTCTATTCAAGCCATGAAGAAAACAAACTTTACTTGAGTGAGCTGGAGGCACAGCGTCCTCCCAGATCATTCACGAGCAGAACAATACTCCAGGGGAAGACTGGCAAAGCCAGAGTTTCCTGATACTTAGGAAGCTTTGCAAAACCTTCCCACCTGTGGTGGTACTGCACCCTGCTGAATTCCTGGAGCCCTCACTCACCTCAGGTAGAGTTTGGACAGGAAGGGGCAGGAGGAGGGAAGACTTTGCAAACACTGTCACGAGGCCAGGGCTGTTTTCATTTATGGTGACACGTTGCAGTACATAATCTTTTATTTAATGGGAGGGAGGGAGGGAGGTGCTGAAGGGCAAAAATTCTCAGTAACAAGGACATCTTCCACTTAAACAGCAAGGTAAATGAAGGGGAAAGTGCAATCCTATCTTTCCTGGAAGGGATTTTATACACATTATTGTTGCTGAATACATGCCTAGACAGTGGTGATTTAGGGCATCTAATCAAGCTCCCACAGTATCATCACATCTGTTTTGCCACATTTTCTTTCTTGTTTTCATTGGGCACGATTTCTCCTCCCCGGGTGGCTCCTGGCTGCAGTTCTACGCTCAGGGGAGCCCCGCTTTCTCAGCAGGCCTCTGCAGCGAGTCTGTAGCCAACGTGTGGCTCTGCTGCCAGCCCAAATGTGCCGTTCCCTTGCCCAGCCTGGCTGCAGCTGGGGGGATCTGCTGGGCACGGCTGGGGATTTTCATGGCCAAAATCCTCCAGCGTCCTCACGTCTACATCTGCCCCTTGCTTTGGAGAGCACAAATCACAGGACACTCATCTCAGTTGACAAATGTCATTTATTACAAATTGCTACACCCGCGCTGACAATATATAACTATACAGATCTAACTTTAAGTTCAAAAAAGTAATTTATTAGACTTCTACAACAATGCAATGTAAAACTATACAAATACCCACTTCCGTTAACAAAAATTAATTTATTGCCAACCTCTACAACAACTCACTATACACAAAGATCAACTGAAGGTTAACAACTTAATTTATTGCATACTACTACAACCGTACAGCCCATATATCAGTACAAAAATATCACTATCCTTCTCTAAATAGCCCTATGCCAAGAACTCAATAAACAGCATTCTACAACTGTACAACTTTACACATATTTAAATAGAAATAAAGACATTTATAACCACCACAAGATACAGATATAGATGAAATATTAGATATTACATACTATATCTAGAAATACATACATACAACAAACCTATCTCTAGGCAACCATACAAATCTCCATATCCATACAACGAATCAATACCAATATATAGCTGTACATCTCAACACATATGTAAAGATAGTTATACATAGAAATAGATCAATATACATATAAAAATATAAAAATAGACATATATACCTAACCAAATACCACTATACCTATTTAAGTAGCCATATGCCTAGAACTACATCAATAGAAATAGATACCTAGAAAACAGTATACATAGGAAACAGAACACAGACATAACAACATACACATATACTTAGATAGATAGATACACATATATATAATTACAAACATATATATATACAGCATACATCCATAAATATAACAACATACATATAGAAATATACCTATACAAATAGCAACCTACATATAAATATCCATGTAATTATCACTATCTTATGAGCAAGTCCATACATCTTTAAACAGAAATACAAGCAGAGGGATTCCAGCCGCCCCATTTTCAAAGCCTCTCCCTCGGTCTCTTCCTCCTGTGCAGCGCAGCTCTCCTGGACAGGGACAGCAGATGGGACACCTGGGAAGCAAAGGGAACACTGAGTCAGGATCGGGACGTTTCCCTTGGCAGCAGCTGCACTTCCATCAGGGAAGAGAAATCTCAGAGCCTCCCCAGGAGGCTTAGAAAGAAAAACCAGGCCCAGCGGGCCAGGCTGTGGCGAGCGCAGCCCCGGCGGGACCGTCCCGCAGCCCCCGGCAGCGCGGCACAGCCGGCACCGCTCCCGGGCCCTGCCGGCACAGCTGCCTTGCCCAAGGACAGCCCCTGTGCCGCCCGGGGCAGCCGCGCTGAGCGGCCCCAGCACGGGCAGGGCCCGCTCCTGCCCAGCCGGCCAGTGCCCGCGGCCAAAGCCCACGCCAGCCTCACGCCCACCCTGCCTCAGCGGCCCTGGGGCCTCACCCAGGCTCTCGGGTGGCAGCAGCAGGTTCATATTCGCTGCTCTTGCTGGCGGCCTTCAGCTTCTCCCTGCTGGTTCTCATCAGTCTCTGGATGTTCTCAAGGACTTCAGGGCAGCTGTGGCAAAAGTGGAGACTCTGGACTTGGTTCCATGGCTTGGCAGAGCCACAGTCCCAGATCCCTCTGTGCTCCCTGCTGGCCCCCTCCATCCCCTCAGCCCTGCCATGCCCTCGGCAAACGCACAGCCGCCTTCAGTTTCTTCAGACCCCCACAGTCCTCTCATGCCCCTCAGTCCCTTCAGATCCATCCTGTCCCCTTAGACCTGCCACCCCCCTCAGCCTGTGCCACTTCCCTGTTACCTCAGTGCCACTTCGCCCTCTGCTCCCTCAAACCCCCCAGTCCCACCAGCACCTCAAGGTCACCGTCCTTTCAGTGTCGCTGCCTCCTCAGCGCCCTCAGCCCCCTCTGGCTCACCGCCCTCCAGCAGCTCCTCAGGGCACAGTGCCTGCGGCCGCCGGCAGCTCCCACCGCTCCAGGGACACCGGGGCTGCAGCTGCTGCTGCGCCCGGCCCGGCCGCCAGCTCGGAGCCAGCACAGGAAGAGGGGACAGAGGGGGCACAGGGGGAAAACAAGAGATTAAAAAGGTGGCTGAGGGCAGAAAGAGCTTAGAATGCAGCCTAGGCCTATATAAACATCAATCTATGTATCTAAACATCCAAATACTTCTAACTATATAACTGCGTACATTTATAAATATAACTTAGATATATATATAAATTTTTCTCTACACATATATAAATATAACTCTGCAAATCTATAACTGTAACTGCATATGTATAATTACATCACATCTATAACTATATATATAAATTTAACTACACAGATCTATAAATATATGCACCTATAAACACAACTCTATAAATCTATAAATACTATATGTAACTAATAAGTATAGTGTAAATACTATAACTAACTATATGGATATATAAATATAACTATAGACATCTATAAATCTATCTATAAACAGAGGGATTCCACCTGCCCGATGGTCACAGGCTCTCCCACGGTCCCTTCCTCCCACGCAAGGCAGCCCTCCTGGAGAGGTAGATCAGATGGATATCTGGGAAGCAAAAGGAACACTGAGTCAATATTGGCCTTCAGGCATCTCTCCTTTTGGAAGTAATTGCCTTTCTATCAAAGACTGTAGAAGGTGACCTGAAAGGCAGACTCTCCCTTGGGAATTTGAAGCCTGCTCTTTAAAGAACAGGGAGCATTCCAAGTTTTCAAAACCTCTGAAGGTTTGAAGTCTCCCGATAAAGTCTCAGCACCCACGAGAGCTTGAAGCACAGACAGTCCCAGCTCCCACACAGAAGCCCAGCCTTGTTCCTCCTCTGTGCTGACACAGACACCTCAGTCCTCACTGAAATGGCTGAAGCTGAAGGGTGCTGTGAGCTGAGTTACGAACCAGCTCCATTACCTGGGACCTACAAACTGCCCTCTGCAGTGAGCAACAGCGGCTTCAACTCGACCATCAGCTCTGGCAGGAAGAACTGGGAGGGAAAGATCTCCCCATGAGGCCTGCAGGCTGCACCAGCCTTGCTCAAGAACGCAGATCCAAGGTGCTCTCTCTCTCCTATTAGTTCTTGCTAATTTGGGGTAAGTTAAGTTTTTCCTTTCCAAATCATAAATCCTTGTGTTTTATCATTTGCTTGGCCTCAGAGCTTCTGCTGCTTGTATTTTTAATGTGTCTCACTAGGCCTACCAGCAGATTGGTCATACATTGATTTAATGTTCTGAGACAAAAAGCTCAGACTTCTACATTGACTTTTTGCTGGGGTTTTGCTCTCTTGCTTCAGGAGTCACTCAGTGTTGCCTCCAGAGCACTGTCACCCTGCAGCAAACTCATCCACAGACTTCAGCTCCAAACTGGGACACCTGGGTTGGTGACACAACTCCCACAGGGTCAGGGTTATTCATGGCTCTCTGGCCACAGCACAGCACTCGGTGTCAGTGCCTCTGGAGAAGCGTGGAGGGCAGGGCTCGGGGAGGCTGTGCCAGGGCAGGATTTGACCTAAAGGCACCAGGAAGCACCAACCCTGCAGACAAGAGCTCAACTCTTCTCATCTCCCTTCCTGCCAGAGGCAGGCTCAGAGCAGCTGCCTCAGAGCTCTCTAAAGCAGTGTGGGCTCTCTCCTTACCAGGCTCCTTGGGCTCCAGGGACCTCTTTCTGCAGCTCATGGCGCCAGGCAAAGCTCCCTCTGCTGCAGCCCTGTTCCCGGCCTCCCCTCCTGAAGACTCAGGGGCAACACTACGATTGTCCTGAAAACCAGAAAGAAAGAAACCCAAATATCACTCACTGTTTTCTGCAGGGACACAATAGATCAGAGCCTGCCACATTTTCTTCTCTTGAAGAAGAAAATGCTTTTGAAAACTGCTGTGTCTGAGTTTACAGAAGACGAAAGGTCATCACACTTGGCAATGAGATACTGGGGATCCCAAAAAATCCCACTCACCACCTTGACTCTGCCCTTTCTGGCTAATAAATCTGCAGCAGGCAGTGGGTGTGCATATTAAACAAAACAGAGAAATTCTTTGGCAAAGTTGTATAATAATATGCAAAAAGGCCTGTGCCAACACAGGAACTGAAAAGTCCAGGCACATCTGGGAAGAGGCAAGAGTTAACAGGAAGGGGATTCCTAATCCAAAGAGGGAATCTGTCAAACACAAGGACTCATGGTCCCTGACTGAATTGCTCTTCCACACAGAAGAAGCCCCTGGGCTTAAAGGAGTCCTTAACCCGTTCATGTCCAGCATCACCATTGTCCTGCTCACCAATCACACAAGTCATGGGGCCTCAAAACCAACACTTCTGCCCCCTTAAAGCTCCACTGCTCACACACTTCCATCCCTTGTTCCTAACAAAGAAGTCTGGGCCCCAAAGGCCTTCAACAGTGGAGAAGACTGACTTCTCAAACACAGTCCAAAAGCTGCCAAAGCCGACAAAGTTGAATGTGGGGCTCACACTGAACACATGAAGTGGGCACTAAGGAAGGAGTTCTGCCAGCTCCTGGCACAGGGATGTGCTCCTCCCTCCACAGCCCTGAGCAGAACAGCAGAACACTCTCATCCAGGCTGCAGCTTTGCAGGGTCTGGATGGGAACACACATCTCTTCCCACAGAGATGCCCAAGAGGAAGGTGCCTGAGCTCTGGAAAACGGAGAGCAAGGCTGGCAAGTTTGCCCAGCTGAGGATTTGCCAGATAGAAACAGGAATGGAGGCACCAGGCTACTGAGAGGAGCAGAAAGCTGCAGCTCCAGCCCATCCCCAAACAGGGCTCTGGCAGCGCCTGCACGCTCGGCACGGCTCACACAGCAGCAGCAGCAGCTGCAGCCCAGCCCTTGCTTTGCCTTGGCCTTCCCACCCAAAACAGGCAGAGCCCACGTCTGCTGCTCTAACAGAGGCACCTCTCGCATGCCCCTCCCTGCATGGGACACTTTGCCTTCAGTGGCAATTCTCCCCACACTCTTCTCTTCTTTCCCATCACACAGAGCCTCTTAGAACCTACAGAGCATCACCACAAAGGCCCCTGCACCAGGGATTCTCCCCAGCAAAAGGAGCACCCAAACCTGGCCACCACCGGCTCAAACCTCTCATCCTCCCTAAGGGGGGAGACTTTTCATTCCCTCTTCTTTTGGAAATCTTGCTTGACCAAGCAAATCCTTCCTCGTCCATTCAAAGCTTAATCCAAGAAGCCTTTGCTTCTCAGCCATGCAACAACATCCACAGCTCTCAGCCCAGCCCCTTTCACTCCCACCCAATGGAGTTACCTGAGCAAAGGGAGACCTTTCAGGCAGGGATGGTGACAGCATCTCCTCCAGTGTCTCAAGAACAAGGTCTAGATCCAGGGGTGGCAATTCCTCTTCCCCAGGACTATTCCAAGCCCAGCTGGAGGCCGTCCATGCTGCACAAGCAGCACTGCCAGCTGGAGCACTGGGGGCTGAACTGCCTGGCGTGGCTGCAGGAATCCAAACACATTGGTCAGGCTCCAGAATGTGGCTTTGGGACACAGAGCTCTATTGCTGCCTTGCAGCAAACATCACAGGAAGCACACAGAAACTCAATTCCAGAGATGTACTCTGACTTCCCAGGGGATTGGAAGACTGATTTCTTCCTCTCAAACAGTGTTTCCTCTAACTGATGGGTATGTATATTAAAGGATGGATTGTAAAACTGATCTACACACAAAGACTTTGTAATCTCAGCCTTTTCTATCTCCCCAGCAGCTTTTGGATGTGGCTGCTTCTGAGTTTCTCATCCCAACAGACCACAGAAAGTGGATTCACCCAGGAAGAGCTCAGATCTGCAGACACACATGCTAAAATTCAAATCTGATTGTATTGTAAAAAGCAACCTTGTGGGTGAGGCTGTATTCTGCAGCTGCAGCAGTTCTGGGGACACACAGAGCTCACTGAAATTTAATAGCCTTCTTTGCAGGAGAGACAATCTGCAAACTCTGCAATATCCTGTCAGCATCCTAGTTGGGCTTCATTCCAAGAGAGATGGGGGTGCACCTGACACTGACCGGTTGTGGACCAATGTTTTCTGCCTCTCCCTTTCATCCCTACAGAGAGGCTGTCTGGAAAATGGCCAGAACACCCTCCAAATCTGGAGGAAGGACAGGAAAAGCAGACAGAGACTGGTTTTGTTTTCATGGTCCTGCTTCCCCATACACTTGACACTTTCTACCTGATTCTCTCTTGAGATCTTCCCACGACAGAGCACTGTGCAAAAAGACTTCAAATGGTCACTTTCCAGGACCTGTTTGAATAGCAAGGGTACAAACTGTCTCCCTACCTGATGGGCTGTAGGCTGGGGTGTGCTGCTCTGAAGATGTGCAGCTGCGCTTCTGCGGAAGGGCCACGGAAGTTCTCGGATGGTCTACAGGCACCAGTGGAACCATGAGCTCAGGGTGGCGTTTAAGGTCCATGCGAACCAGTGGAATGACGAGCTCACGCTTGAGTGGAAATTTGCATGTGCCTGGTTCCTCAGATGAGACCCCAGGAAGTCCAGAGGTGGTAAACATTCTCTTGGGAGCTGGTGGGGAAGCGTCAGACTCCTGAGCACCTGGACTTGTCCTGGGAGGTCCGGGAGGCAGCTCTAAACCCTCAGGTGAGACAGCACCGAGGTGCTGGGATGAGGGAGCTGTGTAGGAGGCAGGGAAGAGGAAAGGAGGCACAGGGAAGACTAGGTCAGTATTGGTTCTCAGGTATGTTTCCCTTGGCAGCAACTGTACTTCTATCAGGGAAGAGAAAAGTTCCCATCCTCCCAAGCAGGATTACAAAGAAGAAAAAAAAAAAAAACATGCTTCCGGGCTATTCAACAACCAATTCCTTGTCTACTTAGCTCTCCCCTACTCATTCAACCGTCTGGGAAAACCGTCCCGCTGCAAATCCTTGGCAGGAGGCAGCTGCCAGAAACCCAACTGCCGGGTCTTTTCCCTCTGCTCCAAAGGGACAGGAGGCTCCCTCCAGCTGGGCGGGACCACAGCCGGGCCCTCGGCTTACACACCCGCACGGAGAGCTCCCCAAGCAACCCCAGGGGCGGGCAAGGAGCAGAGCCAGCCACGGCTCAGGGCTGGGCCGGCTGCAGGCCCAGCGGGCCGGGCTGTGGCGAGCGCAGCCCCGGCGGGACCGTCCCGCAGCCCCCGGCAGCGCGGCACAGCCGGCACCGCTCCCGGGCCCTGCCGGCGCAGCTGCCTTGCCCAAGGACAGCCCCTGTGCCGCCCGGGGCAGCCGCGCTGAGCGGCCCCAGCACGGGCAGGGCCCGCGGCCAAAGCCCCCGCCAGCCTCACGCCCGCAGCTCCCACCCCGTCTCACCGGCGCCGGGGGGGTGCCCGGCGGGGAAGTGCAGCAGCGGCCGCTCCGTGTTGAGCTGCTGGAAGCGGCTGGGCTGGCGGCTGCGCACCTCCAGCCCGGCTGCCAGCCGCTGCCTGTTGGCCCTGGTCAGGCGCTTGATGCGCAGGAGGAGGTCGGGGCGGTCGCGGCGGAAGTTGGGATTCTTGAAGTGCACGACGGCCCCGGCATCGCCCGGCACAGCCGCGCCAAACCAACCCAGCACCTTCTGGAAGCCGTAGAGATTGAGCTGCCGGACGACGCTGCCGAAGTGCGTGGCTTTGAAGGAGTCCGGCAGCGCCGCCCCTCCCTCTCCGCCCGCCCCGTCGGCGCCGGCCGGGCTGAGCAGCTCCTGCTCAAAGAGGGCGCGGTCGATGAGCAGCCCCTGGCCCTGGCTGTCCCAGCGCACGGAGCGGACGCGGGGGCTGTTCGCCAGGCGCCACAGCTTGGCGGGGAAGGTGCTGGCATTGAGCCCGGCGGGCAGCGGCAGCTCGGCCATCGCGCCTGTCGCCCACTGGCGCCGCAACGGCCGCAGCTGCACCGGCGGCGCGCGGCCTGAGGGGGGCGCTGCGCTCGGCCCCGCGCGGGAACGAGCGGCACAAAGCCGGGGCTGCGGGCACAGCGCGGGCGGGGCGGCTCCCGGGGCGCTGCCCGGGCGCGGCACGGACCGGAGCGGGGCAAACCCTTTCTTTCTCTGCGTGGAATCGTCCCTCTGCCTTTGGCTCGCAGCACGACCCCAAACCACCAAGGCAAGCGCAGCCAGTTTCAGAAAGGGTCCAAACTGAGGAATCCCATGGGAAACTGTTCCTATGTGTCAAGTGGCAGCCACATCTCTCTGTGTTCCGCATGGCTGAAGGGAGGGAGGAAAAAGATCTTCCACTGAGTAGCTTCACTCTTTTGCTTGGGGTTGCTACCAGAGTTGCCTACTTCAAAGCAGACTGGTCCAACAAGACCAGGGGAAATGATGAAAAGGAGAGACTTGAGGACTTGCTTTTTGCCCCTTTTCCAGCTAACTGGCTGGCTCTTTCTCACTGTTTCTGCCTGTCTTGGGCAGATTTGGCCCATTTCTCATTCTTTGGAGTCAGAAGCAGCAACAGGAAGGGGCAGCAGTTTTGTCAGCGTTGCCCATCAAAGCTTAAATCGTGCACCGTGGATGGATGTTGCTTTCCCCAAGGGATTAATGACCTAGAGTTGTAGTGAACTCCCGCTGATGTCTCTCCAAGAGATTGTGCCTTTTTCTTTCCTCAGGAATCATTTCTTCTCTTCTTTTTTTTCCCCAGTCTGGGGAGAGTTCCAATGCAAAATCCCTCCTGCAGCCAAGTCTTTTCAATGGACACTAACAAAGGTGATCTTCCAATCCTCTGTGCTTAGTGTCACTTGTTCTTTTAAATTCTCTTTTGAACTGGAAAGATTTTTCTGTTCATAGCAGGAAAAAATAGACCTAATTCTTCCATCTCTTTAATTTGTGCCTTTTTTTTTTTTTTTTTTTTTAATATCTCTACATCATTTAACCCTGCGGGCTCATGTGAGTATGTTTGGTGCTGTGGCATAAGCTCATCCCACACACAGAGGGGATGTTCTCCTTACATCCAGCTTGTCTTGAGTTCCAGCTAACACTGCCTTCTCTTGCCCTCCTTCCAGGTCCCTTTGTGAGGAGCCCTGCCCTGTCACTTTGGTCCCTGCCCTATGGGTGACACAAGGATTGTTGGTCTCACCACATTCTGGAATAGTCTTTTGCACTGAGTGGTTTAAAGATGCCCTGTCATCTCTTCCTGTGTGTGCTGGCTTTCTCAGAAAAATGGAAACCCACTACCCAGAAAATCTCTTCCCAATTCATCTTAAACAGCTTAAAACAGTACCTGAATTCCGAATGATGCACCTCAGTGGGATGGGGTTTGTCTTTCTTTAAACACAGTGTAACAACTCTTGTAAAAATTATCCCAGCGACCGAATTGCAACAACATTTCTAATGAATAGGCAAAAAGGAGAAGACAGGAGTTCAGAAGAGAAGGGACATCTTTCTTCATGTTTCATGGCCCTTATTTCCCAGACATTTGTCTATGTGCTGCTTCATCCAGAAAAGCCTCTTTGAAGATCTCCTCTGTACTCTCTGTGAGTTATGAGAAACACACGATCACTGGACCGGTGCCCTACTGGAGATGAGGAAGCAGGTGGCTGAAAAGCGGATTGTCCATTGGAATGTTTAGTCACCCCTGAAGTATGGTTATGGTTGCATTGACTTTTCCACAGTACTCTGTGGCTAAGAATGAGAAGTTACCCTTAGCTGTGTTTTAAGGCTACTGAAACTTGAAAAGAAGGGTGCTTATCTTGTGTCTGGCAGCATGACTCATTCCCAATTTTCTACCCTACTGGTAGAATTTAATGTCAGTTACAAACACCACAAGACAAATGATGGATATTACATTTCAGTGTTTGGGCCAAAAATTGGTTTAATAATTAACAACAGAAAAGGTTGTTAACTTTTAGGAAAGAAAAATCCTTAAAACTGTGGTATGTGGTTTTAGATTAAGATTTTTCTCTTAAAATTACTCCTTTCCCCTTTAAAAGTAATTTGTAGAGAACATCACTCAATGTACAGGCCTGATGACTTTAAGTATTATTACTGTTCCATATCTTTCCTTTTTCCCTACATGGCACCGTAGCTTTTGAATCCCAATTTTTACCACTTTGACAATGCAGTTTTAATGTTTTTCCTACTGGTGAATACTTACCAGTTCCAAGTTAAAGAGCAGTCAGTTCTGAAAGCAAAATATGCCTTATGTAAATATATTTTTTCACTAGTCTCCTGGTATTACATGCAACAGGGGCAACGTTAAAACAGTCTATACTGACTTATTTTAGAAGCTGTTAGAAATTATAAATATTTTCAGTATATCTGCAATACATTAGTGTGTGTTTCAGGTGAAACTGTCCCTTGTGCTCTTCTGCTAGCATGTAAGATCTCCTTGCGGCGTAGGAAGACACAATTTTCACTTTCTGATTGGCCCACAGCTGTGTCACTGCCTTCACCTTTCCATCTCAGATGCTCAGACAGTTTTTCCTCCAACACCTGCGATAGCAATGTCCCTTAAGGTGATGCAGACATGGTGGGCATGCAGCACCCAAGCTGTTCCTGATCTTCTGGGAACTAACTGCTGGTCCTGAACCCATCCTTTGCTGTTTACTTCTATACCGTACTTGTGGCAAAGGCTGTTCCTGCCAGTGTTGTAGGTTACTTGGTCTAACCACAGCAGCATGAAGAGTAGAAGCTGAAGAAAGAAATGTACATTTTTCTGACCAATTTAGCTGGAGTCTGTATTTGGACTTACATTGCTGATAAAAGTGAGAAATTCCTGGCAAACAAGTAATAAGTCATTGAATTTAGCATGTATTTCTTGGGTTCCTTGGCTACAGAACGGGGAAGAGAATCTTCATCACTTTCTTCCTCCTTACAGATGTGGTTTTAACCCAGTATAGGAACACCTAGACCCCAAGTTTGACATAACTAAAAATATTGGCATAGGAGGTAGAATCCCACCAGGCAAAGGGAATCTTACTGCAACAGCAGGTACAGAGCATCCACGCTTTTGAGTCCAGTGAATTCAAAACACAGGTTTTGAAACCTGCTCACCAGCACTGAGGGGGCCACCTTAGTCCCTGGACTTTAGAGGGTAAGAAGAGAGAACATAAAGTCTTTTCTACAAAAAAACAGAACCACAAAGTAAAACTTCATGGTAACTGCCCTGAAACTGCACCTCCGTTTTGGGATGAACTTGGTCTGAAATGGTTCTTTGCTGAACTTCACAAGCAGCTTCTGCCTCTTTCTGTTTGCTCCCTTGGGTTTGTTTGTCTGCAAACACCATCTCAGGTTGTTCTAGTGCTGCTCCCCCCGACTAAAATCTCTCTGTACATTCTGCAGCCTCCACTGAATATCTGCATGAACTGTTTTGTGTGATGTCTGCACAAGTCTTGTTAAACCTGAAGTTGTGATGCCCTGGTTTGGGTCTCCCTGTCTCCTGGACATGCTGCTCAGGTCTGCCAGGATGGTTGTCCTCCCTCAAGTGAGCTGAGCTAGTGGAAGCGCTCCAGGGACGTTTAAGAGCGCAGGTACCTCAGGTGGAAGGAATTCTCATCGTCTGTGCCCGTTCAGGCTGGCTGTGACTGTGCCGAGGGGAAATGGCATTTGTTACCTGAGTAGCTCCAGGAGGACTAAAGGTCATGGTGAAATGCTCTGGTGAGGGCTGTGGCAAAGGAACAAAACTGGGATTAAGGGGAGTTTTCAGTAATAATTGCATCTTGTTCTGGCTGCTGTCACAGGTAGTTTAGTCACTGGCTAAGGTAGCTCAGAAGTGATTTTGGAATACTGCTGTTGGACTTTAAATGGTATGGACTCTTCCTCATCCAGATGTGTGGCTGTGGGCCTGTGTGTTTATGAGTGACACACAAGCTGAGAGAGGCAGACAAATTCTGCAGGGCTCCTGGGGTTCAGGTGCCCTCCAGCATCCTTCTGCTTGCTGGAAAAGCTTCTTGCCAAGCAATGGAAGAAATATCTCCCTCTTCTTCTCCAGGAATATCAACTTGGCCACCTGCATCTTGCAGCTCATGTCAAGGGAAGTACTGGGAAGCTGGACATCTCATAGACTCCAAACTCACCTCATATGTTTGCTGTGTCCTTCAGTAAAGAATGTCTTCTTACCAGAAGAACTTGAAGACATTCGACACCTAAGCCAAAGTAAAAGAAAAGAAAGAAATTAAAGCATCCGTTGTCAGTATTTAGGATCAAGAAAATGCAAATATTTGCAAAAGGCTCAAGTGAAGAAATGAAGAAACAAAGCAGGGTTTACTCTATTAAAGCTAGGGATATAAGTCTGCCTGCTTATGCACCCAACTGCTTTCCAGGTGTGCACCTGCCAGGGATTTTACCTTTCTGTATGCTGTAGGTCTCAGGCTAAAACCATCAACAGGCAAACCCAACCAAACCAAACTAACCAACCAACCAAAAAAACTCCACAAAAATCCCCAACTCAGAACTAATCTGAACTAAACTGAACTAAACTAACAAAACCCCCCCCCCAAACACCAATCCCCCACCAAACGAAATAAAAAGTAGGTGGAGAAACTTGTTCCCATAATGTCACTCCTTTGACACAAGACAGTTTAGACCTCTTTTTGAATGTGAAAGAAAACCATACATCCTAGGTAGCAAGATTCAATTATCACTGAATAAATAAGAAGGACATTTTAGTGTCGGGAGAATTTGACCGTTACTCTTAAGCAAAAAAGTTGGTACCTTACTTTCCTGGAAACATCACTTCTGTTTATGGTATTACAGTCCCTCCTGACCGGGCCAAATAACAGCTCCTTGTCTGCCGACAAATACAGCCATGATTCTCAGGTATTTCGGTGTGTGGAGATGAGCAGCGGGTGAAAAGGAGCACAAGCCATCTCCTCTGAGCTCCTGCTGTTTATGGGAACAGATACGGGCCTTGGGGATGTTTGCTAAAACACTGCACTCCAGCAATCAAACTCCACACATTCAGAGTGCTGAGTGCTGAGGCACACTCAGCACTCGCTGGCACCAGCTGAGGACTGTGGGCTTCTGTGAAGCCAACACACAAAATTAACCCCTGTTAAGGTCAAAGCAATGGCATTGTTTAAGAATTAGACAAGTTTATCGGACAAAATTATTTTGATGACAGAATGTAAATTTATTTTTTGCAGACAGCACAGCAGATGATGGAAATTGCAATCAAAGATGTCTGTTGTAGGCAAACTAGAATGCAAGGCTGATTGTTTCATTCTGAGATTTCGATCTGAACTGTATTTGTGCTGGACAAACAATAGGATATACCATTACAAGGAGAAAGAGGTGGAAATGCTTTGAGAAAGGAGGAGCATGAGCCATCTTAGCATGAAAAGCAGGGGTCTGTGCTTGCTGGGCTCTCCCACAGGCCCAGTTTTGTGCCACATGGCCAGTCTGATTCTAGTTATGAACCCTGTGGAGAGCAATAACTGTCCTGACTTAAGCAGTGGAAAAGGGAATGTGCTTGCTGGGGTAAATTGATAGTTTTCTAGTAAATCTTTGTCTGACCATGAAAGAATAAGGGAAGAGACAAGAATTTTATAACACCATTTGAAGGAGCTGGGAAAAAACTGTGGAGTTGTTCTCTTCCTCTGGTCTGAAATCAACAACAGTTTTTAAAGTCTGATGCCCAAAACCTGGGCAAGAGAGCAGTCCTCCGTAGTATAAGGCCTATAGAGCAGGTATTTGTTTATTGGACACCGGGAGGGAGGGAGGGAGGGAGGGAGGGGAGTAACTCCACCACAAACTCACTCCATTCTTCACACAGTAGTAGATTTTATACTTTTTTTCCTTAATGTGCACATTATACTTTCCTAACCTTCATATTGCAAGACATTTTCTAATCACACGTTTATGTCAGCCCTTGGAGCACATGCACAGTCTCTGCACGCGGTGGTCGTCAGCCTCCTGGTGGTCATTTCTGATGAAGGCTCCTAAGTCTTCCTGAACTTCTCACCCCTGCTTCCTGCACGTGCTCTCTAAGATTGCCGGCTCAAATAGCCAGGGGTTAGCTTTTGCAGTTAGCCTGTCCTGCTAAATGTGCTGGTTTCTAAAAAGGGCTTCATTCACATACCCTGTTACAAAGGACCTACTTCTTTCTGCATAGCTACAGCTTTTTGCAGAGCTCAAGCATTATCTTGTTGCCTAGGCAGCAGTAGCCTGGCTTTGATAGTGCTGAACAACCAGTCTGACAGAACTTGTATTGCAGGGACATCTGATTTCATTCTACTGTTTCCTTCCAAAGCCCAGCCATGGCTGGAGGAGGAACCGAGGGAGTTGTCTTGGATCCTACACCCCAAACAGGGCCAGACGTGGTCTTGTCCGCATTCTAAATACTGAAAGGTAAAGACACGTTCCACCAATGAAGGGCTGCACAGATCCCATTGATGGTAATGCCTGGTTAAGGAGCAGACCCGTAGAACATTTGGTAGGAAGGGTCATCTAGAGGGCAACTTTGGCTCAGGGCCTGTTGCTGAGGCCTCAGTCCTTCAGTGTTTTGTGGTGCAAATGAATGCCCTGGAGGGCTGGAAAGGAACAAGTCCCTCTTTAGCAGGTTGCAGACAGGGAACGGGATTAGCCCTGCCAGGCCGGGCTGGGGCCAAGAGCAGAAGGCCGGCACGCTGCGTTTGCCCACGGGCAGCCGTGCAGAGCAAGGAGGCCGCTCCTGCCCAGGGGCTGAGGTGCCCGAAGCTGCCTCCCTGCTGCGCAGCTCTGCGGGGCCCGTGGTGCGCAGCGTCCTGGGCAGCCAGGGCAGCCCAGCTGCCTTGGAGCACGAGGAGCGTCCCAGAGAAGCTGCGGCCCTTTGCTTTGGAGCTGTTTCTCCCAGTAGTTCTTCCGAGTTCTTCTTTGGACTATTTCTCCGAGTCTTGTCATTAATCCATAGATTCTGACGTGTTTTCCTTTCTCCTTGCAAATTTAAGACATCTTTTTGAGAGAAGTGACTGACGTAGCTTCTGCTGCGGGTGGTGCTTTAGTCTGTAGGTCAGGGCAGGTGATTTTAACCAAGGATGGAGTCCAAAGGTAACGTTCCAGTTTTGCCAAGTCAATAAAACCATTTACAATGGGGGTGCTGATGCTGAGCAGCTTTCCTAGTTTTTGGAAAGTTGCAACCTTAAAAAACCCTACAGGTTTTCCTACCTGAGGATACCAGCAGTAGCATGATGCCAATTCTTTGCACCTCTTTTCTGTATCTTTGGTGCTTTTAAGAGTTCCTCAGTCCCCAGCAGGAAAGAAAGCACGTGTGATAATGTAAGTGATTTGAGAGCTGTGTGTTGTGCCTTGCCACATCAGCGTTCCTGACAAGCTGGACACCCCACTGGTAGGTCTGTCGAGTTGAATTCACCCTAATTGTGTGCAAACAGCAGCCCAGAGATGCCGAGAAGAGCAAGGACGGTGGGTGGGTGTGCACGGACACACCCGTGGGCTGATGGCTGTGTGGGCAGAAGGCTTTGGACAGCAGTACATCTTCACTCTCCCAAGTTGGAAGAATATTTCAAATCTACATGAAATGAAAATATTTCTCAAAATGTATCAAATAATACATATTAATTTATCATCTCTTCAATTTATCCTATATAGTATGATATACAATATATTTTAATAGATATAATAAATAGAATATGTCAAATTTCTACTTGATCTTTTCCTAAGCCATAGCCTGTGGGGCTTATAGACCATCTCCTAGCAGTGCTACATTTTTGCCTTCTGGTCCTACTTATTATAGCAGCGTTTCCCCTGCGAGTTCCTTCAGGGAACTTCACTCAAAGGGCTTCCATCATTTCAGCGCTTGTGAGAACTTGTTGCTTCCCAGTTGTTCAGCATCCTTCTGGATTTTGGAGCATTTCAGCACTTGGGTCAATGGCCCTTCCCTCATCCCTGCCCTGCAGCAGTTACAGTCACTGTTCCCTCGCCCTGGCTCCAGACCTTTTGCCAAAGTGCTGCCAAAGGCAGCGCAGCTGGCTCAGGATCCCTGGTTGCTGCTGCTCTCCAGGATGACCTTCAGAGGGACACTTGGAGCGCTCCCTGAAGAGCTTCCGGTGGGATGGGGGTGGATTTCTCCTCCCCGGGTGGCTCCTGGTTACAGTTCTACGCTCAGGGTGATGCCTTTTCCTGGTCTTAAAATCAAGAGTCAAACACGGTTAGAAGGGGAAAAGGGATTTTACCTTGGGATTTATTTTAAGGATCCTTAGGTGCACATGTCCAGGTCATATGCATGGAGAATGACAGCAGTGGAAAAACTCAATTGGGAAGTACAGGGACCACCCAGAGAGAGTAGCTATGTGTGTAGAAATGGGACCCTCTAAACCCAGATTTGCAAGATTTGTCAAGAGACATCCATGACGTGGGTTCAAGCCCTGCCTGTAGCCTTGCTGAGAGTCCGCATACAGCCAAGGAGAAGGGACAACATCAGTCCCTATGAAATATTATATGGCAGGCCATAGCAGGTTCCACATATCCCAGGGGAAATTCATATGAGAAGTAAAAATGATTTGCAAAAGTGTTTAATGGCTCTGAGTTCCACTTTGCAGAAGCTCCAGAGATTCGTCGTGTTATCCAAACCAATAGGATTGGACACAGCTGCTCATCCATTCCAGCCTGGAGACTGAGTCTACATCAAGTGGTGGGACAGCGACCCCTTGCAAGCCAAGTGGAAGGGACCATTCCAAGTTTTGCTGACCACTTTTACTGGGGTCAAGGTTGCTGGCAAGGGACCGTGGATCCACTACTCCAGGGTGAAGAAAGCTTCTGCTCCCAAAATCACCGAGATTTGATACAGAGACTGATACAAATCAGAAAGATGCAGTTTAAACTGTTTTTGACATGTTTCCTGTTTGTCCAACTGGTAACCATGGTTCAAGGTTCACCCCATGATTTGCATAAGACTGTGGTCCAAAATGTGTCCAAAATTCTTAATAAGAGCAATTGCTAGATCTGTACTCAGTTACCACCCCTAGATGGGAAGGGTCAGTGGCCATTGATTGGCATTTTAATGGAAGAGAACCGCACTGAAATGTGGGAACCAATGAATAGCACCCTTCTGCTCCCCATTACCCTGAGTAGCCTGGTAGAGCATGCCAACTATAAGGTTCCTTGTGCAATTGTAAACGCCACAGGAAAAGCCGTTCTTCCTTCATATTGTCATCAGACCCATTTCAGGGAAATAATAGACCCAAGAACTGCAGCAAAGATGAAACTGACAGGGTGGAGACTGGCTCAGTCGTTTGGGATGGGGTTGTATTGGATATGTGGTAATAAGGCCTGGAAAGTTATGCCTGTGAACAAAGACCAGGCTTGTGCTATTGGGGCTGTGGTCCCAAATATAACAATATTTGACCATCTTGAAAAACCAAATGAGAAGAAAAAAAGGTCTCTTAATCCCCTCATTGAACATCCCACACTTTTTCATAGCATAATCAGAGCCCTTGTACCCGCTTACGGAGTAGTTGAACTGGAAAGAACAATTGTAAACATCTCGGCTGTCATTGAACGTATTGAGCAGCATACTGCAGATGCAATTTCAGCCTTACAGGAGGAAGTTGACAGTCTGTCCCGTGCAGTTATGCAAAACAGGGTAGCTCTCAATTTCAAACTTGCTGCACAAGGAGGTGTATGTGCTATTGTCAGTACCACTTGTTGTTCTTATGTGGACCAAAGTGGAAGAATTAAGAGAGATTTAGATGAAATTTGGAAGAGAACTCAAATTCTACATGAAGTAGCTTCTAGAAATAACACCTTAAAATTTGATCATGTTTTTGATACCCTCACCTCATGATTACCAAACTGAGCCCAGGTAAAAGAAATATTCATAACAGCTGTAATTGTAGTTATTATCTGTGTAATTTGCTGTGGAGCAGTTGGTTGTGTAAACAGGTTCTGCGGGTAAAGAATACAGACCAGACAAGACAGAGTTTTGTTAGTCTCTAAAACGGGGGCAATGATGCCATGAAGATTTTTGCCTTTTCTTTTATAGCCGTTATACCTTTTTACAACTTCTGTATTCTTCGTGCTTTTTGCCGACATTCTTAGACTTGTTTGTCAAACTGAGAGACAAAACATTTTAGGAGCTTGGTAGCTAGGGATCAGTGTGCCCCAGAGCCCAAGGTCCTCTCCAGAACACATTCTGTAAAGCAAGATAGAACCATGGCAGGGGAAGGTTCCTTAGAGAAGGGGGCTCACTTGAGCCTCTCCTTGGGGAACCTTTGATAGATCTGCTAATTAGTAAAACCTATAATGTTATACCCGATGTTGGGGAGACACACACATACTCAGCGGGGTGCATCTCAATGCATACGACCTGGACGTGTGCACCTAAGGATCCTTAAAATAAATCCCAAGGTAAAATCCCTTTTCCCCTTCTAACCATGTTTGACTCTCGATTTTAAGACCAGGAAAAGGCATCAAGGGGAGTCCCGCTTTCTCAGCAGGCCTCTGCAGCGAGTCTGTAGCCAACGTGTGGCTCTGCTGCCAGCCCAAATGTGCCGTTCCCTTGCCCAGCCTGGCTGCAGCTGGGGGATCTGCTGGGCACGGCTGGGGATTTTCATGGCCAAAATCCTCCAGCACCATCCTGTTTACATCTGCCCAGTCCTTTGTACAGCACAAATCTACCATTCTTGCAGTTTAAACATGGAAATTATTGCAGATTGCCACCCTTGCACTGCTAATGTACAAATACAAAAAAAGCAACTTCAGTTTAAAAATGACATTTATTTTAAATTGCTACACCCACGCTGCTAATACATGAACATAAAACTATCAACTGAAGTTTACAAAACTAATTTATTGTTACAATCATGCTATGTACATATATACAAATACCCACTTCAGTTAAAAAAAATTAATTTACTGGAACCCTCTACTACCACTACACACAAATATCAACTGAAGTTTAACAATTTAATTTATGACATAATTCTACAACTGTACGGCCCATATATGAATACAGAAATACAGATATCCCTCTCTAAAGAATCCCAGATCCAGAACTAAATAAATAGAATTCTAGAACTATACAATTCCATAAATCTGAAATATAAGTAAATACATATCAAATACAAATACGTATAAAAACACACAGATGTAAATATATATTAAATATTTCATGTGAGATATAATGAGACATCTATAATACACACATATCAAATCCCTCTATAAATATGCAAATATCAATGTACTAATATAAAAATCATTCCAACCCCATCAATCGATCTCTAGAGGTACCCAACTGAACAAGTATGTAAATATAACTACAGATGTAAACAGATCGATATACATGCATCAATATACCCATACAAATAGATATACAGGTGTCAATATCCCCATTCTTCTAACGCTCTTAGTCATACTCCACACATTTATAACTAGAATTATATCAGGAGGGATTGCAGCCGCCGATATTCCCAGGCTCTCCCTCAGTCTCTTCCTCTCGTGCAGAGCAGCTCTCCTGGATGGGGACAGAGATGGGACATCTGGGAAGCAAAGGGAACACTGAGTCAGGATCGGGACGTTTCCCTTGGCAGCAGCTGCACTTCCATCAGGGAAGAGAAATCTCAGAGCCTCCCCAGGAGGCTTAGAAAGAAAAACCAGGCCCAGCGGGCCAGGCTGTGGCGAGCGCAGCCCCGGCGGGACCGTCCCGCAGCCCCCGGCAGCGCGGCACAGCCGGCACCGCTCCCGGGCCCTGCCGGCGCAGCTGCCTTGCCCAAGGACAGCCCCTGTGCCGCCCGGGGCAGCCGCGCTGAGCGGCCCCAGCACGGGCAGGGCCCGCTCCTGCCCAGCCGGCCAGTGCCCGCGGCCAAAGCCCACGCCAGCCTCACGCCCACCCTGCCTCAGCGGCCCTGGGGCCTCACCCAGGCTCTCGGGCGGCAGCAGCAGGTCCCCGTTCACTGCTCTTGCTGTGGCCTTCAGCTTCTCCCTGATGGTTCTCATCAGTCTCTGGATGTTCTCAAGGACTTCAGGGCAGCTGTGGCAAAAGTGGAGGCTCTGGAATGGGTTCCAAAGCTTGGCAGAGCCACAGTCCCAGATCCCGCTGTGCTCCCTGCTGGCCCCCTCCATGCCCTCAGCCCTGCCATGCCCTTGGCAAGCCCACAGCACCCCCAGGTGCTTCAGACCCCCACAGCCCTCTCACCCCTCTCAGGCCCTTCAGACCCATTGAGTGCCCTTAGACCTGCCATCCTCCTCAGCCTGTGCCACTTCCCTGTCACCTCAGCACCCCCACACCTCTCAGCCCCACCACCCGCTCAGCTTCCTCCAGACCCCTCAGCTCTTGCCATCCACATCAGCTCTCCCAGTTCCCTCATTCCCACCACCCTCCTTAGCCTGTGCCACTTCCCTTTCACGGCAGCCCCCACCATTCCCCTCTGCTCCCCCACCATCCCCTCAGCCCCACCAGCACCTCAACGTCACCGTCCCTTCAGTGTCACCTCTCCCCAGCCCCCTCTGGCTCACCGCCCTCCAGCAGCTCCTCAGGGCACAGTGCCTGCGGCCGCCGGCAGCTCCCACCGCTCCAGGGACACCGGGGCTGCAGCTGCTGCTGCGCCCGGCCCGGCCGCCAGCTCGGAGCCAGCCCAGGAAGAGGGGACAGAGGGGGCACAGGGGCAAAAGCAAGAGATCAAAAAGGAAGTAGAGGAGGGAAAGAGCTTAGAATCAGCCTATACCTATACAGATATCAATCTATGTACCTATGCCTCCATATACCTATAACTATATAAATAGAAGTATGCACATCTAAGTATTGATAAACATAACTACATCTATATAAATGCAACTGTACACATGTATAAATGTAACTATGCAGATCTATACATACAACTACGTATATATAAATATAATGATATATAACTATATATAAAAATGTAACTATATAGCTCTAGAAATACAACTACATAGACATATAACTAAAACTGTATAAATCTATAAAGATAACTGCAGAGATAAATATAACTATACACATCTATCAATATCACTATAGACAGAGGGATTGCACCTGCCTGATGGTCACAGGCTCTCCCTCTGTCTCTTCCTCCCACTCAGGACAGCCCTCCTGGAGAGGTCGATCACATGGGATCTGGGAAGCAAAGGGAACAGTGAGTCAATACCGACCCTCGTGCACATTTCTCTTGGGCAGCAATTGTCCTCCTATCAGGGACTGTTACAGGTGGCCTGAAAGGCAGAGTCTCACTTAGGAATTTGAAGGCTGCTCTTTAAAGAACAGGCATCCTTTCAAGTTTTCAGAAACTCTGAAGTTTTGAAGTCTCCCGATAAATTCTCAGCATCCCCAGTGCAAATGGCACCAACGAGAGCTTGAAGCACAGACAGTCCCAGCTCCCACACAGAAGCCCAGCCTTGTTCTTTCTCTGTGCTGACAGAGACACCTCAGTCCTCACTGAAAGGGCTGAAGCTGAAGGGTGCTGTGAGCTCGGTTATGAACCACATTGGGACACCCGGGTTGGTGACACAACTCCCACGGGGTCAGGGTTATTCATGGCTCTCTGGCCACAGCACAGCACTCGGTGTCAGTGCTTCTGGAGAAGCGTGGAGGGCAGGGCTCGGGGAGGCTGTGCCAGGGCAGGATTTGACCTAAAGGCACCAGGAAGCACCAACAAGAGCTCAACTCTTCTCATCTCCCTTCCTGCCAGAGGCAGGCTCAGAGCAGCTGCCTCAGAGCTCTCTAAACCAATGTGGGCTCTCTCCTTACCAGGCTCCTCGGGCTCCAGGGACCTCTTTCTGCAGCTCATGGCACCAGGCAAAGCTCCCTCTGCTGCAGCCCTGTTCCCGGCCTCCCCTCCTGAAGACTCAGGGGCAACATTAATATTCCCCTTGAAAAAAAAACAGAAAGAAAGAAACCCAAAGATCACTTACTGTTTTCTTAGAATTACTTCAGGGGTACAATACTTCAGAGCCTGCCACATTTCCTTCTCTTGAGGAAGAAAATGCTTTTGAAAACTGCTGTGTCTGAGTTTACAGAAGACAGAATTTCAACACACTTGGCAATGAGATATTGGGGATCCCAAAAAATCCCACTCGCCACCTTGACTCTGCCCTTCCTGGCTAATAAATCTGAAGAAGGCAGTGGGTGTGCATATTAAACAAAACAGAGAAATTCTTTGGCAAAGTTGTATAATAATATGCAAAAAGGCCTGTGCCAACACAGGAACTGAACACTCCAGGCACATCTGGGAAGAGGCAAGAGTTAACAGGAAGGGGATTCCTAAGTCAAAGATGGAATCTGTCAAACACAAGGACTCATGGTCCCTGACTGAATTGCTTTTCCACACAGAAGAAGCCCCTGGGCTTAAAGGAGTCCTTAACCCGTTCATGTCCAGCATCACCATTGTCCTGCTCACCAATCACACAAGTCATGGGGCCTCAAAACCAACACTTCTGCCCCCTAAAAGCTCCACTGCTCACACACTTCCATCCCTTGTTCCTAACAAAGAAGTCTGGGCCCCAAAGGCCTTCAACCATGGAGAAGACTGACTTCTCAAACACAGTCCAAAAGCTGCAAAAGCTTCCATTTCATCACCACAAAGGCCCCTGCACCAGGGATTCTCCCCAGCAAAAGGAGCACCCAAACCTGGCCACCACCTGCTCAAACCTCTCATCCTCCCTAAAGGGGGAGACTTTTCATTCCCTCTTCTTTTGGAAATCTTGCTTGACCAAGCAAATCCTTCCTTCTCCATTCAAAGCTTAATCCAAGAAGCCTTTGCTTCTCAGCCATGCAACAACATCCACAGCTCTCAGCCCAGCCCCTTTCACTCCCACCCAATGGAGTTACCTGAGCAAAGGGAGACCTTTCAGGCAGGGATGGTGACAGCATCTCCTCCAGTGTCTCAAGAACAAGGTCTAGATCCAGGGGTGGCAATTCCTCTTCCCCAGGACTATTCCAAGCCCAGCTGGAGGCCGTCCAAGCTGCCCAAGCAGCACTGCCAGCTGGAGCACTGGGGGCTGAACTGCCTGGTGTGGCTGCAGGAATCCAAACACATTGGTCAGGCTCCAGAATGTGGCTTTGGGACACAGAGCTCTATTGCTGCCTTGCAGCAAACATCACAGGAAGCACACAGAAACTCAATTCCAGAGATGTACTCTGACTTCCCAGGGGATTGGAAGACTGATTTCTTCCTCTCAAACAGTGTTTCCTCTAATTGATGGGTATGGATATTAAAGGATGGATTGTAAAACTGATCTACACACAAAGACTTTGTAATCTCAGCCTTTTCTATCTCCCCAGCAGCTTTTAGATATGGCTGCTTCTGAGTTTCTCATCCCAACAGACCACAGAAAGTGGATTCACCCAGGAAGAGCCCAGATCTGCAGACACACATGCTAAAATTCAAATCTGATTGTATTGTAAAAAGCAACCTTGTGGGTGAGGCTGTATTCTGCAGCTGCAGCAGTTCTGGGGACACACAGAGCTCACTGAAATTTAATAGCCTTCTTTGCAGGAGAGACAATCTGCAAACTCTGCAATATCCTGTCAGCATCCTAGTTGGGCTTCATTCCAAGAGAGATGGGGGTGCACCTGACACTGACCGGTTGTGGACCAATGTTTTTTGCCTCTCCCTTTCATCCCTACAGAGAGGCTGTCTGGAAAATGGCCAGAACAGCCTCCAAATCTGGAGGAAGGACAGGAAAAGCAGACAGAGATTGGTTTTGTTTTCAAGGTCCTGCTTCCCAGTTCACTTGACAATTCCTGTCTGATTCACACTGGAGATGTACACATGATAGAGCACTGCAGGAAAATACTTCAAATGGTCCCTTTTCATGATCTTCCTGAAAAGCAACGGTAGAAACTCTCTCCCTACCTGATGGGCTGTAGGCTGGGTGTGCTGCTCTGAAGATGTGCAGCTGCTGCTCTCTGGAAGGGCCACAAAAAGGCTTTGATGGTCTACGGGAACCAGCGGAATGATGAGCTCAGGCTGGCGTAGAAATCTGTGTGTGCCTGGTTCCTCTGATGAATCCTCAAGAAGTCTGGAGGTGGCAAACACTTTCCTGGGAGTTGCTGGGAAAGCCTCATGCTCTTGAGAACCTGCACTTGTGCTGGAAGGGCTGGAAGCAGCTGTGAATCCTCAGGTGAGGCAGCACCGAGGTTCTGGCACAAGGGAGCTGTGGAGCAGTGAGGGAAGAAGAAAGGAAGCAAAGGGAAGGCCGAGTCACTACTGGTCCTTGGGTGCGCTTCCCTTGGCAGCAACTGCACTTCTGTCAGGCAAGAGAAAAGCTTCGATCCTCACAAGCAGGGTGAGAAAGAAAAAATCCCCACATGTTCTGGGGCTTTACAACAACCAATTTCTTGTCTACTTAGCTCTCCCCTACTCGTTCAACCGTCTGGGAAAACTGTCTCGCTGCAATTCCTTGGCAGGAGGCAGCTGCCAGAAACCCCACTGCCGGGTCTTCTCCCTCTGCTCCAAAGGGACAGGAGGCTCCCTCCAGCTGGGCCAGACAAAGACCGAGCCCTCGGCACTCCGATGCACCCACAGAGAGCTCCCCAAGCATCCCCAGGGCCAGGCAAGGAGAAGAGCCAGCCACAGCTCAGGGCTGGGCCAGCTGCAGGCCCAGCGGGCCAGGCTGTGGCGAGCGCAGCCCCGGCGGGACCGTCCCGCAGCCCCCGGCAGCGCGGCACAGCCGGCACCGCTCCCGGGCCCTGCTGGCGCAGCTGCCTTGCCCAAGGACAGCCCCTGTGCCGCCCGGGGCAGCCGCGCTGAGCGGCCCCAGCACGGGCAGGGCCCGCTCCTGCCCAGCCGGCCAGTGCCCGCGGCCAAAGCCCACGCCACCGTTTGTGCCTGCAGCTCCCACCCTGGTTTTTGCTTTGCCACCAGCGGTTCCTGCTGCTCCCGTCAGGTGTGGGCAGCCAAGACCGGGGGCTGAAAGTGCTGCTCAGCTGGGCCTGGCCGCCAGCCCGGCTCCCAGCATGGCCACAGGGCACAGAGCTGGCACAGCAGACAAGGCAATGGGGACAGAGGCAGCAGAGTGGGGATAGATGTGGTAGAGCAGCAGATGCCTTGACAGGTACCAAGAGACGTACCTAATTATCCATTGACATGGAACATGTGAAAAAGCGGCCTCTAGAATGAAAACCTTAGCTTGATAGGTGTCACTATAAACATCTAGAAGCAGAACTAGAGGGAGAGGGGTTCCAGCTGCCCCACCTTCACAGCTTCTCCCTCAGCCCCTTCGTCCCGCCCAGAGCCATCCTCCTGCAGAGGTTCAGCACGTGGGCGTGGAGGAAGCCAAGGGCTGCAGAGCCCCTGCACAGCTGCCATGGAGCTCTTGCCAAGCCCTGCCCAGCACCAGCCCCTGCCGGCCCTTGCCAGTGCCTTGGACTGACTCAGGGCAGTGTGGAGAGGAGGGTGGGCAGCAGAGCCTGGCACATCCATACCTGGGCTTCTTGGGCTGCCAGAGCTTCCTGCATTTCTCCAGTCTTCTTTGGTGTGTCCTCCTTTCCCTTTCTGGCTGCTATTCCCTGTCTTCTGGCCAGGCCTCTGCTCGCTGTCTTTTCCTTCTCTTTTTCTCTTCCTGGGGCTAGCAGCCTACAAGCCTTTAGCCACAAAGTTGGATTAGAGAGGCAAAGGTGGGAGGCACAAGCTCAGTCCCTTCTTGCTGGAACCAATGTGGGCTCCTTTTACCTTCCTGACACAGAAAGGCTCGTCAGGGCTTCGGCCTTGGCCAGCGACTCTGGGGAGCTCTGGTGGGTGTTTGGAGACAAAGCTGGAGGTGCCTGAAGCAGAAATTCTGGAGGTGAGGGGGGGGGGGGGGATGGAGGGATGAGGGGGATAAGGAGGGAGGGAGGAGAGAGTGGGAAAGGGAGGGAGGGAGGGAGGGAGGGAGGGAAGGGGGGGGGAAGGAGAGAGGGAGGGAGGGAGGAGGGAGGAAGAGCCATCACGGCTGAGCCTTGCCTCTGCACAGGAGGAAGGCGCTGGCTGGGGGGCAGCTCTTGCAGGCAGCTCCCGCAGCAGCCTTGGCTGGACACAGGGGGCCGCCAGGCACAGGCACCTCTGGGCAGCCAAGTTGCCTTTGGCCAGCAAGGCTGCAGCCGGCTGCTGAAGCCAGCCTTACCTGCTTGTTCTCGGCCAGCATGGCCTCGAGCTCCAGCTGCTCCTCCTGCGGTGGGCTCAGCAGCTTTGGCCCCAGGCAGACGGCCAGGCTGCTGCAGGTCATTCTGCTGCTGGACACGTGCTGGCCGATGAGTCGCAGCAGTGCCAGCAGCTGCCTGAGGAGGAGCAGCTTTGCTGCGGGCAACTTCTTGGCCCCCCCGAGGGAACAGGAAGGCAGCGTCCATCAGCAGGCCCACGTTGCCCACGGCCGTCCCCAGAGCTGGCCCCAGGCAGGGGGCAGCCAGCGGCTGCTGCGCAGCTCCGCAGGCGCTCTCGGCCAGCGCTCAGGGCTCCAGCGCTCCCGTGGGAAGGATGCAGGGCGTTGCTGCCCAGCTCCTGATTTCCCCCGAGCCCACGCAAGGGAACGCTCCCCGTGCATTGCCCCAAAATCAGACTGCCAGCCAGCAAGAGCAAGCTGTCCAAAAACACAGCCCCTTCAGGAGAGTGTCCCCTTTCAGGAGAGTGCCAGGCTTCCAGCAGTGCCTGCTGCGGAGCTGGAAGCTGCTGCCCACGTTTACTCTTTGAGCTGACAGATCTTGTCCTCTCTGCTGGCCATCTGCATCGCAGCCGTCCAGTCCTCGTAGAGGTCGGTGACGAGGAGCTTGCCGGGGATGCTTCCCAGGAAGTCCTGCAATGCCAAGGGCTGCCGGTGAGCCTTGGAGCACGGTGGCGCAGGCAGGAGCCTTTGCAGCTGCAGCTCAGGAGGACTCACCTTGAGGAGCATGGCCAGCAGCAGCACTGGCTGGCTTGCCATGTCGACGTGCAGGCCGTGGTCCAGGGCCTGCCGCAGCTCCTGTCAGGCTTTGGCGCTCTCTGCTTTCTGGAAGATGCCTTCTGTTGTGGGCCCTTCCTGGTGCAGGACAGCCAGCAGCTCCTGCAGGAGAGGCGGGAGGGCAGGGGCTTGTGTGAGGAGCTGCCCTGTTCGCAGAGCTCTGCCCCAGCCTGGGCTCGCTGCCTCCTGCTGCAAAGGGGCTGGGAGCAGGAGCCTGAGGCACGGCTGAAGAGCCCAGTGCCCCATGGCTGGGGGACATGCGTGGGGACACTGGCTGTGCAGCATCCAGAGGGAGGGACGGGCAGCCCTGTGCGGCCGCCTCACCTGGATGGGCCGGGGCAGCGTGCCGTCCTCCGCGCAGACGGCTGCCAGGGGCTGCCCGAAGAGCGCCCTGCTGCAGCCGGAGCCCTCCTGCCCTGGCGCCCGCGCAGCCCTGGCTGGGCCCCGCCGCAGAGCAAAGGGCCAGGGCAGCCACCTCCTCCTCGTCCTGCCGCTGCTGCTGCTGCTGCCGCTGCTGCCGGTCCCTGCTGCTGCAGAGGAAAAGAGAACCAAAGGCATCAGTGGAGACAGCCAGGCCAGCGCTGCCACAGCCTGCCCTGCCCTGCCCTCAGCACCGTGTGGAGCCATGCAGAACCCCAAGCAGTGAGCAGGCAACTGCAAGTGTGGCTGCACCTTGGAGGCTTCTGAGAGCTGGAGTGTCACTGGGAGAAGCTGCCCCGGGCCTGAGCCTGCCCTTCTCCAAGCTGTGGGCAGCACTGCAGGCTCTCTGTCCATGCACAACCATCTCCAGTGGTCACAGTCCAGCAGGTGCCCTTGCCCATGCCCAGGGGATGCCCTCCTCAGGGTGCCACAGCTGCATGGCCACACTTGGGGCACAAGTGAGGGCAGCTCGGCCAGAAGAAGAGATCGTCTTTGCTTTTGCCTGGTCTCTAGTGAGGTGGAACATTTGGATGAGAGCTGGAGCATTCTGATGGAACACTGCATGGCTCAGCTGGGCTTGCTGGAATCTGTTAGGCACATTCGCTAACTCGATGGGCATTGCTAGGGCATCTGCTCTCCTGTTCCCTTCGGCATTAAATCCTGCCAGGTCAGTGTGTGATCTCACACACTATGCATGACATAGAATGGTTGCTTTCAGTGGGAGATCAGTTGAATCAATTTCGAAAGCAAGTTATGAAGTTTTGGGTTTGCAACCTCCTTTAGTAAGGCTCTCTCTGCCCTGGAAACTACACCTGCAACATAGGCTGAGTCAGTTATCAAATTAAATGGTTCACTGAACCACTCAAATGCCCTGACCACCGCTGTAAGTTCTGCCACTTCAGGATCCTTCAACTACCTGTACATCAGACTCCCACTTCTGAGTGCAGGGATACTTCCATGTGATGACAGACTTGCGGGAACGACCGCAGGCATCTGAAAAGATTGTCAAGGCATTTAATGGTTTTCTGCTTTGAATTTCTTTTGGAATCAGTTTGAAAAGGCAGACCTGGGGCTCAGTGGTGTGCCTGCTGGGACGACAGCGCTTCCTGTACCTTACAGATGGACTGTCTCACCTCCTCTGATAGATGCCTGGGTGATGGGAGGTCATCTTTCCCTCGCAGGAGGTTGAACAGAGGAGCGAGATCTTCTGTTGTCAGCTCTAGGAGAGGCCTCACCCAATTGATGGACCCGCAGAGCTGATGGAGTTCCTGCAAGGTCTTAGGGTTATCAATTATTTTGACTTGTTGGGGAACCACAGTCTGCTCATTGGATTTTTAGTCCAAGGTATTTAAATGGAGAGGTTTTCTGGACCTTTTTGGCCTGGATTTCAAATCCATTTGCCTCTAAGGCCTCAATTACCTTCCCCAATGTCCAGTCTAAATAGGATTGGTTAGGAGCACACACCAAAACATCGTCCATATAGTGGAGCACTATTGCCTTTGCTGCTAACTTTCTGACAGGGGACAGAATGCGAGCTACATACCACTGGCAGATGGTGGGTGAGTTCTTCATGCCTTGTGGCAAAACTCACCACTGGTAGCGCTGCACGGGAGCCTTTCGGTCGATGGAAGGGACCGAGAAGGCAAACCAGGGCGCATTGTCTGAGCGTAGTGGGATCTGGAAGAAACACTCTTTAATATCAATGACTGCTACCTTCCACTGCCTGGGGAGCATGGAGGGTGAAGGCATTCCGGGCTGCAGGGGTCCCATGTCCTCTATGACTGCATTTATTTTCCGCAAGTCCTGGAGGAGGCGCCACTGGTCTTTCCCCAGCTTTTTGATTCCAAATACCAGGGAATTCCAAGGGCTCTTACATGGTTCGATATTTCCTCTTTTCAATTGCTCCTCCATGAGTGTGCTAAGTGCCTTTAATTTGTCATTTTTCAAAGGCCATTGATCCATCCAGATGTGTTTGTCAGAGATCCAATTTAATTTCTGGAAGGGGCACTCCGCAGTGGCCTGTACAAAAAATGTTGGGGTTGAGATGGAATTTCGACTCGAGCCCCCCACTGGGACATGAGATCTCTGCCCCGCAATGGAAATCCAGAGTCAATTACAAAAGGACGGACTGATGCTATCTGTCCCTCTGGACCCTCAATTTGGACAACTGCCTTGCTTCTTTGAGCAGATATAGATCCCCCCCCACCCGTCACAATACCTTCTGCCAGCTGCAGCTCCCAGTGTGACGGCCAATTGTGGGAAGAAATGACTGTCACGTCTGCTCCCATGTCCATCATTCCTGCCAGGCTGATGTCTGAGCCTTGGCCAGACAGTTTGCAATTAAGCATGGGTTTGTCATTCCCAGCTGCCTCAGCCCAGAAGACAGAGGGGTTGTAGTCCTGTGGCGGACTACTGGGCATGAGAATAGCTTGGGCCACAACCTGGTTAGCAGCAAGAAAATAGGGAGGGTTAACACACTGGATATTGACAGTAAAGAACCCTTGTGGGCCCACTTGAACAATTTCTGGTGTAACACAAATGTCAGCTGGTGAACGTACAACATCTTTTAACACAAACAATATACAGTCTCTCAGACTCTCACAACTCACGACGATTCTCTGGGGTGTCACCGAGTCCATTTGAGTTGCAGTGGTCGTGGTAACCATTTTCCTGGTGGCAGTTTCTTCATTCATTCCCCCATGTGGCCCTGCCAATCCACACAGTCCTGTCAGTGTTTTGGCTGCATCCCATCGGCGGCAGGCGATGTCATTTTCCCTGGGGAGACAGCTCAGGAACCCTGATTAACTGAAGCCAGAGCTCTGCAGTTTTGGGCCAAGTGCCCTGGTTTGCCACACCTGTGACAGACCCAATTAGCATTTCTATTGCCCTGAGATGCTGTTGCATCAGCAGCGGCTGCAATTTCTATTAAGTTTTTCCCCGTTTTTAAATTTGGCTGATGAATTGGCACCAATGTCGTGCAAGCACGAATCATTTGACTTAAGGTCGGTGGAGGTTCGAATGGAAGACCCAAAACCACTCTATTACAAGCATCATTGGCATTAATCTTTGCAATTTGCGTTATAATATGCTCTCTTGTTTTCGGATCTTCCGCTTGTTTTTCCACTACCAGCCTCAGTTTATCCACAAAATCAATAAATGGCTCATTTTGCAGTTGCCAAATCTCAGTGTAATTCAATTGAGGTGCTAATTTAGGGGGCATCATTAAGAACGCTTGCTGTGCTGCTTGCTTTACAGCATTCAGGACCGGCTCTGGTGTATTTTGAGCCTGGTTCTGGGGCTTGGCTAATAACCCCTCACTGGTAAGGTGATCCATAGAAACCCCCGCGTTGTTTGGATCCTGCAGTAAAATAAGGAGGACCTCTCCCAGTTGCTTCCTCCAACCTTCTTCCCACATTTGAAACTTGGATGGGGAAAGCAAGCAGGAGAAAATGCTTTTGAGGTCATGTGGCACAATCACTGTACCGGTGAGAGTTATCTTAAGAAGGTTCTTAAAATACTGACTCTCCCTCCCAAATGCTTTCTGGGCTTTGCAAAGCTCTTTCAGCCCTGCAGAATCAAAAGGTTTCCATGTGGGATTACTGCCAGTTCAATCATATGTTACAGGAACAGCAAAGGGATAGGAAGGGGCTGAGGAGACTCCCGGACCTGATTTCAAGGTGGTTCCGGTTTCTACCCCGTGGGAACTGGAATGGGGGGGGCGTGGGAGCCAGGAACTCCTCCACAGGGGGCGGGGTTGGAGGACCAGGAGGCGTGGTCACAGGATGGGCGGGGATTCCCAACGCAGGGGGCAGTACCCAATGCATGGGAGGAACCCGATGACATCACATCTCGGGGAGGGGATAGGAAAGGGTTGGGGGTAAGAGGGCGAAAGGGCCTGGGGGAAGAACAAGGGGGGGAGGGGTGAACTGTGCCATGTGGTCAGCGCCATTGTTCAGACACGTGGAGTGGGGGGGGACAATGGCAAACAGCATTTAAAACAGTTTTCTGGGCTTATAACGGGAAGAGGGCAAGGGATACAGGGTTTGGGAAGAGGTCGAGGCAGCTTGACCAGAGCTACCCCAACAGGGTGGCTGAAAAGAGCGAGAGGGGTCAGAGAGAAGGTAGCAACTCTGTGCCTCTGGGCATATCACCCCATTCAGTTTTTCCAATGAAGGGGAAGTGGGATGAGGAGCAGGAGGGGAGAAAGGAGGGATACAGGAAGAACTGCAAGGGGATTTGTGCTTTTCTTTTACTTTCTGATCCATTTTATGCAAGTCCTGAAGCACTAGAACTAGAGGAAAGAATTTTTCTCCAGAGGAGTCCCCTTTTCGCTTTAAATCAGTAATCTTATGCCCCACAGCCTTCCAGAAGGCAGGAGATTTTAAATTTGCTGGAGACACTTGAGGAAGGTAAAAGAAAAGCCAGCGAACTGTTTTAACAGACCCTTTGAAAATTTGAAACCAGTAACTGAAAGGAATTTCACAACTTGGAGAAAAACCTCTCTTTGGGGCTGAGAGAGTTTGGATCCCATCTCTCTTTGGGCACTTCTTCCGCCCACCACCTGAAAAAAGAAAAAAGAAACAAAATATCAGGGACCAGGGATACTCGCACAAGTTTCAGACATCAGCACAAATTTGTCTGGTCCCAAAGTAAAAAGCACAGGTTGGGTTCTCTGAGGCACGCCTGCTCTCCAAAGTCAGTTCAGTGCAGAGTGAGTGGGAGTTAGCAGCCTTCTCTCAGGGCACTGCTCCTAAAACAGAGCAGACTGCTCCGAGAGGCGTTAGCAGTCCAAAGTCGCTTCTTATCGCTGTCCACTGACAGCCACGATGTCACAGGGATCCACTCGTGTGAGCCCCGTGCTTGGTGCGCCAACCTAACCAAGTTCTTGCTGCTCGGGGCACGAGCTCTGGCGTGCCCCAGGTCAGAGACAGCCCAGCTGCGTTACTTCTGCCCGCCGCAGAAGCGACTTCAGCATCAGGAAAAGAGCTGCTGGCTGAATTAGCTAGCTGGCTTCTCGGCAGAGGAAACATGGCAGGAGCCAATGGTATCAGCTCACGTTAGCTCGGAGACAAAGGAAGAGAGAGGCTGTTCTGGTCTGGCTCCTAACAGATTTCTTGTTAGAAGTTTCGCAACCCGAACGAGCTGGGAAGGGATGGAATGTGATGGGATCCTCCCTGAGGCTTGTCCGCAGTTTTATAGAGTTTGAAAACCGCGGGGAAAGGGGAAAACAACCAATGAGTTACAAGCCAGGGGGAGGAAACAATTTCACAAGAACCACTGGGGGAAACCGAGAGGTGGGAGTTATAACAGAGAACCAGTGAACAACCAAGTAACCGAGAATTTTCCCGAACCGGGGGAGGCGGCTTGTACCCGGGCACTGCCCAGGGGGGTGCGGCTTAGGCTTCTGAGCCGCCCATTGACCCATCCTCTGAGTCTGCCTCTTCGGGAAACTCGATCCAGTGGATGGGTTGGTGTAGTGGTTTGGTCCAAATACTCATTCCTGTTTACCTTGTGTGAGATAAGAATTAGGAGAAACGCAAAGCAGGCACCAAACTTGAAAGAATATAAAGAAATTTATTAACAGACCTAAAAGAGGGGGGAAAAAAAAAAAAATCATACCACACCTTCAGAACACTTCTCCTCCCCCCCACCTTTCTCCCATCTCCCACTGACAATGTAAAAAGACAACCCTTGAGATGTTCAGTCTGTTTACCACTTCCATAATTGTTCAGTCCGTTTAGGAAGAGGAGTCTCTCTTGCCCATGCTATGGAGAAATTAGCACAATGAGACAGCTGCCCGGGTTGGTTCTCTGCTCACATGTGAGTCCCTTCCCCTGACATGCAGCTTTTCCCACAACTGCTTTCGAGGGTCCACTCTTGAATTACTGGGGTACAAATTGAAGGTTGAGCCATTCAGAAACAGAAGTTCTCTTCAGCCATCTCTGGGAGCATTTCATCTCTAAGAACAGAGGCCCTCCTCCTTCCCTGGGAGCAAAGGGTCCTCCTCATCTTCATCTCTAGGGCTATCTCTGGGAGCATCTCTAGGAACTGAGGTCTTCTCCTTTTCCATTTGGAGCAAAAGTCCTCATCACTTCCATCTCTCCCTGTTCAAACTTCTCCTCAAATTACAGCTGCTTCAGCATCTGCCTATCTCAGCGCAGGTGCTTTTGCTCACAAGTACAAGTTGAACACTCCACCCCCCCATGCCTTCATGAAATTACAACAGGTACTCTGATACATCATAGCTTTACAACAGAATATCAGCTTTAAGCATCTCGTCTTTCTTCTCCCTCAGGTTTTCAGCTCTTCACAGCACTAAAAGGGTTAATCTCACCTAGGCCTTGCAGCTGGAATTTCGCTTATCGCTGTTGGTCACACGATCTTTTGCCGGACAGCAGGGCAGCTTCAGCTGAATCTTGGCCGCACTGGAGAGGGGGAGCCGGGCTGCTCCGGCTGCCCATAGCAGGGCTGTGGGGGTGTTCCGCGGGTGGAACAGGGCCCACCGGCTCCAGGATGGCTGTGGTGCGGCCCGGCCTGGCCCGAGCAGGGCCTGGGCTGGGCCCGCTGGGCCCCCGCACAGGGCCCACAGCCTCCTGTCCCAGCAGCAGAAACGAGAGAGGGCTCTGCCTGGGGTGTGTCTATCCTTAAGTGTGGATCACAGAGGCCACAATTTTTAGTGGCTTCAAGAATTGTCCATATTCAAACTGGCCAGCTGATAGGCTCTGTCAGGTCACAGAGGAAGCTGTAAGCACCCCTTTGCAAGAGCATCACTTCTGGGATTATGCTTTGCTAACCCATGACAGCTGGGATTGATTGGCATCACGCTGCCCCAGCCCCGCAGTGGGCTGGGTCACACCAACAATTTCAACTGTTTGTTTCCTTACCTGAGGAAAATCGGATGGATTTCCTGTCTTTTCTTCCAATTACCATTGTTTTCAAGAAGAGGATAAAAAGCTTGATGAGTTTTGTTTAATGGAAGCTGCGCTTAAGGGACCAACAAGAACTGCAGAGATCCTTCTCATGTAATAATCCTTAGAGATAGTATAGATAGTTAGTATAGCAAAGTCCCTCTTCCAAACTGCCTGTCAAGCTGGTGGGAATCTTCAGAGAAGCAAAACGTGCTTTTGCTGATGTAGTTGCCCCTAACTAGGTCCGCCAATCAAATCAGCTGCCAAGGCAAGCTCTGCTGACTCTTGGAAAAGCTGTGGCTGCTTTGGGGTCTGAGTTTTTTGTTGGTATAGAAAAGTCATCTCTGCCTCTCTGCCAGGGCAGAAATTGCCACTGCAGAGTGGGCTCTGGGAGAGCATTTACAGATGTGAAAGAAGCAGGTGGAGCCTCATGTTTCCTTTTTCTCCAGGCTGAACTCCTGATAGCCACAGGAGGGAGACCAAAGCTGCAGCAGCCCAAGCTATTCTCAGTTTCGCTGCGCCACTTCCTGAGCTGCTGCCTGCAGACAAAGGAGGAGCGGCGCTGGTCTGCCAAGGAGCTCCTGCAGGTAAAATGCAAAGGGGCTGCAGGTCAAACAGTGTCCGAGGATGGGCTCCTCCTCCACTGAAGCCCAAGGCATAAGATGAGCCCCCTTCCTCCTCATCTCCACTTCTGGTTCTTTTTAAATGAAAATGGTGAGGAATCCTAGGCTGGGCTGGGCTGGTAGGAGCC
The DNA here is from genome assembly GCF_041296385.1 of Aphelocoma coerulescens. NCBI lineage: Eukaryota > Metazoa > Chordata > Aves > Passeriformes > Corvidae > Aphelocoma > Aphelocoma coerulescens. The sequence goes on from NW_027184076.1 coordinate 654,785, forward strand.
TGTAAAGGTCATCTGGTCCAAACAGCCTGCAATGAGCAGTCCCTGCAATGAGGGACAACTTGAAAGAGATCAGGTTGCTCAGAGCCCCTTCCCACCTGACCTGGAATGTTTCCAGGGAAGGGACACCTACCAGTTCTCAGGACAACCTGTGCCACTGTTGCACTATGCTCCTTAGACCTACTCGGAGTAAATCCCCTTTTCATTTAAAAATATTATCCCTGCCTTTGAAGCACTGAGCTTGGAAAGTCATGGTTCATTGTTCTTGGTTGTTTTTTTTTTTTCCTTTGGGCAGCATCCATTTGTAACATCAGCCAAGCCTGCGTCCAGCCGGGCACCACTCATTATTTCAGTGAAGAGGTGGAAAGAGAAGAAAAGACTGTGACAATCACATCAGGACTGTTTTCTCCATGACCAGCTTAGTGTAGGATTGTAGAGTAGGATTGCAGAGTAGGATTGTAGAGAAGGATGGCAAATAATTAAAGTTTCTGAAACCTCAACTCATTTGGAAGATTTCCTTCCTTTTTACCCTGTGATTTAGCTCAAGATTTCCTTCTCAATTGTCCGTTGTTTCTTAAAGTTGGAAAGTGACACTTATGGCTTCTTTGGTATGGTTTGTCAGTGGGGCAGGCTCTTCTTCATTCATCCTCTCCAGACCACACTGCCTTTGCAATACGGCACACTGGCCGGTTTTTGTCCAGCCATTGTGCTTGTAGTTGAGGCAGAAAGGGCAATGGCATTTGCAGGCAAAAGCAGAGGAGGAGTTGTGCAGCCAAGACATCCTGTGCAGATGTAGGTGTTGAGCTGTGACTCGAGAGCATTGGGGTTCCTGCCACTTGGATTTGTATCCCTAAGTGCAATCTCTTTGGCTCGGGGAGAGTCTTGCTCAGCTGAGAAAGCAGAAAGCTCAGCGAGGGTGCTCTGAAAGGTCTCGTCTGAGGCAGAGCTGTCAGCGAGCGTGAGGTGAGAGCGGCCCGGCCTTGCCCAGGCCGGAGCCCCAGCAGAGCCCACGCAGAGCCCAGAGCAGCCTGAGGCTGGGCAGAGGCAGGCTGGCAGGAGGCCCTTGGAGCTGCAAGAGGCAGCAGCCTGGCACTGGGTGCCTCTTCCTGGGAGCGGGCACATCGTCCCATCTCAGAGCCAAAGCGGCAGCTGGCTGCTCCCGAGGGAAGCGTAGCCGTGCTGGGCACAGCGCAGACTGGTGCCATTGGCCGTCTGGAGGCAGCCCAGGAGGAGAGAAAGGCAAAAGACAGCCGAGGGCTGGTGCCCCGGCTGAGGATTGCTACTCTTCTGCCGGCTGCCCTGGAAGTCCTGGGAAAGGTTAGCAGTGTGTGCAGCAGCCTGGGCACAGCGGGAGGGAGCCGGGCTGCTCCGCAGGCTCGAGCACGGGGCAGCGTCCTTCAGGCACGGCACTTCTGCCAGGGGCACCGAGGCCAACGGGAGGCAGCGACAGCTCGTCAGGTCAGATCTGCAGGAGCCAGTGCCTCACACAGCTCGGGGAGGAAGCAGTTCTGCACTGAGTCAGAGCAAAGGTGTGGAATGCAGAGCGTTCTGCAGAAATATTCGGGGCCACCAGGCCAGCCTGCTTTGTGCTCTCCAGGGCACAGCAAGCAGTGCACCACGCAGCTCTGAGTTGCTGGCAGAGAGGTGTTAAAAATGAACTCACTTTTGGATACAATTAAATGGTAACAAAGTCGTCGAAGCAAAGGAAAACTGCTTATGAGTAACGATTCCGTTGAGCCGGGTGTGTGCCTCCCTCCCCGAGAGCTCAACACACCCCCCCTCTAAGAAAATGGCTGCTTTTTAGACCCTTTCCCAGCCGGGACGGTCCCTGTCCCCTTTCCCAATGGGTGGGTACTAAGAAACTTAGGTGCTCTCCTGACCACCTTCTTTTCTGTCCCCTCCCCTCCCATCCTACTTCCTTTTTAGTCAGGTCTTCAACCCTGCCCCTCTCCCAGCTCACAGCAACACCCAGCAAATTAACTAGAACAGCTCCAAACCATAAATCCAACATACATCCAGCAATTTTCATTCTTTGACCTAAACCCCTTTTGGCTGCAGCAAAATATTACTTCCTCTCTCAGAGGGAATCGGGGATGTGCCTGAGGCTTGTGCTTGAGTAGTGAACTGATTTGGAAGGGAGCAGAAGGCTTTCAGTAGGCAATTTGTGTTTTCTTTATTACTTTGGGAAAGAAAGATGCAATGTGGCTTCACGCAGCAAAAGCACTTGCAGGGTGCAGTGATGAAATGTTGTGTTCAATTCCCAGGGAAGGAAGGTGTAAATGACCATCAGAGGAGAATTTGAGGAATGGGTGTTACGGGTTCAGGAGGACGCCCATGCCCAGAGAACTCAAGACCCAGTTAGAATTGCAAAGCAAATGAATTTTAGTAGTCACGTTAGCAAGAAATACATACCGGCGCCTGGCTGCTGGAAAAGCCACCGAGCAGGAGAAGGAGATAGAGCATGGCTCCTGAGTGGGAGGGGCAGAAGGGCAGGACTCCTTCAGGGCGTCCCCTGGATAAAAATGGCGTGCGTCATGTCGTCCTCTCCCCTCCACCCCCGGGGCACACCTTATATCTCCTCCTCAGGAGTGGCCAGTTTCAACATCATTTCGTCCAGGGCCAACTTACGAGATGAGGTCACATTGGCCCATGACCATACTCCATGCCAACAATGGCTCCATTATGTATTGTTTCTCCTTTCCCAGGATGAGTTCCACCAGGTGACCGATACCTAGTTTCATTTCTAGAAGTTAGTCCCGCTAACTAAGAATACAGTCGTCTTCTGCATTATCTTGTCGATGTGCAACACTGCGGACCAAACATGTCAGGCCTCAGATCTGTCTCCTATCCCTGACACATGGGGATGTTCCCCAAATGACCACCAGAGACCCTCAGGACACCCCTACTCTCACATCAAGAACTTCTGACAAGTGGTTTAAATATGTCAAATAGTTTGAAGTCATGTTTAGCCTGTGAGTTTCAGCAAAGTAATGAGTGTGTCTTAGTTCCATGGGTACAAACTAGTAAGTGAGATTGCTGGGTGTGCACGTGTTAGGGAAGTGATTCCCCATGCACCCAGCACTGAAATCAAGTGCCGCCTCCTTTCTAACGCTGAGCTGGCAGCAGGGATGGATCCCTGCTTGGTAACCTTTCATTGTGGTCACTTATATTGAACAGTAAAAAAGGTTGAAATGAAATATTTCAAGCCGTTTCCCTCTGGTTTCCCTTTCCTGGGGGCCAAAGCTCTGTGCCCCAGGTGGCCTGGGTGTGTGCAGAGAAATGCAGCCCCCACAAAGCCCTTGGTTTTCCCACAAGTCATCATCACTCCTTCCCAGGTGCGCCCAGCTCTGGCAGGAGAGAGAGAGCCCACGGCGCAGTGGGCACCGTGCCCTCCCAGCCGGGGCTCTCTGGCACAGAGCAGCAGCAGTGCCAGCACCTTTCAACCCGCTCCTGGCCTTGGCTTCAGCCGGGAGCCAGAAGCCTCTGGAAATCAGCACTGCCAGTTGCATTCCCAGCTTGGAGCAGCTCCTGCGGGTGGGCAAATCCTGCCCGTTCGACTGCTTCCAAAGAGGACGAAAGGCAGAGGCAGAGACGTACCTACAGAGGGGACCAGGGCGTGTCCAATAAAAGTGCAAATGTGTGGGGAGATTTGTTAGGAATTATTACAGCTGTCATGCAATTAGTGCCTTCTCTCCTGGATCTGTGCAATGCTTTGGGCCATTTTCTTGGTCTAGTTTCCTTTGCTTTGGTCCCATCTCAGTGTTCACTTGGGGTACAGGCTGCAGGTGCTTGGGGCACTCTTTGAGTTACTCTTGGAGCCCTTGAACAACAGGGTTTGGCCCACGAGGGGACTTTGTGCTGCTTTGTGACAGAGGAGAACTTCCCAGGCTATTGTGTGTTTGCTGCAGGGAAGCTTGGGTTGCTTAGCATCAATCCCCAGACCAACGCAGAGCAGCTGCTTTGTGATGTCAGGGCATGGTTGCCACGTTGTGGTGCTGTCATCAGAAGGTTGCCTTGGTGCACAGAAGGTCTCAGTGTCAGAGCAGCTCTTGGGCTTGCTCAGAGCAGGAGCATCCTCCTGGTTGAGGCCTTGTCAGGGGGCAGCTGCACTCTGACAGGAGCCTTGTTTTTTCTTGTGTTAGAGCACAGTCTGCAAACTTGCACAGCAGTGCTAAAATCATGGAGGCACTTGCTGCTGCAGTTTGCACTGTGTATGGCATTGGTTATTCTGCCTATTACCTGACTAACCTGACACGTGAGTAGAGGTTTTCCCTGGGTGTAACCCAACCTGGCTTGTGTAGGTCTTCCTGCTCTTTCTTAGTAACTGAGTTGATTTTGAAACAAAAAGACCATTAGGATGCCACTGCTTTGGTAAAGCTCCTGTCAACACATTCAGCTCAAAAGAGGGTGTCTGTAGCCAGGGAGGTGTGGGCAGCATTTGCAAGGGAACGTGCAGGGGTTCCCTTCCCTCCACGGGAGAGTCTGTGGCAGCCGAGTCTGTCATTTCCTCAGGGGGCTGGGTGAAGCAGGACAACTTTGAAAAGGCAGCCTGGGAGGTGTTCTCAGAAGGCCTTCAAAGAACTCTGCAGTTGTGCCTGGAATTCAGGGAAAGCTTCTTTGTTTCTAAATTTTGTCATTAAAAGATTTGACTGTCTAACTCGACCCTTTAATGAGTGCTAAAATAGTGATTCTTTTTGCAATGAAGTGCAAACTCCCAAACAGTGAGTGTCTGCTCTTGAACCCCAGAGCTGCTCCTGGGCTGTTTCCCAGTAGAACTATGACACCTCAGGGGGGTTTGGGGGAAGGTTTTCTGGGCAACAGGTTTTCAGTAACTTAATGAGAATTAGTGCTAGCAACCTTTTTATAAAAAAAGAACCTGAAGGAGAGGATAAAAAAGGCAGCTTTAGCTGTTGGTCAGAAGAGAAATATTGGGTGTTAAAGAACAATTTGCATTTTCTTGATCAAGTTTGTATTCATTTACTGGCAAAAGAGGCCAAAGCATAGGCACAACCAAGAATATTGTCCTGCTCTCTTGCTGGATGTGTGGAAGAACTGTGTCTGCTGGAGGGCTATTGTGAAAAGAAAACACTCTCTGTTTGGGTGGACTTGTTCTGCGGGATTAACCAGGTTTTTTCACAGCGTTTTTTTCACAGGCGGTTTTTTCACAGCATCTGGTTCATTTTCCCTTCCCACTGCAGGTCACATGATCCGCGTATTCGTCAGTCCTGACCCTGAGGTGAGTGAGACAGGAACTTTTGATGTTCCTGGTGTTTAAGAACTGTGTAGAAAGCTGTGAGCTTGGCCTGCGGCAGTAGAGTAAGGAGGCTGAGCTGGGTGGGCAGAAAGAAAATCCATGTTCATGTCTGCAGCAGCAATAGCAAAGGCATCACTGTGTAATAGCTGCTTTTGCATTTCAGAGCTGTCGCAGAACTAAAAGCCCAGCTTTGCAGAGAGAACGTTGCTTGCTGACAGTAGCCAGGCTGCAATATCTAATTCAGAGCAATATGCAGTACTGTTGAATTAGCCCATTTTACTTTAGTTGGAGGCACTTGGAATCCCATTGCTATGCAAGGTTATGATTTCTCCTTAGTAGAGCTGGTTGTAGAGCTAAATAGAGATAAGGTTAGAAATGACAGGTAACTGCCTGTCCCTCACACTCCTGCCTGTCCACAGAGCCCAGAACCAACCTCAGGCTCTCCTCTGGCTCCCTCTGCTCCTGGAGAAGAGGTTGAAGAGGCTGAAGAGGCTGAAGAGGCTGAAGAGGCTGAAGAGGAGAAAAATGTCCAGAACTCTCCAGCTGTGGTCAGTCATGAACCTGAACATCCTGAGCCGGTAAGTGCCAGTTGTGGTTGGGGCTGTGTTTAGAGGAAATCAGAGCTGCAAGTTTCTGAGCGGCCAGCACTTGCTGGTGGTGGCCGAGGATGCTGAGTGCTGGAGTCCTGGCAGGACCTAGCGATTCCCCCCAGCCAGTGAGAGCTGGAACACGGCCTTTGAGCTGTCATGTTTAGGCCCCAGCTTGCTGGGATTCCAAGAGGGGCAAACGTGAATCATGAAGGCTCCCCTGTCGCCAGAGGAGGGAGCGCTCCAAAGACACCGCTCTCAGCCTTGCCAGACACGTGGGGGACACGGTGGCCTGGAGAGCCGTGTCCCACTGCACAGGCTGGCCAAGTAGCTGCTGGCACAAAAGCTGTTGATGTGAGCACACAAGTGCTTTGGGGTGGTTTGTCCACATGAGCTTCTTGGGTGGGCCGAGCTGGGAGTATTTCAGAGACACACTGGGGACGGGGAGGTGCTGCTTGAAGTCAGGGACTTTGGTGCCTTGGTTGCCAGGTTGTTCTCTGGCCTCTTCAGGCAGAGCAGTGAGGAGCAGAGCTGACAGGGGCTCTGAGTGCGCCTGTGTTTTTGCTTTTGATAAGCTGCAAAGAGATGGTTGTGTTGTGCACAGACCTGTGTGGGGCCCCTCTTCTCCCGTGTGGCAAAAGAAGCAAAGTGCGCAGTTGGGAGCCCTTCTTCCGGGGCAGAAGCCCGAGGCTGCCATGTTTCTGCAGATACTTTCTGTTGTGAAGTCTGTTTTTAAAACTGCATTTGAAAACTGCATTGGAGCCTAGAGTGGGGGCAAAGCTGCAGCTCCTTGAGTGCTGTCTCGTAGGGTTAAGAACAGGAAGGAGATCTTGCCGTTCTGGCTGCTGTATTTGAAGTCAATGTGCAACTTTGTGCCTGGGGAGCTGCGTGGGAGAAAAGGAGCCAGGGGTGCCGGTCCACAGTAGCTGAACGTGAGGCAGCGTGTGGCCAGGTGGCCAGGAAGGCCAAGGGCATCCTGGCCTGTGTCAGCAAGAGTGGGGCAGCAGGAGCAGGGCAGTGACCGTCTCCCTGTGCTGGGCACCAGTGAGGCCGCAGCTGGAGTGCTGTGTCCAGTTCTGGGCCACTGTGAAGAAGCAAGACCTTGAGGGGCTGCAGCGTGTGCAGAGAAGGGCAAGGGAGCTGGGGAAGGGTGTGGAGGCCAAGTGCCATGAGGAGGTGCTGAAGCAGCTTTAGGCTGGAGAAAGGGACCTTCAGGCAGACTTTAGGCTCCTGCGGGACCTTCAGGCAGACTTCCCTAAATGCCTGCATGACAGTGCTCGCCACAAGTGCCGTTGCATCCCCTGCCAAGCATCCCCTCACTGCACCCAAGGGCTTTAGGCACTGCAGCAGGTGACCCTTTTGTCTTTTGGTCTCTTGGTTTGTTGGTTTGCACGGAGGAGAAGGCCTGTTTATTTTCTCTTTCTCCAGCAAGCAAAGGTGCTTTTGCTGTACCTTTCCTGCCCTTTTCCAGCACTAGCACAGATTTTATCCAGTTTTAGGTTTCCATGTCTGCAGCAGCAATAGCAAAGGCATCACTGTGTAATAGCTGCTTTTGCATTTCAGAGCTGTCGCAGGACTAAAAGCCCAGCTTTGCAGAGAGAACGTTGCTTGCTGACAGTAGCCAGGCTGCAATATCTAATTCAGAGCAATATGCAGTACTGTTGAATTAGCCCATTTTACTTTAGTGTGAGGCACTTGGAATCCCATTGCTATGCAAGGTTATGATTTCTCCTTAGTAGAGCTGGTTGTAGAGCTGAATAGAGATAAGGTTAGAAATGACAGGTAACTGCCTGTCCCTCACACTCCTGCCTGTCCACAGGGCACAGAACCAACCGCCGGCGCTCCTCTGGCTCCCTCTGCTCCTGGAGCAAGGGCCAAATGGGTGAAAAATGTCTGGAAATCACCAGCTGGCATCAGACGTGAACCTGAACGTCCTGAGCCGGTAAGTGCCAGTTGTGGTTGGGGCTGTGTTTAGAGGAAATCAGAGCTGCAAGTTTCTGAGCGGCCAGCACTTGCTGGTGGTGGCCGAGGATGCTGAGTGCTGGAGTCCTGGCAGGACCTAGCGATTCCCCCCAGCCAGTGAGAGCTGGAACACGGCCTTTGAGCTGTCATGTTTAGGCCCCAGCTTGCTGGGATTCCAAGAGGGGCAAACGTGAATCATGAAGGCTCCCCTGTCGCCAGAGGAGGGAGCGCTCCAAAGACACCGCTCTCAGCCTTGCCAGACACGTGGGGGACACGGTGGCCTGGAGAGCCGAGTCCCACTGCACAGGCTGGCCAAGTAGCTGCTGGCACAAAAGCTGTTGATGTGAGCACACAAGGGCTTTGGGGTGGTTTGTCCACATGAGCTTCTTGGGTGGGCCGAGCTGGGAGTATTTCAGAGACACACTGGGGACGGGGAGGTGCTGCTTGAAGTCAGGGACTTTGGTGCCTTGGTTGCCAGGTTGTTCTCTGGCCTCTTCAGGCAGAGCAGTGAGGAGCAGAGCTGACAGGGGCTCTGAGTGCGCCTGTGTTTTTGCTTTTGATAAGCTGCAAAGAGATGGTTGTGTTGTGCACGGACCTGTGTGGGGCCCCTCTTCTCCCGTGTGGCAAAAGAAGCAAAGTGCGCAGTTGGGAGCCCTTCTTCCGGGGCAGAAGCCCGAGGCTGCCATGTTTCTGCAGATACTTTCTGTTGTGAAGTCTGTTTTTAAAACTGCATTTGAAAACTGCATTGGAGCCTAGAGTGGGGGCAAAGCTGCAGCTCCTTGAGTGCTGTCTCGTAGGGTTAAGAACAGGAAGGAGATCTTGCCGTTCTGGCTGCTGTATTTGAAGTCAATGTGCAACTTTGTGCCTGGGGAGCTGCGTGGGAGAAAAGGAGCCAGGGGTGCCGGTCCACAGTAGCTGAACGTGAGGCAGCGTGTGGCCAGGTGGCCAGGAAGGCCAAGGGCATCCTGGCCTGTGTCAGCAAGAGTGGGGCAGCAGGAGCAGGGCAGTGACCGTCTCCCTGTGCTGGGCACCAGTGAGGCCGCAGCTGGAGTGCTGTGTCCAGTTCTGGGCCACTGTGAAGAAGCAAGACCTTGAGGGGCTGCAGCGTGTGCAGAGAAGGGCAAGGGAGCTGGGGAAGGGTGTGGAGGCCAAGTGCCATGAGGAGGTGCTGAAGCAGCTTTAGGCTGGAGAAAGGGAGGCTCCTGCGGGACCTTCAGGCAGACTTCCCTAAATGCCTGCATGACAGTGCTCGCCACAAGTGCCGTTGCATCCCCTGCCAAGCATCCCCTCACTGCACCCAAGGGCTTTAGGCACTGCAGCAGGTGACCCTTTTGTCTTTTGGTCTCTTGGTTTGTTGGTTTGCACGGAGGAGAAGGCCTGTTTATTTTCTCTTTCTCCAGCAAGCAAAGGTGCTTTTGCTGTACCTTTCCTGCCCTTTTCCAGCACTAGCACAGATTTTATCCAGTTTTAGGTTTCCATGTCTGCAGCAGCAATAGCAAAGGCATCGCTGTGTAATAGCTGCTTTTGCATTTCAGAGCTGTCGCAGAACTAAAAGCCCAGCTTTGCAGAGAGAACGTTGCTTGCTGAGAGTAGCCAGGCTGCAATATCTAATTCAGAGCAATATGCAGTACTGTTGAATTAGCCCATTTTACTTTAGTTGGAGGCACTTGGAATCCCATTGCTATGCAAGGTTATGATTTCTCCTTAGTAGAGCTGGTTGTAGAGCTGAATAGAGATAAGGTTAGAAATGACAGGCAACTGCCTGTCCCTCACACTCCTGCCTGTCCACAGGGCACAGAACCAACCGCCGGCGCTCCTCTGGCTCCCTCTGCTCCTGGAGCAAGGGCCAAATGGGTGAAAAATGTCTGGAAATCACCAGCTGGCATCAGACGTGAACCTGAACGTCCTGAGCCGGTAAGTGCCAGTTGTGGTTGGGGCTGTGTTTAGAGGAAATCAGAGCTGCAAGTTTCTGAGCGGCCAGCACTTGCTGGTGGTGGCCGAGGATGCTGAGTGCTGGAGTCCTGGCAGGACCTAGCGATTCCCCCCAGCCAGTGAGAGCTGGAACACGGCCTTTGAGCTGTCGTGTTTAGGCCCCAGCTTGCTGGGATTCCAAGAGGGGCAAACACGAATCATGAAGGCTCCCCTGTCGCCAGAGAAGGGAGTGCTCCAAAGACACCGCTCTCAGCCTTGCCAGACACGTGGGGGACACGGTGGCCTGGAGAGCCGTGTCCCACTGCACAGGCTGGCCAAGTAGCTGCTGGCACAAAAGCTGTTGATGTGAGCACACAAGGGCTTTGGGGTGGTTTGTCCACATGAGCTTCTTGGGTGGGCCGAGCTGGGAGTATTTCAGAGACACACTGGGGACGGGGAGGTGCTGCTTGAAGTCAGGGACTTTGGTGCCTTGGTTGCCAGGTTGTTCTTTGGCCTCTTCAGGCAGAGCAGTGAGGAGCAGAGCTGACAGGGGCTCTGAGTGCGCCTGTGTTTTTGCTTTTGATAAGCTGCAAAGAGATGGTTGTGTTGTGCACGGACCTGTGTGGGGCCCCTCTTCTCCCGTGTGGCAAAAGAAGCAAAGTGCGCAGTTGGGAGCCCTTCTTCCGGGGCAGAAGCCCGAGGCTGCCATGTTTCTGCAGATACTTTCTGTTGTGAAGTCTGTTTTTAAAACTGCATTTGAAAACTGCATTGGAGCCTAGAGTGGGGGCAAAGATGTTGCTCTGAAGTAGGTGACACTTTCATCTTTTTGTTTGTTGGTTTGTTGGTTTTCTAGGAGGAGACTCCCTGTATTTTCTTTCTCGGCAAACAAAGGTGCTTTTACTCAACCTTTCCTGGACTTTTCTAGCACTGGACGAGATTCTGCTAGAATTTTAGCTTGCAAGCTGGCGGTTTTGGAAGTTGCAGTGTTTTTGCATGAGAACACGTAGTTTGGGGCAGGGAGATTGGTGCAGAAGGAGCTGTTCTGGTGTCCGGCCAGCCAGCAGGGCCTTGCACATCACTCTCAGGTTAACAGCGCCCGTGCCTTTTGGCAGCCCAGGGGAGCAGAATGTGTTGTATTCCAGGTATAGGAATTCAGCAGGAAATCAACACCCTTGCATTCCAGCTGGTCCTCTGAGGTCAGAGGGGCTGGGAGGGGCTCAGCTTCACTTCTGAAGTGCAGCCACTTTAACATCATCAGTCTGGTTGAGTCCAAGAGAAGAACTTGCCCCAGTACAGATGCACAAAGAGTGCAGTTCCCAGTGCAGTGTCCTGGGTCTGATCGCATTCTAGAAGGACCTTCCTGCTCCAGGTTCCCCAAGAGTGTGGTTTATTGAAGCAACAGGAGAGCAAGTTCAGGACTGCTGCTAATCAGGGCACTGGCTACCAAGTGTTGATGTGTGTAGTGAGGGAAAGCATAGGAAAAGAGAGATGATAACAGTGAGATAGATCTATCTATCTATCGATCGATCGATCGATCGATCTATTTATCTAAATGAAACTTCCCTGCTCTGCTCCAAGGCAATTGGAGGTGCAAAGCTCACCTAAAGACATCCTTTCAGGAGAGGAGGAGAGACATGTTCCATCAAGCGATCCCAAGCAGGCAGATATGTTTCCCCCTCCAGAGATGGTTGTTTTTTCCCCTCAGAGGTGTTTTCCTCCCCCTGTTTATCCGTGAAAGTTTGGTCTGTCCTATGGGTGTGGAGCAATCCCATCCTCTAGGTGGGGTTTGGTGACTCTGGTCAAACATGCATTACAGGACACATGGTTTCCTTCACTGGCATCCTGAAGGGTGTCTAAGCTAATTTGTTAATGGGGCCTTCTGAGGGTCTCTGTTACTGCCGGTCAGAATTCTCAGTTGATAAAAGAGGGAGGACAAGAAACACCTTGGTTCTCCTCCATATACTGAGGTGGCCATAGAGGCCCTCTGACCTCCATTGGAGGCTCTTTGTTCGCATCCTCATCTCCTGAATAATCCAGGATTTGTAACAAGAGTGTAGATGTCAGAAAGGCAGGAATGGCAGTGCAGGCCTGAAGAGAACATGAACTCCAGAAGTGTCTCTCACAAGGAGCAAGCTCCCACAGGAAGCCACCTGCAGAGCCAGGGTGGGGCTGTGGGACAGGGCTGGGTGTCAGTCACTTCTGAAAGACAAGCAGGACACGGCAGAAGAGGAGCGAGGTCCTCAGCAGAGCCTTGAGAAATGCCCCACGTTCCCTTGTCAGATGCCTAAGAGTCTGTTGGAGCTTCAGTCCCAGATGGAGCCTGACTGTAGTGCCAGTGTCACTTTGGAATCTGTGCCTCCCCGTGGGCAGAGAAGGACCCGGGAGAGCAGCAGCACATTGCTTTGGGAATGTGCGAGCCCATCAGTCTCTGAGTCCTGCCCCATAAATATTTTATGGGAAGTTGAAAGCCATCTTCTCTTGCTTTCTGTGCAGCTCCTTCTAGAGAAAGAGCATGAGCAGATTGCTCTATCAGAGATGCCTTGCCAGACTCGGCGAGAGCTGTTCCCAGCCCGAGAGCAGCTGCAGCAGCTCAGGCAGCAGGTGGAAGAGGCACAAGAGAATGGCCAGGTGAGCCTGCTTAGCCAGGTGACAGAGTGAAGGGCAGGAACAGGGACATAAAACGGAGCTCTTGGGACTGAGGAGGCCAGGAGTCCCACAGGCACTGAAAGCACAGAGCCTTGTCATCTGCAGAGCCCAGTGCTGGGATGGGAGGGTTCCAATGGAAGCAGAGCTGGGTAGGGAAGCAGAAGGGAGGGGCTGAATGAATGTGATTTTGAGGCTGAAAGAGGAAAAAGCTGAGCCTGATGGCAGCTGCCAGTCACTTGCTTTGCATTTGTGTGTACAGAACATCAAGGCAGAGCCACAAGCAGAGCTGCCCGAAGCCAAGAGTGACATCAAGGCAGCAAAGAGGAGGAGCAAGGAAGACATCAGAAGCATCCAAGAGGAGAAGAATCTCCATCAGCACAGGAGCGATCTACAAGAGCAGGTGAGTGTAAGAGCTGAAGCCACTCCACTCGTGAGACATCCTCTCTCTGCTTCCTTGCAGAACATTGACAAAGAGCTGCAGGCAGAGCTGCAGGAAACTGAGGCTAGGATCAAGGCAAGGGAGAAGAGGCTGGGTGAAGGACTGAAAATCATCCGAGAGGAAATTAATCTTCTACTCCAAAAGCATGAGGCTCTACAAAAGCGAGTGAGTGAAACAGAGAGAGCCGCTGCAGTCACCAAACTGGTGGTTTCTGCCCTTCTTGCTTTTCCTCTGCAGAGCAGCAGGCGGGTGGGGTGATGTCTCTGAGTGCCATCCTGCTGTGGTCTCTATCACAGCCACTCTGAAGGACACGTCCTGGGCTGCTGAATCTCAGCTGCTGCCCTGGACAGTGTGACTAGTCCTTTGGCCTTTTGGCCAGCAGTCATCCAAATGGATTCCTGCTGGCCTGTTCCTGCTCTCCTTGTTTCTTGAGGTGTTTTTGCAGGTCAGCTTGGTGACCCTGATGGATCTTGAAACAAGCTGTCTGTATCCCTTGTGAACCTGTTCTTTCCCTTTCCTCACAGTCGCTGACCCACGGCTGACAGGGATAAGCTGTAGTGTCTGACTGCTTTGTTGTGTTTGACTTGAGGTGGAAGTGTGGACATCTCAGCTGGCAGCCTGCAAAGACTTCCAGCAAGTGATTGGCCACAAAGAGCCCCAAGGCTGGCGTGGGGCACAGGAACTGTCCCAGCCGGACCTGCTGCAGCTTGAGCCCGTCCCGAAGATGGTGGAGGAAAAGAGGACTCCATGGGAGGAGGTAGAACATTAGAACAAGGAGATGCAAGTGTGTCCATAGTCCTTGGAGGGGGAAAAGAGTGCTTGGGAGGAAGTGGAATAGTCATTGCAGCAGTCATCCTTCAGAAAATCCATGAGAATGGAACAGGAATCTGGCCATGAACTCAAGTAAAATCAGCCTTTGGTTTTGACCCATCCGGTTTGAGAAGTGGACATGCAAAAAAAACCATTTTAAGAGCCCTGCATGTGGCTGACAGCATCTTCCTCTGGGCCTGCATTTGAAATGGGATCCCAGGGCAATCTCTGCCAGCCACACTTTCTGACACAACCTCATTTCTTGTCTCAGATCTACACAGGCTCTCGCATGGAACCTGCTCCTGCAGCAGCAGCAGCAGCAGCAGCATTGTCTAAAGGAGCCTTTGCACCCCAGCCTGAGAAGTGGAGCCCGGGCACTTTGCTCAGCTCCAACACCAACACAGCTTCTTCCCATCAACAGGAGATGGAGGATGACCTCCTGGAGCTACTGAGTACGTCTTGTGTATTTCTTGTGTGAGGGACAGTGTATTGTGTGCATGTGTCAGCATAGCTGTGCCAAATGTTGCTCCGCAGTTTGCTGTCACAGGGACATTTAGGACTCCTCACAGGAAGTGCTGTGCTTCGAGGCAGCGAGGGAGTGCTCTGGGTGTTCCTGCTGCCTCTGAGCACAGCTCAGACTGCCTTGGCTTTGCCTGAGCTTCCCTCTCTGCTGAAGGCAGAAGCAGGGATTGTTCCTGCATCAGCTGTGACCTAGCAAATGATCTAGGCAAGTCCTCTGTGCTAGTGGCCAAACTGAACGGAATATTTGGCTTCCTAAATTCTCCTTAGACTCCTGATTTCTCAGCATTCATCAGAGCAAAAGACCTTCGCAGAAATTGTTTGGTTTTGGAGTTTTGTCTTTTGGTGGGTTTGTAAGGATTTTGGTTGGTGGTTTGTTGTTTTGGGGTTTTTTTGTGTGTTTGGTTTGGGCCTTTTTTTTTTTTTTTCTGGTGAAGTTGTTTTTTCTCCATCCTGAAGGAGCTCTTCTTCCTCATGTGTCTTATTGGTGTAATTTTGATGACTGTTACTATTCCACTACTACATCTACAGTTGGTTTTTATGACAATGCAACGTTTTTGCCAATGACCACTTCTTTGAAAAAACATCAAGTGACAGCACAAATTGAGAGCAAGAGGTGTTTTCCACATGTCCCCAAAGAAAAAGCAGATACTTTTATAACAATCCCTATTTAATATCCTAGTTTCATGCTTATAAGGATGTGTCCAAGAGACACATTGATGTGGCGTGGTCAGGTAAAACTGCACTGCAGGCATTTCTCAGGAGTGAGCCTCCAGCCCATCCACTGTCTATCCCTCAGATCCGTGGCACTTTTTCATCCCTGATTCCCAGTCATTCCCGTGACTGTTAGAATGCCACCCGTTGGCCCAAGCCCTGCACAGCTCACTCTCTAGGAAAACACATGAAGCCCTTTGTGATTCTGCAGCACAGCCCATTGAATCTGCTTCCTGCCCATAACAGCTGCCAGTGCTGTGCTCTCAGGTAAGACCTGGGGGGGCTGAGAACAGAGCCCAGTTGACTCTGTGTCTACCATCACCTGTTGGGACAAGAAGGGCATTGATGTGCACCTCGGTGTGTCTGATCTCAAAGCCAATCCTCTTGTGTCCTGAAAGGGGGCAAGAGCTTGGAACGGGGCTCGGTCTGGCTGTGGCTTCTTCCCAGTGCTTGTCAGTGCTCATCCTTGGGCCTTCCCAGCCCTGCTGTGGTACCTGCCCTGCCCCTGACGGCCGCTGCGACTGCAGAGGCTGGAGCCTTCCTCAGCTGAGAGAGTCCTGCTGCTGCCCGGCCGCTGCAGCGCGGAGCTGCCAGGAGGCAGCAGCCCCTCGTCTGGGCCGGCTTCTGCATGGCACGGCCTGGACTCACGAGAGGCTCAGCATCTCCTCTGGGCAGCTGTCCGTGCCACGCCGGCACCCGAGGAGCACTGCTGTCCTTGCTGCCCGTGGCCGCTGTGCCGAGCTGGGAAGGCGGGGACGTGTGCAGAGCTGAGAGGGCGAGTCCAATGCCAGCGACTGATCCGCGCAGTCAGGGGGAAGACAAGCAGTGTGGTTCTTCACATGGGACACGGGCAAGGGCATCTTTGAACTCAGCCTGCCCATAAAGGCTGAGCATCCTGATGCGGAAAGCCCCGTTGGTATTGGTCACAATGTGAGCTGCTCTGGTTTACAAAAAGAAAGGCATTCCTTTGGCAAGATGCCATCCTCTCCTGCGAATGCATCTCTCTGTGCTTTGTTTCCTCTCAAGAGATCTCTTCAGAGGACTGTAGAAAATCAGTCTCAGTGCTGGCCATCTGTGCTGCAGAGCTGCCTGGCCTGTTGCTGTTGCTGTTGTGGTTCTCGTCGCTGTTGTTGTTGTTACCCAGATGACCACAAAAGGCTCAGAGCCCCAGAGAGTGGGGCTGCCTTTTGTATCTCCTGGAAGGTGGCATCTCTGCTTTCAAGTGAGCATCTTGCACTTTGTTTCCCTCAGGGAAAATGGTGAGCATGGAAAATCCAGTGATGAAATACACTGAACTGGAAAATATCGGCAGTGGGTGAGTCCAACCACAGTTTCTTCTACAAAACCATGGGCCGGCTGTTCTGCTGGTGGAATATCTATCAAGTGTCAAGTCAGGCAAGCTGCAAACATGTTCAGACACTGGGCTTAGATTGACCCATCTCTCAGTGCTGGTCAGAATTTGTAAGTGTGGTCAGAAGGCATTGTCAAAGACATCTCCATGCTGCCACGGTCTTGCCTGCAGCAAGGAACAGGAGCTGGAAGATCTCCTGTCTCTCAAGTGTGGGACAGCTGTGTGTTAATTTCCTTAGCATTTTTGTATGTCTCAAAATCATACGGCCACACTAATGAAAGGAGAATCTTGCTTGCCTGAAAGAGAAGCCTAGCCCCTGGTAGCTGTCAGATAACAGTTCTCAGGAACAGTTCTTTCCAAGAGGTTGCTGAAGGAAATACTCGGTGGTCAGGATTAGAACCACACAGTTTAGAAACGGAAACTCAAGATGAAAGAATAAGCTCTCTTTTTGAGCTGAGGGACTAAAGCCCAAAGCTTCAGGAACAGGCCCAGTGCCCATGCACTGGAGAGGAAAATGCATCATGTGCCCTCTGGCAGAGCCCTCATGCCTCCTGCAGGTTTTAGGCACTTAGAGCAGAGATCTCCTGTCCGGGCTGGCTTTCACGCCAAGATCTAAACAGCTTCTCCTTTCTTTGCTGCTGTTTTGTTTCTAGGGGTTTCGGAGAAGTTTGTAGAGCATTCGACACTGCCACAGGAGGAGAGGTAAATGTCAACAGTCCCTGCAGATTCTGCAGCTCTTGAGGGCTTTCCCCTCTGGTGTGAGTTGTGGCTGGAGCTTTGGGTCACCGCGAGAGCTGTGCTGCAAAGGCACAAGAAGCACAGACTGGTGCCAGCCTGCAAAATACATTTGGGACAGTCGTTGTCCTTCTCAGCTGCCAGAAGGAAGGCAAAGAGAGCAGTGGTTCCTTTTGGAGAAGGAAATGCTCACTCACTCTCAGTGGCTAAAACAAAGGTGGTGCCTTAGAGCATCTCACTGCTTTCTTGTGGCTACAGCTTCAGAGTCCTGAATTCTCATTTCTGGCTGCCAGCAAACACATCTGAACCTTACTGGTAGTTCCTTAGCAACCTGCAGTGCTGCACTTGGGAACTGCACGTAGGGAGGGATCTGCAAGGCGTCCCTAAAAGCCCTAAGCCCTGCTTATAGCCCAGGATGTATCCATAGAGTAGCAAGGCTTGGATTACTTCTCTGGATCCCAGGCAGAGCAGCAGAGAGTGTGGGCAGAGCTTTGTGGGTGATAGTTGACACCATTGTTACCAAGTGGACAAGGCAAAACGTCAGTGGCCATGTGTCCTGTTTCTGGCCCACAAGGGAGCGGAGAAATGGGCTGTTGGAATGTCAGTTCCTAATTACTCCAGTGTCTAATCACAAGGCACTTTGGCACAGCTCAGCTGTGTCATTCCAAAATCACTCGCTCCGTGTGTGTTGTGGTCTCGTGCCACCAACTTCTCAAGGTACTGATTGTCATTGTCATTTTAGGTGGCCATAAAGAAAATTAGTCTGCAAGGACTGAGGAGGAAGGAAGTAACTGTCAATGAACTCATGATCATGAAGATGAATAGGAATCCCAACCTGGTCAACTATTTAGACAGGTGAGTGGTCGTGGTCTTATCCCATGAATGTTTGTTTACCTACTGCAAGCATGAGAGGTCAAAAACCCACTTTGGTCTGTGGCAGAAAATAGAGCCATTAATTACTGATCAATTATTATTTCTCTTCTCATCTCCAATGGATGGGAAGAGAGTGCATTTTGTCTGCATTAGTCTTCCCTGGCACACATCGTTTGACAATTCTTCAAAAGCCTGCACCAGTGCTATCTTACGAAGTCAATACCCTCTAAGTTCACTGCCACCACGTTGTCTTGGGGCTTGATTTTTCTCAAGAGTCTTAAATGCTAATGAGCCATCCGAGAGAGGATTTCCCTTGGACTGCAGCCCCTCTTTTCCATTGCTGGGCATGCCAGGAAGACTAGGTGCTTTTTTTCCATAAACACCATGTGTGACAGCTTTTTATCTGGGCTGTTAGTAAACTGCGTTTTTCACTTGCTGGCCATCTAAGACATCTCCTTTTTCACAGCTGTGCCTTTCTCCTTGACACAGCACAGACTGCAATCGCTGCACAGCCTAGAGGGAACGTCTATTCCTTTGAGTCTGTTCTCGTTTCAAAGGGACCTGGAAACAAGAATCAATCGTTGTCTTTTCCAAACAGTGGCGTAGCCATGCACGTTCATCTCCATGGCCTCATTTCCTTCTTTCAGCTACCTTGTGGATGATGAAGTCTGGCTGGTGATGGAGTACATGGATGGAGGCACTCTGAGAGATGCCATCAATGAGATGTACATATCTGAAGATGAGATGGCAGCCGTCAGTCGGGAGGTCAGGGATCCCACCTGTGCTTCCGAGGGCTTGGGCAGGATTGTCTGGGAAACAGGGGCTGAGAACTGGAGGGATTCCATGTGCCAAACTTTGCTTCTGTGTGGCTGCTATGCTATGGGGAAGCAGGGGAACTGCGTGGCAGTGTGCCTGCACTCCCTGTACTCTGTTCTTGTACTCTTATCTCCTGCTGTTGCATTCTCACTCTGTCTCTTGTATTTGTAGTTGCTGTTCTCCACCTTGCCTCTCTGAATGCTTGCCTGGAGCCTGTCTGCACGGCATTCCTTGCCTGTAAAAGCAAAGGTGCTGGTAGCAGAATTGGAAACTAATGGTAAAAGGGACTCATTTCTCAGAGTCCTCAGCTGAAAAGGGTAGTAGTGCACCCAAAATGCTGTTTGCTTCTGAAAGGCGACTCATGTGATACTTCCAAGTCTGTGCTGAGGCCAGCAAGAAAACCTTTGCCATGCAGCCTCCCACCCAAAAGTGAGCCGCTTCACAGCAAAGGGAGGGACTCTTTCTTTCTTGGCAAAGCCTTGCTTGTCCTCTGGATGAAGAAAGCACATCCACTGCAGCAGCAGTCATTCTGGCTGCTTTGCAGAGGACAGTCTAGAACAGCAATTCCCGTTGGCTCTCTCAAAAGCTGACGTGCCTTCCCTTAGAAAGGTAGTGTTGGAGCAGCAAGCTCTTCCTCTCAATGGCTCTGTGTTCTGCCATTACACTCTATTCCCCTGGAAAGGGAATCTTTTAGAGCTGTTTCCTTTCTTGTGGGCTCAAATCACACCACTCATTTTTATCCTCCTGTCTCTGTTTTCTCTCTCAGTGCCTGCAAGGACTGGATTTTCTTCACTCAAACCATGTCATCCATCGAGATGTGAAGAGCAGCAACATCCTTCTCAGAACTGACGGCTCTGTCAAGCTGGGTTGGTATATTCTTGGCCAGGCAGAGCGTTCCGGGCATGTGGGGTTTGGGGCTGCTTTTGAGTGACTGCCAGTTCCCCCAAAGTGGTGCTGCTGGCAGTGCAGGGACCCCTGCAGCGAGCTGAAGGCACAGTTGCAACGTGCACAGAGGTATGGCGAGGAAAAAGCAGTCCAGAGTGGCACTGGTTTGGGTCTGTGGGTGTCCCTTCCAGAGGGAGGGAGCTACAATCTAAAGGTTCCAGGGAATAAAAGCCACTTCTGGGGGCAGGATTAAAAAATTATAAAAGCAGCCACTTCCGTGTTTCCTTGGCTAAAGTCCTGAGGAAACAGAGCAGGGACGGATTTCCAGGAGATTCAACAGCGCTTTCTCAGACTTACAGTGGGGAGTTCTTTTGCTTGGTTTCCTAATTGTACAGAACTTTTTTGTTCTCCTCAGCTGATTTTGGCCTCTCTGCTCAGCTCACCCCTGAGCAGAATCTAAGGAGCTCAGTGGTCGGGACGTCTTGGTGGATGGCGCCTGAGGTTGTGCTAGGTCAACCATATGGCCCCAAAGTGGACATATGGTCTCTTGGAATTGTGGGGATCGAAATGGTGGAACGAGAAGCTCCTCACTGGAATGAAAGTCCTTCCTTGGTAAGGAGCAAATACTCACTGATCCCTCTGTCTTTTTCACCTATCCTGTGTTCTGTCCTCCATCAGAAAAAATCCCATTGCCGTCTGCTGGCACTGCTTCCACCAAGGTCCCCTTCTAAAAATGGCCCTGCAGCACATCAGCATCTGCTGTAGTTTTGGTTGCATCAGTGGGGGAACTCAGGCCCTACCACATGCAAACACTCTCCATTCTCAGGCAACACTTTCCTTTAGGTTTTAAGGTGTTCCAGCTCATCTGTCTGTGTAGAGGTCTCTAATAACACAAAACACACATCTCAGAGCTGGTGTTACATTTCCAGAAAAGAAGGAAAGAAACCCAAACCAACAAAGTTTCTAAAACAGTGCTTTTCTAGAGAAGAACTGCACTCCCTGTACGGTTTCTTGTCACTTGCCTAAAACCTGGGCATGAGGGTGTAAAGGCCACATAGTGTCTTCTGCTTCTTGTGCAGTGTTGCTGAAACACTTAGTGACCATATTTCTGTCATAGCCCAAGCCACGTTCTCCACGTGACCAAGCTGCAGCCTGGTGACATGGAGAGCCTGCCAAAACCTCCCATTTGTTACCTGGCACTTTCTGGGATGGGCACATCTTTAATGCATTGACTTGAGTATCCAGAGGAGCAGAGGGTTACCATAGGGATGGCATTTCTCCTTCTGCTGATTTGACCGCGAAAAGATTTTCTTTTGCCACATCAGAGAAGCTGGAACTTGCAGACTGCTGCGAGACAGAGCTGCAGGTGGCTCCTGTGTGCCCAAACAGGCATTTTCATCCCAAGACCTTTCTGCATGCATCTTAACGTGTCTGTGTTGAACGCGAGGTTCCAAATGTTTCTTTCCTTACCTGAGCAATAACTCCCTTTTCTATAATAATGCTTGAAAACAGTTAGAGCAAAGTCCCTCTTCCAAACTGCCTGTCAAGCTGGTGGGAATCTTCAGAGAAGCAAAACGTGCTTTTGCTGATGTAGTTGCCCCTAACTAGGTCAGCCAATCAAATCAGCTGCCAAGGCAAGCTCCGCTGGATGCTGGAAAAGCTGTGGCTGCTTTGGGGTTTGGGTTTTTTGTTGGTATAGGAAAGTCATCTCTGCCTCTCTGCCAAGGCAGAAATTGCCACTGCAGAGTTGAGCTTAAACAAGGGGCTCTGGGAGAGCATTTACAGACTTGAAACTGATGCCTGGAGTGGCTACCTAAAACCAGAGACTAGACAAGAATAAGAGAATCAAAATAGGTATTTATTTGAATGGCCTTCAAAGATACAGCCTGGGCAGTCAAAAGGCTACATCCAAGATGGACCCTGGGTCATGAGTTCTTCACAGTTTTGTAAGCTTGGTCCATTTCCATAGCAGGGTTAATTCTCCAATTATGAGCCCAGTTAATGATGTAATTAGCCCAAGTTTGCCCCTCTTCAGAGGCTTTGAGTTCACACATTTTGGGCCCTGGGACAATCGGAGTGTCCTTGGAGAGCAAACCTAGAGAGGCTTTGTTATGTCTAACTAGCACGAGAGAACAGTAGCTAACAGGCCACACAAAACTTCTGAGCTACACACTAGGCAGTACAGGAATTGAAAAATAGAAAAGTTAAAACCTAAGGCATCAAAAGAAGCAGGTGGAGTCTTGTGTTTCCTTTTTCTCCAGGCTGAACTCCTGATAGCCTTAGGAGGGACCCCACAGCTGCGGCAGCCCAACCTGTTCTCGGCTTCTATGCGTCACTTCCTGAACTGCTGCCTGCAGACAAAGGAGGAGCGGCGCTGGTCTGCCAAGGAGCTCCTGCAGGTAAAATGCAAAGGGGCTGCAGGTCAAACAGTGTCCGAGGATGGGCTCCTCCTCCACTGAAGCCCAAGGCATCAGATTTGAGCCCCCTTCCTCCTCATCTTCACTCTTGGTGCTTTCCAAATGAAAATGGTGAGGAATCCTGGGCTGGGCTGGCAGGGACCTGTCAAGGCCATCTGATCCATGTGGCCTGCAATGAGCAGGGATATCTTGAAAGAGATCAGGCTGCTCAGAGCCCCTTCCCACCTGACCTGGAATGTTTCCAGGGAAGGGACACTTACCAGCTCTCAGGACAACCTGTGCCACTGTTGCACTATGCTCCTTAGACCTACTCGGAGTAAATCCCCTTTTCATTTAAAAATATTACCCCTGCCTTTGAAGCACTGAGCTCGGAAAGTCATGGTTCATTGTTCTTGGTTGTTTTTTTCCTTTGGGCAGCATCCATTTGTAACATCAGCCAAGCCTGCATCCAGCCTGGTGCCACTGATCGAGTCACTGAAGAAGTGGAAGGAGGAGGAGAAAAGATTGCAGTGGCAATCCATCCATTCAGGACTATTTTCTCCATGACCAGCTTAGATGAGGATTGTAGAGTAGGATTGTAGAGTAGGATTGCAGAATAGGATTGTAGAGTAGGATTCTAAATAAATAAAGTTTCTGAAACCCCAACTCATCTGTAAGATTCCTTTCTTTCTCACCCTGTCGGGAAGCTCAAGATTTCTTTCTCAATTGTCCATTGTTCCTTAAAGGTGGAAAGTGACACTTACGGCTTCTTTGGTATGGTTTGTCAGTGGGGCAGGCTCTTCTTCATTCATCCTCTCCAGACCACACTGCCTTTGCAATACGGCACACTGGCCGGTTTTTGCCCAGCCATTGTGCTTGTAGTTGAGGCAGAACGGGCAATGGCATTTGCAGGCAAAAGCAGAGGAGGAGTTGTGCAGCCAAGACATCCTGTGCAGATGTAGGTGTTGAGCTGTGACTCGAGAGCATTGGGGTTCCTGCCACTTGGATTTGTATCCCTAAGTGCAATCTCTTTGGCTCGGGGAGAGTCTTGCTCAGCTGAGAAAGCAGAAAGCTCAGCGAGGGTGCTCTGAAAGGTCTCGTCTGAGGCAGAGCTGTCAGCGAGCGTGAGGTGAGAGCGGCCCGGCCTTGCCCAGGCCGGAGCCCCAGCAGAGCCCACGCAGAGCCCAGAGCAGCCTGAGGCTGGGCAGAGGCAGGCTGGCAGGAGGCCCTTGGAGCTGCAAGAGGCAGCAGCCTGGCACTGGGTGCCTCTTCCTGGGAGCGGGCACATCGTCCCATCTCAGAGCCAAAGCGGCAGCTGGCTGCTCCCGAGGGAAGCGTAGCCGTGCTGGGCACAGCGCAGACTGGTGCCATTGGCCGTCTGGAGGCGGCCCAGGAGGAGAGAAAGGCAAAAGACAGCCGAGGGCTGGTGCCCCGGCTGAGGATTGCTACTCTTCTGCCGGCTGCCCTGGAAGTCCTGGGAAAGGTTAGCAGTGTGTGCAGCAGCCTGGGCACAGCGGGAGGGAGCCGGGCTGCTCCGCAGGCTCGAGCACGGGGCAGCGTCCTTCAGGCACGGCACTTCTGAGCAGAGGGGTGAGAAGGTGACAAAGACAAGATGCACACCATTTTGATCCAGGGGATGTCCTGAAGGTGCACTGCCTACCTGCCACTCCCTCTGACCACCATGCTCCATCGCCTTGTCCTGCTCAGCAGCTTTTTGGGAATCCAGGGGTCGCTATGTTTCATTTGCTGCTGCATCTAATAAAATAAATTTGCTTTGCAACCCCAGTTGTGTCTTATGTTTTTTTGTGCATGGGTCTTCTCCTGAACCTGCTGCAAAAACCAGTAGAGACCATCAAGACACCCCTACTCTCATGTGAATAAATTCTGAGAAGTGATCTAAATATGTCAAAGGATTTGGGGGAAAGTTTAGCCTGTAAGTTTCAGCAAAGTAATGAGTATGTCTGTCCCGTTCCACTGAGGGAAACTGTGAGGAGTTCTTTTAGAATTAGATGGTCAAGAATAAAATTAAGCCAAATGAGGCAAACCTTGTAACTGAGACCTGTTTATTAGTAATAAAAAGAACAACACAAAAAAGGAATCACCCAAACGAAAGGAGACTGGAAAAGACAGAAAAGAAGGAAGGAAAATGGAAAAGGAATGGGCGGGGAAGAGAGAGAGAGAGGGGAGACAGAGAGCAAAAGAGGGCGTTACCACCAGCAGATCAGGGAGTGCCGTCGACGTCCACGCGACTGGGGGGTTGATGGGCTGCCTGCTAACGAGCCTGCGCAGCTCTCGGAGAGGCACAGCTTCACAGGCGCCGCTCCCGTGGTGATGGGAGTAGACTCACACGCAGTGAGTGCGAAATCAAACAGGAGGTCCAGGACCCTGCACAGGTTCGCGGCAAAGATTGCAGTGATGGCTGGATCGGAGCAGCAGGGTTGAACGTGGGTAGCTCAGGCAGGGACGTGGGGGCGAAGCAGCAAGGCGGCGGTCAGGGACACAGGGAGGCAGGACAGGCGCGAAGGCAAATGAGCCAATGAGGGCATGTTATAAATGACTTATTGAGAGGTGGCTTTTGCCGTATGTTGTATGAATTATGGGTTATATTATGAGTTATATTATGAGTTGTGATGCTGAATATTATGATATTTTCCCAGGGAAAATATCAAGGTGATAGGATATGTTGAAATGTTTTGTGTTGCTGGGGTGGTCTTGTTGTGGAGGTTGGTTTTGCAGGGCTGTATATCTGTATGTTGTAATAGCAGTTCTGGGGTTTGCAAAGGGCTGCGCTGTTGCCAGCCAGACTTTGAAGGCACCACCATAAAAGGACTAGGACTCCAACCAGTGAGGACCCTGAAGGCCACAGCAACAGAAAAGCGCAGGCTCCCAAATGACTGACCAGGGGGCGAGACTATGCAAAGCCATGAATAAATATGCATCAGGCTGATACAGCCAGAAGGGTATTGTCAGAAACAGGTGGACAATATTGCCAATTTTAATTGGTTTTATGAACAGTGACTGAGAATGGGAACCGAGAGTAGCTCAGGAACCCAAAACAACAAGGCAGATGAAGCAGCACGCGCGACGCTGGCTGCTCCCCCGACAAGCATGTCAGCAAAGGAGGACCCGGTGCCAGGCACCGGAACAGTTTATACAGTCTTTTGACCTGCTCAACATTGGTCAGTTGCGTTTGATCCGCGCTGTCCTTGGCTCGTTTAGGGCTGCATTCCTGGCCAATCATTTTCCTGACAAGCAATTTCTGCTCTTATAGTCCAATCCATATCCTCTCTGGTGGGGTTAGCGATGATGTAATGTCCGTCTCGGAACTTTCCAGATACTCCAGCCCACTGACCGGTCCCATGCGCCATCCAATGCTGACCCTACTAATTAATTACCTCCTTAACCTTTTTAATTAGCAGAGATCAAACCACTTATAATAGGTTTAAAAGGCAGGACCACCATTTTGTGGGTGAGCCTCTGGCACCCAGCCACACTTCCAGCACTGTCCCCTTTAGCTTTGCCATTTTTATTGAGTTCTCAATAAATTTTAATAACTCATTTCCATATCGGATTTGGGTCGTTTATAACAATTTGGGGACTTGTCTGGGATACACATACCAGTTCTGCAGGTCCCAGGGCTGCACTCATTGGGAAGGCCAGCCCCGCTGATTTCGGTGGTCCACCTGGCACCTCCAGTAGATCCTTAGACCCAAGCTGGATTACCAGGAACGAGGAGAACTAGCAAAGCAAAAGTAAAAATTCCCCTGTTTATTTGGTTTTTTGCGGCAGTTATTTATAATTTCTTTGCATGAAGACCCTGCCCACACAGGCGGAGGGGACTTGGCCAGGGGTGGAGTTGGGTGGGAGAACCCTGAAGAGCTCCGGGGGGATCGAGGATGAAACTGCCTGCAGAGTGACAGACTGGATAACAGCGTGGTGAGGCAGAGAGAGAAAGGTAGCAGGGAGCTGCTGGAGTGGGACGTGAAGAGACTGGCAAGTGGCAGAGACGCAAAGTGAGAGGGGTAGCAGAGGAACTGCTAAGTGGCAGAGATGTGAGGTGAAAGAAAAGCGGCGGGAGACATGAGAAATAGGATAGCTGGTGACGCAGAAAGAGACGGTAGCAGGATTCTGCTGGGGCAAGATGCAACCATGAAAGAGGCAAGGCGAGACGCAGAGGGACGGACAGGGTGGCGGTGAGGATGCGAAGAGAGGGTAGCAGAAAACTTCTAGATGGTGGGAAGCAAAAGAAAGGTAGCAGAAAGCCCCAAGAAGGCCCTGAAGGGGGGCTTAGCTGTTGGGAGGGAAGGCAATTGTAGTGGAGAAGGATCCTGAAAACGAGGAGGTGGAAACCAGAAGTGTATAGCAAAGGGGGAAGGATTTGGTTGTTGCGTACGGGGGCAGAGAAGGAAGAGGGAATGGAGGATAACTCCAAGATTGTAACGTGGGACAGAGGAAGAGCAGAGAAAAGCCTAAGAAGGAAAGTAAAAAGGTACCTATGGATATACCCCTAGAAGCCCTGGAAACAGCAATTACCCCAGGTGCACCGGTGTGGGAGACAGAGGAGTAGAAACTCCTGCAGTTAGAGGAGGCTTTGATTTGCAACCCTGGAAGAGACTAGGTCTGGCTTAATTGACAGAGATTTACAGATCTTAGGCAAAAGCATTACAAGCCTGTGTTCCTATAGTTATAAGTAAAAATGTACACTGGGTGTTCTGGTGGAGGGTTTTAAATATAATAGTGTGATTTCATATAGTTTGAGTTTAGAATGTAGATGGTATAATAGAGACATCTGTGTGTATGTGACATGAGAAGTTATTGGTCAAGACAGAGCTGCATTGCAGGGAGAAGTGCCACAGGTGATAGGTCATAAATCCAAAGCAAAGTGTCGTTTTAAGTGCCTATTGGATTAGAATGTTAGAAATTACGACGTAACTCTAAATCTTGTGACTATTCGCCATTATTCGGAGGTACTGTAAAATCTCACGCCTCGACTGATGCATTTTGTTACTTTAAACAATAGATCCAATTAGTCACATGGTCCCATCCCTGAAAGTTATTTCCTCTGACGAGTGAAACGTGAGAAATTCTACACACCGGTACCTCTGGGAACCCCAGGAGCCCCAATTACCCCAGATGTACCCATACCTTTGAAAGCTCCTGCGCCCCTGATTACCCCAGGTGCCCTGGTACCTCTAGAAACTCCAGCACCCCCGACTGACCCGGGTGCACTGGTACCTCTAGAAACACCAGTGCCTCCGGAGAGGAGGATACCCTCAGATGGACCTAGCCAGAATACTAGGAGTAAAGCAATATCCAGGGGCAAGGAGAATTCTAGAGATGGGAGTCACAGGCTCCAAGTGTGTCCCCTCAGAGAAGTACTGATGGAAGGAATGCAAGGAGGGGTAGGGTTTATAAACATCTGTCGCAACTCCTCTGAAGTGAGAGCCTTCAAAAAGGAGTTGAAAGGATTACTGGATGTGCCTCTTGCTTTGTCTGAACAGGTGGATCACTTTTAAGGACCAAGCACTTATTCTTGGGACGAGATGCAGTCCATCCTAGGCATGTTGTTCACTCAAGAGGAAAAGCAAGTTATAAGGATGACAGGTATGAGAATTTGGGATAAGGAACACTGGAACGGACAACAAAATGGGGGGGAGAAAATGCCCATTCCCCCTGGGATCACAACACCAAAGAGGGAAGGCCAAACATGGAGGACTATAGGGCTTTGATAATTAGAGGAATAAAGGAGGCTGCTCCATGAAACCAGAACGTTAATAAAGCTGTTGATGAACAGCAAGGGAAAGAGGAAACCCCCACAGAATGGTTAGAAAGACTCAGGAGAAACATGAGGCAATATTCTGGCATAGACGCAGAGACAGAGGCTAGCCAGGTATTATTAAAAATCAACTTTGTCATGCATGCCTGGCCAGATATCCGGAGAAGGATGCATAAGCTTGAGGATTGGCAGGAACAAGAATTAAATAAACTATTGAGGAAGGCCCAGAAAGTCTATGTTGGAAGGGAGGAGGAAAAAATCAAGACAAAAGCTAAAGTTATGGTGGCAACTGAGAGAGAAGGGAATTGACCTACGAGAAGTGGAACTCTGACAGGATAGGGGGTGGCAACAACAGATGCTCGCTGGAAGAGATGGTCTGAAGATCCCTCATCTGCCTCACGATCATCGCCAAGGACAGAGACTGAACACAGGAGTCCTGGCCTGGCTGAGGTGGGGTGTCTGCCAAGTGTTGCCTGTGGGTGTGCCCACTGGGAACTGGTACGCATTCCTGAGGAAAATTAGTGCAGGTCACAATGGACTGCGCCGTTCTTGCTGCCCAGGCGGGAAGGACCGCGCTGAAGCGAAAAGGAATGACCTGTCCTGTACACCTGTCCTGTACGCCTGTCCTGTACCTGTTTCCCAAAGCAACGGGCCCCATAACAACGGCTGCAGATTTCCCCACCTCTTGGCCAGTTGCCCCTCGCTTCTGAAAAGGACTATAAAGGGACTTTCTGAAATGACTGAGCCCCAGATCTCCCCACAGAAAGAAGACGAATCTATTGGTGGAAGACCACTTTATCTCATCCATTGGTAGCTATTGGCCCCCCTTTTTCTTCCTCTCTACTTTTTTTTTCTTTATCTCTCTTTCTCTCTCTTGTTTTTCTTTATCTCTCTCCTCTATTGCATTACTGTGTTGTGGGCACTTAATAAAGGTGCACTGTTTTGATTAAAACTGAAATCCCTTGTGTCCTTTTACACTCTGAGATCGATAAATGAACCATCACGAGCCCCGCTTGCATTAGCGGATCGTGACACTCGGGAATGGTAACAAGCTGGATGAAGTGAGAACAACCACTAAAACCAAGGTCCCATATGTTTTTATTGTAAAGGGAAGGGACATCTAAGGAGGAATTGTTCTCAAAGGAGTAAAGATCTGGAGGTTTTTGAAGAAGTACAAAAAGGGAAAACAAAAAGATCAGGAGTGTCAGGGACTCTATCTCTTGGGAACAAAATAGCATCGTGAGCCCCTGAGAAGCTTAAAATTAGGTCCTCAGGGAGAAGAATTTGAGTTTTTGGTGGACACAGGAACTGAGAGAACATGTGTCTGTAAGATCCCAAAAGGATGTGAGAAGAGCCAGGAATCTTTACAAGTAGTGGGGGTGAAAGGGGAAGGATTTCAAGCGTCTATTGTTAAACAAGTAATCTTTAAGGGAAATCACAAAACAGGAAAGGGGGACATATTACTAGTACCAGGGGCAGGATGTAATCTTCTTGGGAGGGATTTGCAAATACAATTAGGAACTGGGGTACTGCCCAAAGAAGGGGAAATAGTAGTTAAATTGTTCAAACTAAAAGAGGATGGTGAAAAACAGACAAATCCAATTGTATGGGCAGGACCAGAGAATCAGAGTGAATTTGACATGATGTCCATTACGATTAAAATAACTGATAAAAGCCGCCCAATCCAAGTTCCTATTCCTCGGAATAGTACCCTATTTCCTCGGAAGGGTGTAAGGGATTACAACCCATTATTAATTCTCTGGTCAAAACCAGAACCCTCGAGCCATGTATGTTCCCACATAATAACACTCCCATTCTACCTGTTAAGAAATCAGATGGTACCTATAGATTGGTACAAGATTTAAGGGAAGTAAATAAGAGAACTCTTGACCGCTATCCTGTAGTCCCTAATCCATACACCCTTTTAGGTAAGATACCACCCTCGCATCAATGGTTCAGTGTAATAGATCTCAAAGACACCTTTTGGGCTTGTGCCTTAGTTGAGGAAAGTCGAGACATCTTTGCTTTCGAGTGGGAGGATCCTAATAGAGGAAGAAAACAACAGCTTAGGTGGACAAGACTACCCCAAGGGTGTAAAGAATCCCTGAATTTGTTTGGGCAGGCCTTGGAGGACACCCTACGATCCTTTGTCCTAAATCCCAACATTAAACTCATACAATATGTAGATGATTTGTTACTCTTCGGGACAGAAGAAAGAGAAGTTAAGAAGGCCACAATAGACCTCCTAAATTTTCTAGGAGCTCAGGGATTGAGAGTGTCAAAGAAAAAACTCCAATTTGTGGAAGAGGAACTCCAATATTTAGGTCACATAATTAGCAGAAGCAGCTGACGGTTACATCCAGAAAGAATTACAGGGATAGTTATTAAACCAAAACCAAAGAAAGAACTAAGGCAGATTTTTGGACTGTTAGGATATTGCTGGCTATGGATTGAAGGATACACCCAGGCTGTTAAATGGTTCTATGAGAAATTAACTGAAGAGGAAGTAATCTGGACTAAGGAGGATGAAGGCAGGTTTGAGAAA